>NC_079195.1:161792453-162102225 GCF_029499605.1 Hyla sarda | reverse complement strand
GAGTACGATGCTCTTCCAAGTTGGAAGAATAAATCAGTATGTCATCAAGATAAACAACTACACAGGTATAGAGAAGGTCGCGGAAGATATCATTGACGAATTCTTGGAAAACAGCTGGAGCATTGCAAAGGCCAAAAGGCATCACTAGGTACTCAAAATGTCCATCGCGGGTGTTGAAAGCTGTTTTCCATTCGTCTCACTCTCGAATTCGAATCAGGTTGTAGGCACCACGTAAATCCAGTTTGGAGAAGACTTTGGCCCCCTGAAGATGATCAAAAAGTTCTGAGATCAGAGGAAGAGGATAACGATTCTTGACCGTGATCTTGTTCAGACCTCTGTAATCAATACAAGGACGGAGAGAACCATCCTTTTTGCTGACAAAGAAGAATCCGGCTCCAGCTGGTGATGAAGACTTCTGGATAAATCCTTTCTTCTCTTGGATGTACTCTTGCATGGCTTGAGTCTCTGGAACAGATAAAGGATAGATTCTACCGCGAGGTGGCATAGTCCCAGGCAGTAAATCAATCGGGCAGTCATAAGGACGATGTGGAGGCAAAGTCTCGGCCTGTCTTTCGCAGAAGACATCAGAGAAATCTTGATAAGGCGTAGGCAGACCTGGCATGGGAGAAATTGCAGAAAGAATTTTAGGCTGGACCAACTCTAGACAATGATTATGGCAGCATTAACCCCAGCGAGTGACCTCTCCGGATTTCCAATCAAGCTGCGGGGAATGGAGTTGGAGCCAAGGAAGACTGAGTAGTATCTGGGAAGTACAATGTGGTAGCACAAAGAGTTCAATCCTCTCCTTATGTGAGACCCCCACTTGCAGAAGGAGAGACTCCGTGCGACTCGACCACACAGGTGGCTGAGGTGAAGTGTGGTACCAAAGGAATAGGCAAGACGTAGTCGGGCAGGCGGCACAGGAGCGTAGTCAGTAGGGTAGCAGAAGGTCAATAGGCTGGTGGCTAGAAACACGGTTGGGTCACGGAAAACAGAGGTCTGGTACACAGCAAGGAATAACTAGTAGTGCTTTCTCTAAGGCACAGGGCAAACAAAGATCTGGCAGGGGTGCTAAGGAGGAGCTAGAACTTATAAAAAAGGTGCAGGTGATACTACTAATTACAGGCACACTGGCCCTCTAAATTTCACAGCTCCGACGCGCGCGCTAGAAGGCGGGGGCGCGCGCGTCGGAGCTGAGGAACGGAGCCCATGGACAAAGGTGAGTGACGGGCTGGGACTCGCATGCGAGCGCGTCCCTTGATGCGAATCCCAGCCCCGCCGGTGGCCAGGACACAGGGGAAGCTGCGCTCACGGCCGGAAGGTCCGGCTGGAGCGCCGCTTATGACATTACCCCTGATATTTGAGTACCTAAGTATGTAAAATTGTCTCCCTTCTCCAGGACTCTAAGATCCTCAGTTAATCCAATTTCCTTTTTACCAATGGGTAGCATTACGGATTTCTTCCATATGACCCATATTCTCCAATCACCTCCATTACTCTAACTAAAGATCTACCTGGGTCCTCTAAATAAAATAATATGTCATCTGCATAAAAAGCTATTTTGTCCCCTTTGTCCAAATCCGACTATTTGTTGATCTACTCTAACCCTGGTTGCTAATGGCTCCACTGCCAATGCAAATAATAGGGGGGAAAGGGGGCATCCTTGCCTGGTACCTCGGGCTAACAAAAAACTCTATGACATTTTTCCCTCTATATTTACCTTAGCTTCTGCTCCAGCATATAGCAGTTTGACCAAATCTATATACTCCTCTTGAAACCCACACTTCTCCAATCCCCCCATAAGAATTCTCACTCCACCCTGTCAAACGCCTTACTGGCATCTAATGACAGGATGGAGTGGGCCTCCTCACTACCTTCTACCCATTGTGCATTGGCCAGGGTTCTATATATATTATGCTTAGTCATCCTATTTGGAATAAATCCACATTGGTCCTCATGTACCAGATCGCCAATTACTTTCTACAAATGTTTTGCGAGGACCCTGACCAATATTTTTATGTCCGTATTTAGGAGCGATATTGGGTGGTATGATTCCAAGTCTATTTTTTCCTTATTGGGTTTCAATAGTAAGATTATTTCTGCCTCTCTCATTGATTTAGGAAGGATTCCTGCCTTTAACGACCTATTTATGATTCTAAGTAGTCCTGGTAATAGAGTCCTTTAAAATTTTCTATATATTTCAAAGGGGAATCCGTCCCCCCCCCCCCCAAATAATTCCCATTTTATTTTCTTGTGAATCAATACAGAGACACCTTTCAAGTGTGAGGTAAAACATGAGTGATAACTGTGAGACCAAAAATCTTTTTTTAATACATGTGTTTTTTCATTCGTTAAATGTTACATAGTTAGTATGGTTGAAAAAAGACATACGTCCATCAAGTCCAACCAGGGAATTGAAGTGAAGGTGTAAGAGGATAAGGGAAAGGGATGTAGTTTTATAATGTTATTTTGTTCCAGGAATGTATCTAACCCTGTTTTAAAGCTGTTAATTGTTCCTGCTGTGACCAGTTCCTGAGGTAGACCGTTCCATAAATTCACAGACCTCACGGTAAAGAAGGCGTGTCGCCCCTTTAGACTAAACCTTTTCTTCTCCAGACGGAGGGAGTTCCCCCCCCGTCCTTTGGGGGGGGGGGGGGGGGGGGGGGTTAACCTGGAACAGTTTTTCTCCATATTTTTTGTATGGGCCATTTATATACTTATATACGTTTATCATATCCCCCCTTAAACGTCTCTTCTCAAGACTAAACAATTGTAACTCCTTTAATCGCTCCTCATAGCTAAGATGTTCCATGCCCCCATATTAGTTTAGTCTCGCGTCTCTGCACCCTTTCCAACTCCGCAGTGTCCCTTTTATGAACAGGCGACCAAAACTGAACAGCATATTCCAGGTGAGGCCGTACCAATGCTTTATAAAGGGGGAGTATTATGTCCCTGTCCCTTGAGTCCATGCCTCTTTTTATACATGACATTATCCTGCTGGCTTTGGAAGCAGCAGCCTGACATTGCATGCTATTCTGTAGTCTGTGATCTACAAGTACACCCAGATCCTTCTCTACCAGTGACTCTGCCAGTTTAATCCCCCCTAAGACATACGATGCATGCATGTTCTTAGTACCCAGATGCATAACTTTACATTTATCCACATTAAACCTCATTTGCCAAGTGGATGCCCAGACACTTAGTCCTTAGTCTATCCAAGTCATCTTGTAACTTATGCACATCCTTTATAGACTGTACCGTGCTACAAAGCTTGGTGTCATCTGCAAAGATAGAAACAGAGCTGTTAATACCATCCTCTATATAATTGATAAATAAATTAAACAATAGCGGGCCCAGTACTGAACCTTGGGGTACACCACTAATTACCGGGGACCAATCAGAGTACGAATCATTGACCACCACTCTCTGGGTACGATCCATGAGCCAGTGTTCAATCCAGTTACAAACTAAAATTTCCAAGCCCAAAGACCTTAACTTATCTGTCAGACGTCTGTGAAGGACAGTATCAAACACTTTGGCAAAATCCAGAAACACTATATCCACAGCCATTCCTCTGTCAAGGCTTCTACTCACCTCTTCATAAAAGCAAATTAGATTGGTTTGACAACTTCTGTCCTTAAACCCAAACAAAAGAAAGGGGATGTGCTCAAATACCTATGCTAGGTAATTAAGGTCCTGTGGTGTACACACTAACTATAGAACCGAAAAGAAAATAACCCACTTAAGGATGGACCATTTGTAAAAGAGAATAAATTTTATTTATGGAAAGTTCCAATACTACATAAAACAAACACAGCGTGGACAAACATACGTGGGAACTAGGGAGCAGGGGGAGACCAGAAATAAAGAAATAATCCGGGTGCACTGGCCTATGGCATGTAAGAACAGGTAAGTCACAGGGTAATTATATAGATGTATAAACATGAGATATGTACAAAGGCAGAAAGCGCCTCAATGAAAAGGGTAAATATGTCTCATATTAAGAGTACCAACATATAAAAATTGAACTGAAATGCCATAGGAAGTGAAAAACATGCTAACCGGACTAAAAAAAGAACCACATACAATGATGGTACACAACAGTAAACCCCCCCCCCACCACACTCCCCAGTTACCCACCAAACCTCCGACGCGTTTCACCCAACGGGGCTTTATCCAGGAGTGGTGGGCAACTGGGGTGGGGTACATTATATGCAGACGGCCGGCCAATCACAGTCATTTGTAAAAAGATCTCACCTAGACGCCATTATACACTCCGGCGCCATTGCTCCGGATAGCAATGGCACCGGAGTGTATAATGGCGTTTAGGTGAGATCTTTTTACAAATGACTGTGATTGGCCGGCCGTCTGCATATAATGTACCCCACCCCAGTTGCCCACCACTCCTGGATAAAGCCCCGTTGGGTGAAACGCGTCAGAGGTTTGGTGGCTAACTGGGGAGTGTGGGGGGGGGGGGGGGGTTTACTGTTGTGTACCATCATTGTATGTGGTTCTTTCTTTAGTCCGGTTAGCATGTTTTTCACTTCCTATGGCATTTCAGTTCCATTTTTATATGTTGGTACTCTTGATATGAGACATATTTACCCTTTTCATTGAGGCGCTTTCTGCCTTTGTACATATCTCATGTTTATACATCTATATAATTACCCTGTGACTTACCTGTTCTTACATGCCATAGGCCAGTGCACCCGGATTATTTCTTTATTTCTGGTCTCCCCCTGCTCCCTAGTTCCCACGTATGTTTGTCCACGCTGTGTTTGTTTTATGTATTATTGGAACTTTCCATAAATAAAATTTATTCTCTTTTACAAATGGTCCATCCTTAAGTGGGTTATTTTCTTTTCGGTTCTAAACTTCTGTCCTTAGTAAACCCATGCTGGCTATCACTTCTAATACTATTATCCCCTATGTATTCCTGTATGTAATACCTTATAAGTCCTTCAAACATTTTACCCACAATGCACGTTAGACTTACCGGTCTATAATTGCCTGGCGAAGACCTAGAGCCCTTCTTGAAGATTGGTACCACATTAGCCTTGCGCCAGTCCCTTGGCACAATACCAGACACCAGAGAATCTCTAAATATCATGAACAAGGGTACAGATATTACTGAACTTACCTCTCTAAGAACTCTTAGGTGTAGTCCATCCGGCCCTGGAGATTTGCTTACATTTACTTTACTTAACTTACCTTGTACCATCTCTACATTAAGCCAGTTCAGTACATTACATGATGTGTTACCAGCACTGACCTGGCCAATGTCAGCTCCTTTTTCCATAGTGTATACAGAACTAAAGAACCCATTCAGTAGCTCCGCCTTCTCTTGATCGCCCGTGACAACCTCCCCATTATCATTATTAAGGGGTCCTACATGCTCTGTCCTTGTTTTTTTTGTATTTATATATCTAAAAAAATATTTAGGATTAGTTTTGCTTTCTTTGGCCACCTGTCTCTCATTTTGAATTTTTGCTGTTTTTATAAAATTTTTACAGATTTTATTAAGCTCCTTGTACTGTTTAAATGTTATAGCCGACCCATCAGATTTGAATTTTTTGAAGGCAATTTTTTTGTTGTTTATTGCTCTTTTAACATCATTTGTCAGCCATGTAGGATTTAGTTTTAATCGTTTATATTTGTTCCCCTTTGGTATATATTTAGCTGTATAGTTATTTAGAGTTGATTTAAAGATGTCCCATTTACCTCCTGTATCAGTATTTGAGAACACCTCCCCCCAGTCTATGTCCTGTAGTGCAGCTCTCAGCCCAGGGAAATTTGCCTTTTTAAAGTTATATGTTTTTGCCTTCCCCGTCTGTCTTTGTTTTCTACATTTTAAGTCAAAAGTAACTATATTGTGTTCGCTATTACCAAGGTTTTCCCGCACAGTTACATTACCAACCAGCTCTGCGTTGTTGGAAATGATCAGATCCAACAAGGCATCACTTCTTGTTGGGTCCTCCACAAACTGGCCCATAAAATTATCCTGCAATAAATTTAGGAATTTTCTCCCCTTTGTAGTTTTAGCCAACCCCGGACCCCAATCTATATCTGGATAGTTAAAATCTTCCATTATTACGACTGTACCTGCCCGGGCGGCCCTCTCTATTTGTTTATACAGCCAACCTTCTATCTCTTCAGTGATATTTCAGTATTTCCCTCCTTTTGTAATTCTACCCACAGTGATTCTACATCCTCAGAATCATCACACACTATGGCATCGTTCACACTGACTTTCATACCACTTCTAACAGACAGACAGACTCCACCACCTTTTCTGTTCATTCTATCCTTGCGAAACAATGTAAACCCCTGCAGATTAACGGCCCAGTCATGCGAGGAGTCCAGCCATGTCTCAGTGACCCCAACTATATCAATATGTTCCTCCTGTATCAAGGCCTCCAGCTCCCCCCATTTTATTTGCTAGGCTTCTGGCATTTGTGAACATACACTTTACATTTCCATTAAGTTTTACACATATAGTCTCACTAATGGGATTTTCAGAGTTATTGGGGTTAATGTTATTATTTGAGTTATAAGGGCTAATTGTACTATTTAAGTTATTGGGGCTAATGGGATTTTTTGAGTTATTGGGTCTAACGTTATTATTTAAGTTAGTGGGGCTAATGGGATTTTTTGCGTTATTGGGTCTAACGTTGTTATTTAAGTTATTGGGGCTAACGGCATTTTTTGAGTTAATGGGGCTTATTGTAGTTATTGAGTTATTGGGGCTAATGGAATTTTTTGAATTATTGGGATTACAATTTTTCGGGTTACATTTATTTTTACGGCTGGTTTGTAACCCATGGATCTCCTTATCCACTGCTCTTAACCTCCCCCCACAGGACCCCTCTCCACCCACCATTATGTCCTGATCCCTCTCTAACCTATCCATCCCACTGTCTGCTTCCTTTGCTTTATTATCCTCCCCCCACTCACCTAGTTTAAATACTCAGCCACCCCTTCCAGGATTCTCTCCCCCAGCACAGCGGACCCCCTTCCATTCAGGTGCAAATTATCCGTAGAATAGAGTTTGTACCCCAATGAAAAGTCAGCCCAGTACTCTAAAAACCCAAACCCTTCCCCCTCACACCACGACTTAAGCCATGCATTTAACTCCTTAAGCTCCCGCTGTCTTTCCTGCGATGCGCATGGCACAGGAAGTATTCCAGAGAACACAATGTTAGAGGTCCTTCCCTTCAGCTTGGCACCTAGTTCCTTGTAATTATTCTTCAAGGACCTCCACCTACCATGTATTCTGTCGTTGGTTCCCACATGGACCACGACAGCTGGGTCATCCCCAGCCCCCCCTAGTAATTTGTCCACCCTTTCCACCACATGCCGAACCCTGGCATCAGGGAGACAGCAAACCATTCGGTTGAGGTGGTCTTGGCGACAAATTATTCTATCCGTCTTCCTGATTATAAAATCCCCTACCACAACTAACTGTCTTGGCCTACCTGCGTTACCATCCCCCACACTACTAGTTGAGCTGTTCCCCCGGCTGTTAGGGAGACCAGTATCCACTAGGGTTGCCATCTCTGATACTGAGGCCCTCGCATCATCGCCCAACTTGGCAATTTTACTTGGGAGATCAGAAGCAGAAGTGGCCTTCCTTTTCCTTGCCCCCTTTCCATTCCCTCTAACTACATTAACCCAGCTCCCTACTTGGGCCTCCTGGCTAGTTTCTCCAACCTCCATTTCTACCCCACTAACTGCTTGCTCTGTAAGATTGTCAATCGCCCTCAATGTTGCATTTTGCTCCTCTAGATCTCTAATACGAGCTTCCAGGTGGGCAACATGCTCACATTTGTCACAGCGGTATTCACCCTGAAGCTGCTGCTCCAGAGATGTATACATGTGGCACAATGTGCACTGAAGAAAACCTCCAATCCTGCTGTCCATATCCTTGGTGACAAACAGCTGTTATTAACTATTAAGAAAAACTACTTTTATCAAGAGAGTGTAATACTTACAGTTACAGTGGGTCCTGCTTACAACTCCTGCTTTTTAAACTTCTGCGTATAAAACTTCTCAGATGTAACACTTAATAATACAACACTTTAGAATACAAACCCAGCTGTAAACCTGCCCGTGTGAATGTACCCTGTATGTTCACATGGGGGGGGGGGGGGGGGGGCAAACGCCCAGCTGTTTCAAAACTACAACTCCCTGCATGTACTGACAGACCGTGCATGCTGGGAGTTGTACTTTTGCAACTGCTGGAGGCACACTGGTTGGAAAACCTTCAGTTAGGTTCTGTTACCTAACTCAGTATTTTCCAACCAGTGTGCCTCCAGCTGTTGCAAAACTACAACTCCCAGCATGTACTGATCGCCGAAGGGCATGCTGGGAGATATAGTTATGTTTTGGGCATGCTGGGATTTGGGCATGCTGGGATTTGCAGTTTTGCAACATCTGGAGGGCTACAGTTTATAGACCACTGCTCCAAACTGTGACCCTCCAGATGTTTCAAAACTACAAATCCCAGCATGCCCAGACAGCAAACAGCTGTTTGGGCATGCTAGGAGTTGTAGTTTTGCAAGAACTGGAGGGTCACAGTTTGGAGATCACTGTATAATGGTCTCAAACTGTATCCCTCCAGCTGTTGCAAAACTACATATTACAGCATTCCCCAACAGCTGTCTGGGCATGCTGGGAGTTGTAGTTTTGCAACATCTGGAGGGCTACAGGTTAGAGACCACTGTATAATGGTCTCAGACTATAGCCCTCCAGATGTTGCTAGGCAACTTACCGGCTTCCGTAGGATCCAGGGAGCCGTCCTCTTCTGCCGCACGTCATCGCGCCCGCCGATCACCGTCGCCCGCAGCCTCCGGATCGGTAAGCGGATCTTCGGCGCAGGTCCCCGCCGGTTTCCCCGTCCTACCCCGCCTATTGTGCCACCTCACTCCTATCCCTTCAGGGGGATTGTAGGTGTCTTAGACAACCCCGATCCCCCTTATATTCCGGGTCACCATAGACCCGTAATGACCCGTAATCGGGCGATTTGCGCCGATCGCTGACATGGGGGGGGGGGTCTTATGACCCCCCCTAGGCATTTGCACGGGGTGCCTGCTGATTGATATCAGCAGTCACCCCGGTCCGGTCCCCGCCCGGCGCGCAGCCGGGACCGAAATTCCCACTGACGTATGCATACGCCTTTGTCCTTAAACCAGGACTCAAGGGCGTATGCATACGCCCTTCGTCCCCAACAGGTTAAAGGGGTACTCTAGAGTAAAACTTTTTTTTTTTAAATCAACTGGTGCCAGAAAATTAAATAGATTTGTAAATTACAAATTACTTCATTAAAAAATCTTAATCCTTCTAGTACTTATTAGCTGCTGAATACTACAGAGGAAATTATTTTCTATTTGGAACACAAAGCTCCCTGCTGACATCATGAGCACAGTGCTCTCTGCTGACATCTCTATCCATTTTAGGGACTGTCCAGAACAGCATAGGTTTGCTATTGGGATTTTCTTCTACTCTGGACAGTTCTTAAAATGGACAGAGATGTCAGCAGAGAGCACTGTGGTCATGATGTCAGCAGAGAGCTCTGTGTTACAAAAAGAAAATAATTTCCCCTGTAGTATTCAGCAGCTAATAAGTACTAGAAGGATTAAGATTTTTTAATAGAAGTGATATACAAATCTGTTTAACTTTCTGGCACCAGTTGATTTAAAGAAAAAATAAAGTTTTCCTCCGGAGTACCCCTTTAACATCCCTTAGGTGTCTATAGTCAGCTGTGCTCTGCCAAGTTAACCACCAGTGAGAGTGAAGTCTGTCACCAGTGTGAAAGCTAGGATCCCTGCCATGTGCTTGCTGATGTGCAAGCTCTAGGCAAATCGTGCGACCAGAGCTGCTGCTTTGTTATCTCTGACTGCCATTTTGTAGTGTCAATACTGTCTCTAATTCTGTTTCAATTGTTTATTGCACTGAAGGGAGATATATGTACACTGGCATACTCTGATTTCTATGCTACCTGTATATGTTATTTCACATTGCTTTATTTAAAGAGGTACTACGGTGGAAAACTTTTATTTTATTTTTTTTAAATCAACTGGTGCCAGAAAGTTAAGTAGATTTGTAAATTACTTCTATTAAAAAATCTTAATTCTTCTAGTACTTATTAGCTGCTGAATACTACAGAGAAAATGGTTTTCTTTTTGGAACACAGAGCTCTCTGCTGACATGACCACAGTGCTCTCTGCTGACATCTCTGTTCATTTTAAGAACTGTTCAGAGTAGAAGAAAACCCCCATAGCATACCTATGCTGCTCTGGACAGTTCCTAAAATGGACAGAGATGTCAGCAGAGAGGACTGTGGTCATGATGTCAGCAGAGAGCTCTGTGTTCCAAAAAGAAAATAATTTCCTCTGTAGTATTCAGCAGCTAATAAGTATTAGAAGGATTAAGATTTTGTTATGGAAGTCATTTACAAATATGTTTAACTTTTTGGCACCAGTTGATTTAAAAAAAAAAATTGTTTTCCACTAGAGTACCCCTTTAAGACTTGCCTTTAAACTGTGCTTCTGTTCTAGCTAATGTCCAATATATATGTGTGCATACTTCAGGGGTCTCACGGGTTTGTGTGTCGTGATAAAATATGTCTGATTTACATGTCAAGTTATTTCTAATTACATTAACGCTTCAAGGCCCCTTTACACAGGAAGCATGTTGGAGAAATGAGCAGTCCTTGGAATGCTCTTTCCCAATAATCAGCCACTCTGAAAGAGATCTAAAAGAGCTACAGTAGAGATCAGTTAAGAAATGCTAGTTTGTCATCTGATTTGATCTTTTGTGTGGCCAATAAAATCATCCATATGGATTCCACATCGCCCCGTTTATACAGGTAATGTGTGGCTGACAATGATGAAGTGAAGGGCTGCACGATGAATTGAACCCAGTAGGTGCAGAACATGAGCACTAGAGAAGAGCGAACTTACATTAAATTCGATTCGTCACAAACTTCTCGGCTCGGCAGTTGATGATTTATCCTGCATAAATTGGTTCAGCTTTCAGGTGCTCCCGTGGGCTGGAAAAGGTGGATATAGTCCTAGGACACTTTCCTAGGACTGTATCCACCTTTTCCAGCCCACCGGAGCACCTGAAAGCTGAACTAATTTATGCAGGATAAGTCGTCAACTGCCGAGCCGAGAAGTTTGTGACTAGAGATGAGCGAACTTACAGTAAATTCGATTCGTCACGAACTTCTCGGCTCGGCAGTTGATGACATTTCCTGCATAAATTAGTTCAGCTTTCAGGTGCTCCGATGGGCTGGAAAAGGTGGATACAGTCCTAGGAGACTCTTTCCTAGGAATGTATCCACCTTTTCCAGCCCACCGGAGCACCTGAAGGCTGAACTAATTTACGCAGGATAAGTCATCAACTGCTGAGCCGAGAAGTTTGTGACGAATTGAATTTACTGTGAGTTCGCTCATCTTTATTTGTGACAAATCGAATTTAATGTAAGTTTGCTCATCTCTAATGAGCACAGATCACCGTGACCTTGAGCCTGGTGGTACAGACCTGTCAGATCCTGGAGTGGTACAGTGACCCCCCGACTTATGATGGCCCCGACATATGATCATTTCAACATATGATGGCCTCTCAGAGCCCATCGTATGTTGAAGGCAGCATCGACATATGATGCTGCTGTGTGTCGGGGCCATCGTACAAACAGCTATCTGACAGCGCTGACAACTTCAGCAACTGACAGATAGTTGTTTAATGTGCCCCCTGTGCCCCATTCTGCCTCCTGTTACTCACATGTTGTCCTGCTAACTCACGCAGGCTTCCACTGTGAGCTCCGTGTAAGCCCCCCCCAGTGCAGCCATAGCCAATAGCCTGCAGCATCTTGCTGCAGGCATCCAATGAGCTGCTGGCTGCCCTCCCCTTCCTTTCCTATAGAGCTGTAGTCAGCAGGATTGTAATGGAGGACATTCTGTCCCCCTGAAGGTATTTAAAGAGCTGTACAGTACTGTATGCGATGTCACACATCACATACAATACATATACACACAATACACCCCATACATCAATGTTTCCCTATCAGTGTGCCTCCAGCTGTTGCAAAACTATAACTCCCAGCATGCCCAGACAGTCAATGGCTGTACATGCATGCTGGGAGTTGTAGTTGTGCAACAGCTGGAGGCACCATGGTTTGTTAAACACTCCCCATACACTCCACATACAATGGTCATCTCAGAACCAATTAGCAGTTTCCCATAGAGATATGTATTCAACATACAATGGTTCCGAGGTCCCAGAACCAATTACCATTTTTACATAGACATATGTACTCGACATATGATGGTTTCAACATATGATGGTTCTCCTGGAACCAATTAATATCATATGTTGAGGGACCACTGTATATGTAACAGCACAGCATGCTACACTTTTTCTTCCCATCATATCTGAAAAAAAACAACAACATAGGTTCCATTAGTGTGCACAGAACCTTACACAACCCACTTTAAACATTATCCCCACCCCAGTTGCCTTATAAATATGCACACCATGTCAGACAATATGTTAGGTACAGTATATGGTAAATAGGAAGATTGATCAAGCTGTTTTACAGTAGGATTCGCTAGAAATCAATCACAGTTCAGCTTTTATTTGCTTTGTTAAAATAAAAGCTGAACTGTGATCGGTTGTTATGGGCAACAAAAAGAATCTTACTGTAAAACAGCTTGAAAAATGTGCCTCATTATTTTTTATATGTAATTATCTATTCTTAGTATTTATCAACTGGCTGCATATAGCAATTCTACTACACGTATTTCTTACTACTATATCTGCCATAGCAAGGCTTTTTATAACTATTTATGACTATCTGGAAAATTCTTCTAATAAACTCTCTCCTGGCAGTAGTATAGTTTCCCCTTACTTAAAATGGCGCTATATGAGCAGGTTTGCTAAACATGTGACAGGAGACGTCGCCCGTTTGCTCACGCCCACGTAATGACGTCATGAACCTAATCAACAACGAGCTTAGAGAAGCACAGGGCCGTGGAGTGGTGGACCCTCCTCTTAAAAGGGCGATGCAGGTGAGGTTTGTGGAGGTTCAACGCGCATCATCTTTAAAGTATCAGTCAGGGCCCGAGCGAGAGACGTCATCGGTGGGTTAACCAGCAAGAACAGCAATGTTGGATAACACTTTAGGTGGTAGAGACTCTGGCTGCAGGACCACAAGTTTCTACATCCCACCTTGCTGCTTGGAAGCGGCTTCCCGTGATCCTCAGCAGCTGGGGATAGTTACTGATCACGGTCTGCTTTGTGGCTTTGATCTGCAGCTCAGGTCCTCCATAGTGATGAGGAAGTGCAGCCACTTTCTATAGAAGTCAGTGGACTCCAACATTACTTGTAATTGTCTCCAACTTGTAAAATGGCTGAAAAATAACTATACTCTTTTTTTTTTCTTTTTCCGCCCAACTCGCCATACACATAATTTCCAGAATCCTGAAATTGTGTCAAATGTAACCATAAGGCCTCTCTTCAGTGTCTTTTTGGCCTCATTTACAGGGATATGCATGCTTTTTTAATGTATAGGAATAAATAGCAGACTTTTTTTTTTTTTTTAAACATAGGTAATGCTAATAGGCCATATATGCAACTCCTATGGCTATACAGTGACTATGGCTATACAGTGTCTATGGCTATACAGTGTCTATGGCTATACAGTGACTATGGCTATACAGTGACTATGGCTATACAGTGACTATGGCTATGCAGTGACTATGGCTATGCAGTGACTATGGCTATGCAGTGACTATGGCTATGCAGTGACTATGGCTATATACTGTCTATGGCTATACAGTGTCTATGGCTATACAGTGTCTATGGCTATACAGTGTCTATGGCTATACAGTGACTATGGCTATACAGTGACTATGGCTATACAGTGACTATGGCTATACAGTGACTATGGCTATACAGTGTCTATGGCTATACAGTGACTATGGCTATACAGTGTCTATGGCTATACAGTGACTATGGCTATGCAGTGTCTATGGCTATGCAGTGTCTATGGCTATGCAGTGTCTATGGCTATGCAGTGTCTATGGCTATACAGTGACTGGCTATACCGTGTCTATGGCTATACCGTGTCTATGGCTATACCGTGTCTATGGCTATGCAGTGTCTATGGCTATGCAGTGACTATGGCTATGCAGTGACTATGGCTATGCAGTGTCTATGGCTATGCAGTGTCTATGGCTATGCAGTGTCTATGGCTATGCAGTGACTATGGCTATGCAGTGACTATGGCTATACAGTGACTATGGCTATACAGTGACTATGGCTATACAGTGAGTCATGTTGGAGATTTGCGCTAAGGCATACTCCCAATGTAAACCTCCAGTGCATTTCTCCTATGTGATATATGTAAAGGAGCCCCTCTCCAGAAAGAAAAGGAGTTGATCTATGGTGCCACCTATTGGGTTTAGATTAAGGAAGAACTTTGGCGAAAAATAATTTCTCCCCTATCCACAGGGTAGGGGATAAGTAGGGTCCCTGCAGCCGCCACGCACACCATTAATTCCTATGGGAGTGTCAAAAAGGCCCAAGTACAGCTCTTTGGCATTATTGACGCTCCCATAAAACAAATGGAGCGCGTGCCATCTACCGGTAGACGACATGCGCTCCTCACTGAGAGTGCCCGGGGTCCCGTCCCCAGCGGTCAGACCACCCGTGATCAGCTATCCCCTATTCTGTGCCACTTACTAAAGTACTCCTTTAATAATGCCAACAAAGACATTTTCCTTCCTATATGTAAGCTCAAAAGGATATATAATGATGAAGGTAAAATGGGGTTCACAAAAAAAAAAAAAACAACACCTTTATAGTGTGTAAAATACACCAACATGCGAAACCACCCAAGGATTGAGACAACTACAAAAATGCAGTAAAATATGTTTTATTATATAAAAAATGTACACAAGTTAGAATAAATAAAAACAGAATATTTTTTTTTAACAATGCTTGAATAATAAAGATAAATAAAATAGAAGAGGTACTGGGGTGAAAAGTCCTGTATATGTACATGTAAAATACAATACAAGGGCCACAAACTGCTGCATAAAACATGCTACCAAAATAACATAAGCAAAGTGCAGCAAAATCCTATAGTGAATCACTATTGATAAAGTGCATACATGCAGAAAATCAGAACACAAGTTCATAAACAGTGAGAAAAATATAAATGCAAACAAGTGAAAAACAGAATACAGTGATCCCCCGACTTATGATGGCCCCGACGTATGATTATTTCAACATATGATGGCCTCTCAGAGCCCATCGTATGTTGAAGGCAGCCTCGACATATGATGCTGCTGTGTGTCGGGGCCATCGTACAAACAGCTATCTGACAACGCTGACAACTTCAGCAAATGACAGATAGTTGTATAATGTGCCCCGTGTGCCCCGTTCTGCCTCCTGTTACTCACATGCTGTCCTGCTAACTCACGGAGGATTCCACTGTGAGCTCCGTGTAAGCCCCCCCCCCCAGTGCAGCCATAGCCAATAGCCTGCAGCATCTTGCTGCAGGCATCCAATGAGCTGCTGGCTGCCCTACCCTTCCTTTCCTATAGAGCTGTAGTCGGCAGGATGGTAATGGAGGACATTCTTTCCCCTCCTGAAGGTATTTAAAGCACTGTACAGTACTGTATGCAATGTCACACATCACATACAATACATATACACACTATACACCCCATACATCAATGTTTCCCTATCAGTGTGCCTCCAGCTGTTGCAAAACTATAACTCCCAGCATGCCCAGACAGTCAATGGCTGTACATGCATGCTGGGAGTTGTAGTTGTGCAACAGCTGGAGGCACCCTGGTTTGTTAAACACTCCCCATACACTCCACATACAATGGTCATCCCAGAACCAATTAGCAGTTTCCCATAGAGATATGTATTCAACATACAATGGTTCCGAGGCCCCAGAACCAATTACTATTTTTACATAGACATATGTACTCAACATATGATGGTTTCAACATATGATGGTTCTCCTGGAACCAATTAATATAATATGTTGAGGGACCACTGTATAGCAGCAGGTAATACCAGTAGCCAAGGCCCATGTCAAGAGAGCAGGACTCGCTCCACCCCCTTACTACAACTTTGACGCGTTTCGCTGGGGCTGAGAGCAGGATGTGACGACAGACACCAACAAGTCACATGATCGTAGGGCCCTGGTAGTAATCTCACTAGCATGATATCGCAGGGTTTACTATAGTAATCTAATTGCGTCCAGACTGCTACATCCAGGCGCATGATCTATGTAAATAGATCAGTAGATTACGGCTGTGGAATACACATGCCACTTATACACATGCCAGCCATTTTTCTGCAGCCGTAGTCTACTGATCTACTTACATAGATCATGCGACCGGACGTAGCAGTCTGGATGCAATTAGATTACTATAGTAAACCCTGCAATATCACGCTAGTGAGATTACTACCATGGCCCTGCTGCGATCACGTGACTTGCTGGCGTCTGTCGTCACGTCCTCCTCTCAGCCCTGTATTACATCCCGCATCAGGTTCGTCTCTTGTTTTTTCATTGGGGCATGCATAATATAAATATTATTATCCATTCCAGCCTACACCACTCCTGGATAAAGCCGCTCTTTGCAAAACGCGTCAGAGTTGGGGTGTGGGGCTGGGGTGAGTCCTGCTTTCTTGACACGGGCTGGTACTGGTATTACTTGCTGCTATATTCTGTTTTTA
Source organism: Hyla sarda (assembly GCF_029499605.1). Classification (NCBI taxonomy): domain Eukaryota; kingdom Metazoa; phylum Chordata; class Amphibia; order Anura; family Hylidae; genus Hyla; species Hyla sarda. Next base: position 162,085,464 of record NC_079195.1, on the reverse strand, counting down.
ACTTGTTTGCATTTCTATTTTTCTCACAATTTATGAACCTGTGTTCTGATTTTCTGATTGTATGCACTTTATCAATAGTGATTAGGGATTTCCCGATTCGGATACTGGTATCGGGACCGATATTGTACATTTGCACGAGTACTTGTCCCCGATACCTAATCTGATACTTCGTGATACCAGCAGGTATCACGGAGGTGCCAAACTATGCAGCGCACCCAGCAGCTGAGCGCGCGTCATAGCCGGGACCTGTGGCTAATACCGAACATCACCGATCGCGGTGATGTCCGCCATTAACCCTATAGACGATCAAAGTTGATTGCGGCGTCCAAAAGTCCTGACGTTAACTGCCGGTTAGCTCAGGGATGCTGATCGGAATCACCACGGTGAAATCTCGGTGTCCCAATCAGCTGTGAGGACGGCCAGAGGTCCCTTACCGTACTCCGTGCTGTCCAATGGTCGCTCCTTTACTGCAGCCATCCATGGCAGGCAGTAGTAAAGGAGCGCCAATAACACTGATCAATGCTATGCTATGGCATATCATTGATCGGTGTATGCAATCAACAGATTGCAAGTAATAGTCTCCTATGGGGACTAAAAAATTGTAAAAAAAAAATGTGTAAAAAAATAAATAAATAATAAATGTGAATTGACCCTTTCCCTAATAAAAGTTTGAATCCCCCCACCTCCTTTTAAATACAGCAGAGGAGAGCTAAAAACCTACGCTCCTGTATGCCTTTCTATGCGCTCCCGTATGTAATTCATTTCAATGAGCCGACCGCAGTGAAACGTTCGGTCCGTTCGGCTCATTTTTGCCCCGTATGCGCTTTTCCCCCGCACCTAAAACTGCGGTCGACCGCGGTTTTAGGTCCGGTTGTAAAAGCGCATACGGGGCAAAAATGAGGCGAACGGACCGAACGTTTCACTGCGGTCTGCTCATTGAAATGAATTACATACGGGAGCGCATAGAAAGGCATACAGGAGCGTAGGTTTTTAGCTCTCCCCTGCTGTATGCGCTCTCGTATGGGGGAAAACGTAATGGGAACCCAGCCTTCATACAGGTGTTTTACCAGTGAATTGCCCATTCTGATTGGTCAGTTCTTCCAGCCGTTGACACGTTTCGCATTTCTGGACTGTCCGTAGCTTTTTATGTTGAGTCTGGTTTCAAGTTACAATGGTCCAGAAAATACGTTTGTATTTTTTTTGTTGGGGAAATTAAAGCAAAAGGCCCAGTTCAGTCTATAGTAAAGTTGTTCTTTTTAATTGCACATTTAATTTTACTATATAAAGTATTGCAAACCAGCATCACATGTTAAGTACGCTAAAATACATATGTATTGCAGTGTACTGTCGAATTGCCTATGACACATTGTAATAGGAATCCTATCATGGCAGCCATAGAGGCCTTCAGCTCCCATAACAACCAATCAGCACCCACATGTTTTTTTTTTTTTAATTATTATTAATTTCACAATTACATCCACAAGTTTCAATTACAAAACGTTCTTTAAAAGGGATATATCCCCCATAAGGTGATTACGTACCTGCCAGACAGTAATGGACATGCTTAGGAAGGATCTGTGCTTGCCTTAGGCCTAAATGGCTATGTTGTGAGATTATAATAATGCTGTGGCTATCTTTTTGTATGGTATTTCCTGTTGGAGTTGTTTTATCATACTACACATCCCATAGTTCCTTGTTTTTAAGTATGAGGTCACTTTCCTCCCTCCCACGCATATGCCACCCCACCCATTGAAACACAAAATGAGTTGCATTCCATTTAAAAGAACAACAGTGTTTTCTAACTAGGGTGCCTACAGCTGTTGCAAAATGATTTCTCTCCCACCCAGCAGTCGCTCCACCCATTGAAGTAGGACAGACTCCCTTTGCACACCTGACTGGTGATGTTGCGTCTCAACCGCACTGCAACCTGGGAAAACCCGAGACGTTAGTAATTTTGTATGCTGTTAAAAATAAATATTGGGGCGAAAATCACAGAAGAATTGCGAGACCACGTCACACACAAGTACGGACACTATGGCCCTGATTTACTAAGAGTGGAGTGTTTATTCTGGAGTGATTTCAATATCACTCGTCTTTTTTTTTTTTTTCAAGCTTATTTCCTATTCTGTTGCACATTTTGTTATTTTTCTGTTGCACGTTTTTTTGTGTCGCACTAGTCAATTGTGTCGCACAAACTCCTAGCTAAAGAAATTTGTTGTGTGAGTCAAAATGGTTTAGACTTGTTTGTATAAAAATGTTTCCATGAATCAAAAGTATTCATGTGTTATAATTTTTCAAACATTACAACAATTATCCTTGTTTATCAGCTTGGGTGTTAAATTGATTTAAACCTAATATTGCAAATGTGTTAAAAAGAAAAAAAATATATAAACATTAAGTATCACAAAAGCATTCAATATTTTATTCATAAAAGTGTTTAACTGTACAAAATGTTTTCAGGTTATAAAACAAGTTACTTTCACACAAAACACAATGGCAAACAGTCCCTTGTTAGGCTGGGTTCACACCACGTTTTCTTAAATACGGTTCCCGTATACGGTTGGGAGGAGGGGGGCGTGGCTTAATCGCGGCGCCCGCACTCAGCCGTATTCGGGAACCGGATTTAATGCACGTCTATGAGCCGACCGGAGTGAACCGCAGCCTCCGCTCGGCTTCGTTTTCAGCCGTATGCGGTTTCCCGACCGCAGGCAAAAACGTGGTCGACCACGTTTTTGCCTGCGGTCGGGAAACCACATATGGCCGAAAACGAAGCCGACCGGAGGCTGCGGTTCACTCCGGTCGGCTCATAGACTTGCATTAAATACGGTTCCCGAATACGGCTGAGTGCGGGCGCCGCGATTAAGCCCCGCCCCCCTCCTCCCAACCATATACGGGAACCGTATTTAAGAAAACGTGGTGTGAACCCAGCCTTAAATCGCTCCATTTTTTGAATTTCACTCGGCCTCTTGGCTGTCGGTTATTGTGTGAGGCAAACTCACACTTTTTCTCGAGTGATTTTGTAAGTACTACGAGTATTTTTTTTTTTTATCGGGAACACGACCATTTTTGCATAAAACTCGCCCATTTCAGAAAGAAAAACACTCCGAGTGGTTTCTAAAGTGTCGGTTGTGCAGCGTAAAATTTGGTCGCAGAAATAGAATTTTGGCGCAATAACTGAGAAAAATAATCGGTTGGACTTAGTAAATCAGGGCCTATATTATCAACTACACTAACACTTTACAGCACCTGTAGCATAGTCAAAAAAATAATTCCTGGAATACCCCTTTAACCCCTTAAGGACCAGGCCCATTTTGGCCTTAACCCCTTAACGACGCAGGACGTATATTTACGTCCTGCGCCGGCTCCCGCGATATGAAGCGGGATCGCGCCGCGATCCCGCATCATATCGCGTCGGTCCCGGCGCTAATCAACGGCCGGGACCCGCGGCTAATACCACACATCGCCGATCGCGGCGATGTGCGGTATTAACCCTTTAGAAGCGGCGGTCAAAGCTGACCGCCGCTTCTAAAGTGAAAGTGAAAGTGACCCGGCTGCTCAGTCGGGCTGTTCGGGACCGCCGCGGTGAAATCGCGGCGTCCCGAACAGCTGATCGGACACCGGGAGGGCTCTTACCTGCCTCCCCGGTGTCCGATCGACGAATGACTGCTCCGTGCCTGAGATCCAGGCAGGAGCAGTCAAGCGCCGATAATGCAGATCACAGGCGTGTTAATACACGCCAGTGATCAGCATTAGAGATCAGTGTGTGCAGTGTTATAGGTCCCTATGGGACCTATAACACTGCAAAAAAAATGTAAAAAAAAAGTGTTAATAAAGGTCATTTAACCCCTTCCCTAATAAAAGTTTGAATCACCCCCCTTTTCCCATAAAAAAAATAAAACAGTGTAAAAAAAATAAAAAATAAACATATGTGGTATCGCCGCGTGCGTAAATGTCCGAACTATAAAAATATATCATTAATTAAGCCGTACGGTCAATGGCGTACGCGCAAAAAAATTCCAAAGTCCAAAAAAGCGTATTTTGGTCACTTTTTATATCATTAAAAAATGAATAAAAAGTGATCAAAAAGTCCGATCAAAACAAAAATCATACCGATAAAAACTTCAGATCACGGCGCAAAAAATGAGTCCTCATACCACCCCATACGTGGAAAAATAAAAAAGTTATAGGGGTCAGAAGATGACATTTTGAAACGTATAAATTTTCCTGCATGTAGTTATGATTTTTTCCAGAAGTGCGACAAAATCAAACCTATATAAGTAGGGTATCATTTTAACCGTATGGACCTACAGAATAATGATAAGGTGTAATTTTTACCGAAATATGCACTGCGTAGAAACGAAAGCCCCCAAAAGTTACAAAATGGCGTTTTTTTTTCGATTTTGTCGCACAATGATTTTTTTTTCCGTTTCGCTGTGCATTTTTGGGTAAAATGACTAATGTCACTGCAAAGTAGAATTGGCGACGCAAAAAATAAGCCATAATATGGATTTTTAGGTGGAAAATTGAAAGGGTTATGATTTTTAAAAGGTAAGGAGGAAAAAACGAAAGTGCAAAAACGGAAAAACCCTGAGTCCTTAAGGGGTTAAAGGAGTAGTCCAGTGGTGACTCAGTGGTGAACAACTTATCCCCTATCTTAAGGATAGGGGATAAGTTGCAGATCGCGGGGGGTCCGACTGCTGGGGCCCCATGCGATCTCCTGGACGGAGCCCCGACAGCCCGCGGGAAGGGGGCGTGTCGACCTCCGCACGAAGCGGCGGCCGACACGCCCCCTCAATACAACTCTATGGCAGAGCCGAAGCGCTGCCTTCGGCAATCTGCGGCTCTGCCATAGAGATGTATTGAGGGGGCGTGTCGGCTGCCGCTTCGTGCGGGGGTCGACACCCGCTATCTGGCCGGAGAGCCGGGGCCCCAGCGGTCGGACCCCCCGCGATCTCAAACTTATCCCCTATCGTTTTTTCCTCCTCGCCTTCTAAAAATCATAACTCTCTTATATTTCCATCCACAGACCCATATGAGGGCTTGTTTTTTGCGTCACCAATTGTACTTTGTAATTACATCCCTTATTTTACCATAAAATGTATGGCGCAACCAAACAAATATTATTTATGTGGGAAAATTTAAAAGAAAACCGCAATTAAGCAAATTTTTGAAAGTTTTGTTTTCATGCTGTACACTTTCTGGTAAAAATGACATGTTTTCTTAATTCTGTGGGTCAATACGATAAAAATGATACCCATGTTATATGCTTTTCTATAATTGTACCGCTTAAAAAAAAATCTCAAACCATTTTAACAAAATTAGTATGTTTGAAATTGCCCTATTTTGACCACCTATAACTTTCAAAATTTTCCGTATATGGGGCAATATGAGGGCAATATATTTGCGCCATGATCTTTAGTTTTTATCAGTACAACTTTTGCTTAGGTTTTACTTTTTATTAATTTTTTATAAAAATTTTTGGGAAGAAAATGTGACAAAAAAGCAGCAATTTTGGCCTTTTTTTACATTTTTTTACGTTTACGCCGTTCACCATACGGGATAATTAACAATATTTTAATAGTTCAGACTTTTACGCATGCGGCGATACCAAATATGTGTATTAATAATTTTTTTTTACGCTTTTTGGGGGGTAAAATGGGAAAAATGGCCGTTTAACTTTTTTATTGGGGGAGAGGATTTTTCAATTTTTTTTACTTTTTTATTTTACTTTTTTATTTTTTTTAATACCCTTTTTATGTCCCCATAGGGGACTATTCATAGAAATCAGTTGATTGCTAATACTTTTCAGTGCTATCGGTCATCTTCTGCTCTGGTCTGCTCGATCTCAGACCAGAGCAGAAGACCCCGGGAGGCGGCCGGAGCAAGGTGAGGGGACCTCCGGCCGCCATGCTGGATGATCGGATCCCTGTGGCAGCGCTGCGGGCGATCTGATCATCCATTCGAAGTTCCGCACTGCTGCAGATTGCGGATGTCCGCCATTACCGGCAGGTCCCTGGCTGCTGATGGCTGCTACTGTTGCTATAATCATAGCGGTGCATAAATGTACGTCATGGTGCGCTAAGTACCACATCACCATGACGTACATCTACGTACATTGTCGTTAAGGGGTTAAAAACCATATCTAATTCTAGAGCGTTACCCCCCCACCCCTCGTATTGCTGGGAAAAAAATAAACGCAAACACATAAAAACACTATGTGCATTCAAGAAGGGTACCTACCACCTACCCATCGTACTGTTTCTGTCTTTTCTTTGAATTGCCAATACGATTTTTTTTCGCAAGTTCTATCCAATACAAAATTTGGACCTTCTGGGTCGAACCACCATCCTAAAATCACCTTTTTAGCTAACATAAACAAAATAACTATTAACTCATATTCCGTCACATCTCCTAAAATAGCCATGTGGATTGTTACTGACGTTTTCCCAAAGAAAATTTCTCCTCTAACTTTTGAAAAAAAATTCTCCAAAATGTCCTCACTTTCCTTCAATTGCATAATAAATGAATCAAATTTGCCTCATCGTCTCCACATTTCAGGCATGTTGAGTCACTTCTACATTTAATTTGACACAATTAATTAATTAAGTTAATAGTAAAGACTAGATAATTTTCAGCTTAGGAAATTGAAATATTTTATTATTGGAACATTTTACTGTATACCTCACCATTTTTTCCTATGACATATGAACTATATCCCCAATGTCCCTTTCCCATTTACCCCTAATTACCTGTTGAAAATTGTTTGACAAACCTTATACCAACATCCCATAAATTATTCTTAAAGTATATCTATATTGTGATTCCTCCCCCCAAAAAGGTAAGAAGGCTGTGAGATTCTATCTTAAATAAATTGCTATTTAAAGTGTTCCTAAAAGTTTACTCTAATTGCGCATACCGTTTTTCCCTATCTCTTAAAGAGGCACTTTCATTGTTGAAAACTTTTTATATGTTACAGAACTAATCATATGATGGCTTTTTGCAATATAAATAAAAAAAAAACGTAAATTTCCCCCAGAAATTAAATCTAAAAATAGCCACCACCAGGGGTCGTCTGTCTTTAGCCAGACAGACTAGTGTTGATTTTGCAGCATACCAGATATCGGCCGTAAAGCGCGCCGGTATCCAGTATAGGAGATTTCAGCTGTATGCATAAATGAACGAGCGCAGGGAGCGCGCACACTCAGGCAGTGCAGGATACAGGCAGGTCCCCCCCTCTCAGCTGCACCCGATCCTGTGTTCCATAATGTGAGTGTGTGTGTGTCTGTATGTATGTGTGTGTCTGTATGTATGTGTGTGTCTGTATGTATGTGTGTGTGTGTGTGTGTCTGTATGTGTGTGTGTCTGTCTGTATGTGTGTGTGTCTGTATGTCTGTGTGTCTGTCTGTATGTGTGTGTCAGTATTTGTGTGTGTCTGTCTGTATGTGTGTGTGTGTGTCTGTATGTATGTGTTGGGGGAACTGCAACCTGATGTGGGGGAACTGCAACCTAATGTGGGGGAAACTATGCTCATGTGGGGCAACTGCTACCTAATGTGGGTAAACTGCTACTGTGGGGGAACTGTGATGCCTGTAGCTGCTGTGGGGGAACTGATGCCTCTACCTACTGTGGGGGAACTCCGATGCCTGTAGCTGCTGTGGGGGGGAACTCTGATGCCTGTAGCTACTGTGGGGGAACTCTGATGCCTGTAGCTGCTGTGGGGGAACTCTAATGCCTCTACCTACTGCGGGGGAACTCCGATGCCTGTAGCTACTGTGGGGGAACTCCGATGCCTCTACCTACTGCGGAGGAACTCCGATGCCTCTACCTACTGTGGGGGAACTCCGATGCCTCTACCTACTGCAGGGGAACTCCGATGCCTCTACCTACTGCAGGGGAACTCCGATGCCTGTAGCTACTATGGGGGAACTCTGATGCCTCTACCTACTGCGGAGGAACTCCGATGCCTCTACCTACTGCGGAGGAACTCCGAAGCCTCTACCTACTGTGGGGGAACTCCGATGCCTCTACCTACTGCAGGGGAACTCCAATGCCTGTAGCTGCTGTGGGGAACTCTGATGCCTGTAGCAATTGTGGGGGAACTCTGATCCCTGTAGCTGCTGTGGGGGTACTCCGATGCCTCTACCTACTGCGGGGGAACTCCAATGCCTCTACCTACTGTGCTACTGTGGGGGAACTCTGATGCCTGTAGCTGCAGTGGGGGAACTCTGATGCCTGTAGCTGCAGTGGGGGAACTCTGATGCCTGTAGCTGCTGTGGGGGAACTCTGATGCCTGTAGCTGCTGTGGGGTAACTCTGATGCCTGTAGCTGCTGTGGGGGGGGGAACTCTGATGCCTGTAGCTACTGTGGGGGAACTCTGATGCCTGTAGCTACTGTGGGGGAACTCTGATGCCTGTAGCTACTGTGGGGGAACTCTAATGCCTGTAGCTATTGTGGGGGAACTCTGATGCCTCTACCTGCTGTGGGGAAACTCTGATGCCTCTACCTGCTGTGGGGGAACTCCGGTGCCTCTACCTACTGTGGGGGAACTCCGATGCCTCTACCTACTGTGGGGGAACTCCGATGCCTCTATCTACTGTGGGGGAACTCCGATGCCTGTAGCTACTGTGCGGGAACTCCGATGCCTGTAGCTGCTGTGGGGGGAACTCTGATGCCTGTAGCTGCTGTGGGGGAACTCCAATGCCTCTACCTACTGCGGGGGAACTCCGATGCCTGTAGCTACTGTGGGGGAACTCCGATGCCTCTACCTACTGCAGAGGAACTCCGATGCCTCTACCTACTGTGGGGGAACTCTGATGCCTCTACCTACTGTGGGGGAACTCTGATGCCTGTAGCTACTGTGGGGGAACTCTGATGCCTGTAGCTACTGTGGGGGAACTCTGATGCCTGTAGCTACTGTGGGGGAACTCTGATGCCTGTAGCTACTGTGGGGGAACTCTGATGCCTGTAGCTACTGTGGGGGAACTCCGATGCCTCTACCTACTTCGGGGGAACTAAATTAAACAGACTACCCTGGGGTAGTAAGAGGCCATATAACCGACTAAATAACTAAACCCCAAGGCTGAAGCCCGGGGTATAAAACCCCTATTGCTTACCCCTAAAATGTAACTTTTAATTCATAATATTAAAATACAAATCCCAACAAAAAATATGTTAAAACTGATAACCAAGTGACCCTAGTATCAATTTAAATCGTTTTAAAGGGAGCAGTCTCCACTTAGTAACTAGGTAGCCCTGCAGTGGCTATCTGTGATAAGGATAACACTGGTATTGCTTAAAAAACAACACTATTGCCGCCTCTACATGTTTTGCCGCCTCCGCGGCTTTCTCAAGAGGCAATGGTGGCAATGACAGCTGCCAAAATGGCGGAGGGGGTATTTATAACCCACCCACCATATGTCATCAGAGTGAGACCAGTCCTTCTCTTTAATAAGATTCCCTATTACAAACGTTGCCAAACAAGTTGCCAATGAAACGTCTACCATAATTAAAGCCACCTGAATGAATCACACACTCACCAATGGGAAGCCGAGGGAGTTTGCTGTTATGGAGCCCGGTATATCCACGTTACTGTTACTGTCTATGTTATCACTTGGCGCTGAGCATGTCCTGTGCCGTGTGCGGGGAACTTCAATCTCCGCCGGAACTGTCAAATCTATTGCGCCTGCGCTAATGCCTCCGCCGATGATATCGGCAGCGGGACAGCGCATGCGCTAGGACTTAGAAAATTTCCGTCTCCTGGCTCCCTGTCCTGACAGACATATAAGGGATGGCTAAGTATGGTAGCCTAGACAACACTATTGCCGCCTCGCCAGAGGTGTGAAGTGTAAAGGGCTATTGACTGATTATTAAAAATCAGTCAGTCCCTGTGGAAAACTAGCAATGTAAAGTGAATAAAATTTAAAAGAATTATAAATATGCCAGTGATTAATAATATGTAGTAAATAAAGAAGGATATAATAATGAAGAAATATTATTGGTAAATGTGAAGGTGACTACAACCACCAATAAATGTAACATACTACATAAGGGTGAGAGAATGAAAATTATTGTTGGTGAGAGGCATAAGTGGCTACAAGCTACCAGAATGAATGACATTATTGTCGTATCCATGTAATAGGGATGATGAAAACTCATAAGAGTATGAAATAAATTAAGTGCTAATTAATATATCATTCCAAACAAGGAAAAGAGAGAAAAACTAGACATTTGGATCAAATGCTCTTAAAGGCAGCTACCAAGAAATTAAACTTGGGAAAAATGATAAGTTTACCATAATTAGTGGTGAAGGCTATAATTATAAGAAAGCTGCAAAAGAAAAAACTTAATTCAGGCCCAATGGTGATTGGCTATGTAGTCGCCATATCCATCTTGCCTCCTCTTGTAATATGCGAGTGTCTATATTTCCTTTTCAAGGTCCCAATTTTAGTTGGCAAAGTCCAGCAAATTTGAGGTCCTCCAATCTCCGTTTGTGTATTGCAAGGATATGCCTCGCTAAAGGAGTATCCTTACATGTTCTAATATTACTTAAATGCTGTGAAATCCTACTCCGTAGTTCTTGAGTCATTTTTCCCACATAAATTTTGGGACAGGTGCATTGTGCAACATAGATGACATTATGTGATCCGCAGTTGATGAACTGTCTTATTTGATATGTGCGCCTATCAACCGGATTGACTATTTCTTTGATTTTAAATAAATAACGACATAGGCTGCAATGGCCACATGAGTATGTTCCCACTGTTTTGTTTTGTAGCAAACTCCCTCCACTTTCTGCGGTTCTGAGGTGACTATGCACCAGCTGATCTTTAAGGCTAGGGCCCTTATGGAACGTCACTCTTGGGGTGGGGCCAATGACTGGCAAGAGGTCAGTATCCCTCGCCAGTAGATGCCAGTGGCATCTGAGGATGGACATTACTTATAAATACCCCCTCCGCCATTTTGGCAGCTGTCATTGCCACGATTGCTTCTTGAGAAAGCCGCGGAGGCGGAGAAACAAGTAGAGGCGGCAATAGTGTTGTTTTTTAAGCGATACCAGTGTTATCCTTATCACAGATAGCCACTGCAGGGCTACCTAGTTACTAAGTGGAGACTGCTCCCGTTAAAACGATTTAAATTGATACTAGGGTCACTTGGTTATCAGTTAACATATTTTTTGTTGGGATTTGTATTTTAATACCTACTGCGGGGGAACTCTGATGCCTCTACCTACTGTGGGGGAACTCTGATGCCTCTACCTACTGTGGGGGAACTCTGATGCCTGTAGCTGCTGTGGGGAAACTCTGATGCCTGTAGCTGCTGTGGGGGAACTCTGATGCCTGTAGCTGCTGTGGGGGAACTCTGATGCCTGTAGCTGCTGTGGGGGAACTCTGGTGCCTGTAGCTGCTGTGGGGGAACTCCGGTGCCTGTAGCTACTGTGGGGGAACTCCGGTGCCTGTAGCTACTGTGGGGGAACTCCGGTGCCTGTAGCTACTGTGGGGGAACTCCGGTGCCTGTGCCTACTGTGGGGGAATTCCGGTGCCTGTGTCTACTGTGGGGGAACTCCGGTGCCTGTGCCTACTGTGGGGGAACTCCGGTGCCTGTGCCTACTGTGGGGGAACTCCGGTGCCTGTGCCTACTGTGGGGGAACTCCGGTGCCTGTGCCTACTGTGGGGGAACTCCGGTGCCTGTGCCTACTGTGGGGGAACTCCGGTGCCTGTGCCTACTGTGGGGGAACTCCGGTGCCTGTGCCTACTGTGGGGGAACTCCGGTGCCTGTGCCTACTGTGGGGGAACTCCGGTGCCTGTGCCTACTGTGGGGGAACGCCGGTGCCTGTGCCTACTGTGGGGGAACGCCGGTGCCTGTGCCTACTGTGGGGGAACTCCGGTGCCTACTGTGGGGGAACTCCGGTGCCTGTAGCTGCTGTGGGGGAACTCCGATGCCTGTAGCTGCTGTGGGGGAACTCTGATGCCTGTAGCTGCTGTGGGGGAACTCCGGTGCCTGTAGCTGCTGTGGGGGAACTCCGGTGCCTGTAGCTACTGTGGGGGAACTCCGGTGCCTGTAGCTACTGTGGGGGAACTCCGGTCCCTGTAGCTACTGTGGGGGAACTCCGGTGCCTGTAGCTACTGTGGGGGAACTCCGGTGCCTGTAGCTACTGTGGGGGAACTCTGGTGCCTCTGCCTACTGTGGGGGAACTCCGGTGCCTGTGTCTACTGTGGGGGAACTCCGATGCCTGTGCCTACTGTGGGGGAACTCCGGTGCCTGTGCCTACTGTGGGGGAACTCCGGTGCCTGTGCCTACTGTGGGGGAACTCCGGTGCCTGTGCCTACTGTGGGGGAACTCCGGTGCCTGTGCCTACTGTGGGGGAACTCCGGTGCCTGTGCCTACTGTGGGGGAACTCCGGTGCCTGTGCCTACTGTGGGGGAACGCCGGTGCCTGTGCCTACTGTGGGGGAACGCCGGTGCCTGTGCCTACTGTGGGGGAACTCCGGTGCCTACTGTGGGGGAACTCCGGTGCCTGTGCCTACTGTGGGGGAACTCCGGTGCCTGTAGCTGCTGTGGGGGAACTCCGATGCCTGTAGCTGCTGTGGGGGAACTCCGGTGCCTGTAGCTGCTGTGGGGGAACTCCGGTGCCTGTAGCTGCTGTGGGGGAACTCCGGTGCCTGTAGCTGCTGTGGGGGAACTCCGGTGCCTGTAGCTACTGTGGGGGAACTCCGGTGCCTGTAGCTACTGTGGGGGAACTCCGGTGCCTGTAGCTACTGTGGGGGAACTCCGGTGCCTGTAGCTACTGTGGGGGAACTCCGGTGCCTGTGCCTACTGTGGGGGAACTCTGGTGCCTGTGCCTACTGTGGGGGAACTCCGGTGCCTGTGCCTACTGTGGGGGAACTCCGGTGCCTGTGCCTAATGTGGGGGAACTCCGGTGCCTGTGCCTAATGTGGGGGAACTCCGGTGCCTGTGCCTACTGTGGGGGAACTCCTGTGCCTGCTGCGGAGGAACTCTGATGTCTGTAGCTGCTGTGGGGGAACTCTGATGTCTGTAGCTGCTGTGGGGGAACTCTGATATTGTGGGGGAACTGCGGTGCTAGCCAGTGACAGCTATGTTCATTAGCATCCAACTTTACTAGGAAAAGATAAAACAGATAGAAAACGTATTCATAGAAATACTGTACTTTTATCTATAAAATCCTTGCACTAATTTTTATAAAGATCTATTCTTATATTTATACATTTTATCCTGTTATGAACTCCCAATAATGTCTTAGGAATACTGCAGGCAAGCTCCAAGCATCTTCCTCTGTGTAACATGCTCAGCATGAAACCAGAGAGGAAAGGGCAATGGAGTAGGGTGCGGTGATTGACTGACAGCTCATGCTCGCTCCCGAGACTCACAGCAGATGAGTCATCACTGTGAGGGAGACAGACAGACACGCCCCCTCCAGCCTGCACAAGTAACTGCGCAACAGATAAATGCTTATATCTCTGTAAATAAAGATCCTAGAGACATAAAACATGTATGTACATGATCAGGATTCGGTACTGGGTAACATATTGCCTTTTTTTTTTTTTTTTTTGGAACTATGATAGGTACGCTTTAACCCCAAATTTTCTTTAAATGGGCACTGTCAGATTAAAAAACTGTTAACATGTACATCTTGGCAAAACATTAATATTTCTAATATACTTTATAAGAAAATGTTATTTCCTTTTTATAGCAATCATGGCTTATAAAAATCATGGCTTTGTCCAAGCTGAAGCACAGGCATGGACAAAGTCCAGTAAATGAGGGTGGGCTAGCACTCCTCTGTGCTCTCTCCTGTCTGATAGTACTCCTATGTGCTCTCTCCTGTCTGATAGGACTCCTCTGTGCTCTCTCCTGTCTGATAATACTCCTCTGTGCTCTCTCCTGTTTTATAGCACTCCTCTGTGTTCTCTCCTGTCTGATAGGACTCATCTGTGTTCTCTCCTGTCTCATAGGACTCCTCTGTGCTGTCTCCTGTTTGATAATACTCCTCTGTGCTCTCTAGTATCTGATAGGACTCCTCTGTGCTCTCTCCTGTCTGATAGGACTCCTCTGTGCTCTCTCCTGTTTTATAGCACTCCTCTGTGTTCTCTCCTCTCTGATAGGACTCCTCTGTGTTCTCTCCTGTTTTATAGCACTCCTCTGTGTTTTCTCCTGTCTGATAGGACTCCTCTGTGCTCTCTCCTGTCCGATAGGACTCCTCTGTGCTCTCTCCTGTCTGATATTCCTCCACTGTGTTCTCTCCTGTCTGATAGCACTCCTCAGTGCTTTCTCCTGTCTGATAGCACTCCTCTCTGCTCTCTCCTTTCTGGAGCCAGTGAGCAAGTAAAGAGAATGGGGTACATATCACCAGTTCCCCAATTCCCCTTTTATGCTGCAGCTGATTTCGTATGCAGCACATGCTGTAAGCACCTCTTGGGAGCACACTACATATTCCCCTCTCTGACCTCCCTCTATGGCACTTGCATATAGTTTGATTTATATTTGCAGATTTTACAGATCATAGCACACTGCAGACCTTAAGACATTTATATAAGGAGCACCGAGAGGGCAAAGCAGCACCTATTTCTTATAGGAGCCCTTCACAGTCACACCAAAGGTCCCGCAAAGCCATTCCTAAAACAGACACATTTCAACAGCTCCCAGTGGATCTCAGCACCTCTCAGATCCCTGCAGTGGAGCACCATACACACCCCCCCCCCCCTGCTGCCACCGTGGGATTAGCAAGCCATAGCCTCACCAGAATCCTGTAGTGCGGGGAGAGCAAGGGCATCATAAGTGGCCTGCCTGAGTTCGGATCTGTGTGAGAGGACCCCATAACCTTCTCTGCTGCTTCAAATGACTCTGGAGCAAACCACTGTGTCCCGGGAGGAGGAGGAGGAGGAGGGGGGGGGAGAAGATACTTATTATTGCATTGCCTCGCTCCGTCCGTGATCCAGTCTGAAGGTCTAATTAAACTGCAAAAATGTTTAATAAACTGAGACGTGGTTTAAATGGGTACTCCCGTGGAAAACTTTTTTCTTTAAATCAACTGGTGCCAGAAAGTTAAACAGATTTGTAAATCACTTCTATTAAAAAATCTTAATCCTTCCAGTACTTTTTAGGGGCTGTATACTAAAGAGAAATACAAAAAAAGAAATGCATTTCCTCTGATGTCATGACCACAGTGCTCTCTGCTGACCTCTGCTGTCTATTTTAGCAACTGTCCAGAGCAGCATATGTTTGCTATGGGGATTTTTCCTGTTCTGGTGTTCTGGACAGTTCCTAAAATGGACAGCAGAGGTCAGCAGAGAGCACTGTGGTCAGGAAATCACAGGAAATGCATTTCTTTTTTGTATTTTTCTTTAGTATACAGTCCCTAAAATGTACTGGAGGGATTATGATTTTTTCATAAAAGTGATTTACAAATCTGTTTAACTTTCTGGCATCAGTTGATTAAAAGGGAAAAAAAAAAAAAAAAACGGGGACCGGACCGGACTGTTGATACCTATCTGCAGGCACCCCGTGCAAATGCCCAGGGGGGTCATTAGACCCCCCCCCCCCCCATGTCGGTGATCGGCGCAAATCGCAAGTGAATTCACACTTGCGATTTGCGCCGATTATGGGTCATTACAGGTCTATGGTGACTCGGTGACCAGGAATATAAGGGGGATCGCGGTTGTCTAAGACACTCACGATCCCCCAGAAGGGATAGTAGTGAGGTGGCAGGGGTGCCACCCCTCCTATCCCTGCTATTGGTGGTCTAGACGCGACCACCAATAGCAGATCAGGGGCGAGGGGGTTTACTTTCGTTTTCCCCATCCTGCCCACCCACAATAGGCGGGCCAGAACAGGGAAAACGAAGAGAAGCGGCGCCGAAGATCACTTACCCGTCCGGAGACAGCGGAGCGACGGTGATCTGCGCGCGGCGTGCGGCAGAAGAGGACGGCTCCCTGGATGCGACGGAAGCCGGTATAGTGGTCTCTAGACTGTAGCTCTCCAGATGTTGCAAAACTACAACTCCCAGCATGCCCAGACAGCTGTTTGCTGTGTGGGCATGCTGGAATTTGTAGTTTTGCAACAGCTGGAGGTCTACAGTTTAGAGACCACTGCACAGTGATCTCTATACTGCCCTCTAGATCTTGCAAAACTACAACTCCTAGCATGCCCACACAGCTGGGCATGCTGGGAGTTGTAGTTTTGCAACATCTGGAGGTCCACAGTTTGGAGATCACTGTTCAGTGGTCTCTAAATTGTAGCACTCCAGATGTTGCAAAACTGCAAATCGCAGCATGCCCAAACAGCAAACAGCTGTCTCGGCATGCTGGGAGTTGTAGTTGCGTACCTCCAGCTGTTGCATAACTACATCTCACAGCATGCCCTTCTGTGATCAGTACATGCTGGGAATTGTAGTTTTGCAACAGCTGGAGGCACACTGGTTGGAAAATATCGAGTTAGGTAACAGGACCTAACTGAAGGTTCTCCAACCAGTGTGCCTCCAGCTGTTGCAAAACTACAATTCCCAGCATGCACGGTCTTTCAGTACATGCTGGGAGTTGTAGTTTTGCAACAGCTGGAGGCACACTGGTTGGAAAATACTGAGTTAGGTAAAAGAACCTAACTGAAGGTTTTCCAACTAGTGTGCCTCCAGCTGTTGCAAAACTACAACTCCCAGCATGCACGGTCTGTCAGTACATGCTGGGAGTTGTAGTTTTGAAACAGCTGGAGGTTTGCCCCCCCCCCCCCCCCATGTGAACATACAGGGTACATTCACACGGGCGGGTTTACAGTAAGTTTCCTGCTTCAAGTATGAGCTGCGTCAAATTTTTCGCAGCAGCGCAAATTCCTAGCGGGAAACTCGCCGTAACACGCCAGTGCGAATGTACCCTAAAAACACTACACTACACTAACAGCTAATAAAGAGTAAAACACTACATATACACCCCCTTATACTGTCCCCCCCCCCCCCAATAAAAATGAAAAACGTATTGTACGGCAGTGTTTCCAAAACGGAGCCTCCAGCTGTTGCAATACAACAACTCCACGCATTTCTGGACAGCCACTGACTGTCCAGGCATGCTGGGAGTTTAGCAACACTTCAGAGCCCTGTCGTATTTCAAGGAAACAGTTTAGGGCCACATATGGGGTATTTCCGTACTCGAGAGAAATTGCACTACAAATTTTGGGGGGCTTTTTCTCCTTTTACCCCTTATGAAAAGGAAAAGTTGGGGTCTACACCAGCCTGTTAGTGTAAAAAAAAATTTTTACACTAACATGCTGGTGTTGCCCTTTACTTTTTATTTTCACAAGAGGTAAAAGGAAAAAAAGACCCCCAAAATTTGTAAGGCAATTTCTCCTGAGTACGGAAATACCCCATATGTGGGCGTAAAATGCTCTGCGACCGCACAACAAGGCTCAGGATTGAGAGCGCACAATGTACATTTGAGGCCTAAATTGCGGTTCTGACATAAACCCAAAAAAATAAATACCCACATGTGACCCCATTTTGGAAGCTACACCCCTCACGGAATGTAACAAGGGGTACAGTGAGCATTTACGCCCCACAGGTGTCTGACAGATTTTTGGAACAGTGGTCAGTGAAAATGAAAAATACATTTTTTTTGTTTGCACAGCCCACAGTTCCAAAGATCTGTCAAACGCCAGTAGGGTGTAAATGCTCCCTGTACCCCTTATTACATTCCGTGAGGGGTGTAGTTTCCAAAATGGGGTCACATGTGGGGGGATCCACTGTTCTGGCACCACGGGGGGCTTTATAAACGCACATGGCCCTCGACTTCCATTCCAAACAAATTATCTCTCTAAAAGCTCAATGACGCTCCTTCTCTTCTGAGCATTGTAGTTTGCTCGCAGTGCACTTGACGTCCAAACATGGGGTATTTCCATACTCAGAAGAAATGGGGTTACAAATTTTGGGGGGCATTTTCTCCATATACCCCTTGTAAAAAAGTAAAATTTGGCGAAAAACCAGCATTTTAGTGAAATTTTTTTTTTTCATTTACACATCCAACTTTAACAAAAAGTTGTCAAACACCTGTGGGGTGTTAAGACTCACCGTACCCCTTGTTACGTTCCTTGAGGGGTGTAGTTTCCATAATAGTGTGCGATGTGTTTTTTTTTTTTGCTGTCCTGGCACCATAGGGGCTTCCTAAATGGGACATGCCCCCCAAAAACCATTTCAGAAAAACTCACTCTCCAAAATCCCATTGTTGCTCCTTCGCTTCTGAGCCCTCTAGTGCACCCGCCGAACACTTGACATACACATATGAGGTATTTTCTTACTCGAGAGAAATTGGGTTACAAATTTTGAGAAGATTTTTTTCCTTTTACCCCTTGTAAAAATTCAAGAACATGCGAGTGTAAAAAATGAAGATTTTGAATTTTCTCCTTCACTTTGCTGCTATTCCTGTGAAACACCTAAAGGGTTAACACACTTATTGAATGTCATTTTGAATACTTTGAGGGGTGCAGTTTTTATAATGGGGTCATTAATGGGGTATTTCTAACCAGAAGACCCTTCAAATCCACTTCTAACCTGAACTGGTCCCTGAAAAATTCAGATTTTTTCAATTTTGCGAAAAATTGGAAAATTGCTGCTGAACTTTGAAACCCTCTGATGTTTTCCAAAAGTAAAAACATGTCAACTTTATGATGGAAACATAAAGTAGACATATTGTGTATGTGAATCAATATATAATTTGTTTGGAATGTCTATATTACTTACAAGCAGAGAGCTTCAAAGTTAGAAAAATGAAATTTTGGAATTTTTCACCTAGAAAATTCATCTCGGAATTAAATTTATAAGTAAAAGCATCCATCCCAGAGTTATTAATGCTTGAAGTGACAGTGGTCAGATTTGGAAAAAATGCTCCCGTCCTTAGGGATATAATGGGCTCCGTCCCCAAGGGGTTAAGCATTGCCATTGAACAATAGTAAGGAGCTTCTGGATTTTAATCAGAACACATATCAAACAGAGCATTGAGTATTTTGACTGGGCACCATATGGTGTGGTGGCAAAA
This sequence comes from Hyla sarda, assembly GCF_029499605.1. Classification (NCBI taxonomy): domain Eukaryota; kingdom Metazoa; phylum Chordata; class Amphibia; order Anura; family Hylidae; genus Hyla; species Hyla sarda. The sequence goes on along the minus strand of NC_079195.1, from coordinate 162,066,434 downwards.
TAATGTACCGTTACCAACTGTCCTGGTAAAGTTAGTTTTGGTATTAATATAGGACCATTCGTAATGCTTAGCAACACAATTTAATTGATTTTCCTTTGGGTATTGTCCATGACTCGTCCTAGAAGTGAAACACCCCAGGTGGCAGAAACCCGTAATGCCTTAAATGCATGGCTGCTTCTAAAATCAAACTATTATGAAAACCAAAGGGAGATAAGTGTAATACATCAGATAATTTCCTAAATAGTTCTCCGAAAATGGGTTGTCTGGTAGGATTTAGCGAAATCTCCCCTTTCTAAATACCCTTTGATGCAGCTTTGATCAACTGGGAAGAAAGCAAAGAATGACTGCTGGGATTAGTTAAGATAAATTGTGTTGAATACCTGATAGATAAATGTTAATGGTCGTGTGGGTGAGATGCTATGGAAAATGGCAAAACCCGATGTATGCTGAAATGAAAGAGACAGAATGGATGGTTCCTTCCGGATGACTAGCCACAAATTTCTAAATGAACTTCAGGCTACATTATATACTCTTTGTGTATTAGGCAACAGCGAATCGGTTATCAGATGTTAAGCTATCTGAAAATGTTTATTTAATTCAGGGTCAGTAAATGATGTAGTGGAATCTGAGCCCCTGTGACATCGGCCTCTGGCATTACCTGAAAGATGAGTGAAAATTGTGTCTGGATAGTGCATCTGCAGTCGTGTTCTGAATCCTGTTAATATGTGTGCATGTAAAATTAAAGTTGTAACGAAGAGACAACCAACCAGACGTCTAGCTAGAGACATGACAACCGGCTTTTAGACCATCCTTTCAACAAAATATACACAGTGGCAGAGTTGTTAGAAACGAACAATACAGTAGATTTCTGCCATGCATTTCCCCATACCTGGGCAACGGTGACAAATAGGGTAGGGTTCGAGTGACACGGAATTCCGCTTGAACCCTTCTAACTGACTGATCGCGGGAGGCCAGTGGCCCACAAACCAGTGAATATGCCAAATTGCCATGAATCCCAAAGTAGAAGCAGCATAGAGAAAATCATGGGGGACTGGTCACAGACAATAGAACATTACAGGAGTATGCTGCCTACATTAACGGACTATGACGTAAATAAACAATAGCAAAGAGAAAATTAAAAACAACAATGGACCTAAGAAAAAGACCTCAGTGACTGCAAATATGGAAGGAGTGACTAACTGAAGCATGCTATCATGCGTGGGTATGTCACCTGCAGATGAGGTATAATTAGTAAAAACATGACTGTCATGTCCTGAGAAAACGTGTCAGAACATACAACTATGCAGTGCACCCCACCTGAAAGCATGGCAGGCATAACAGTTATACAACTGCCCATGTGTAGTGCTGCTATTGGCCTGAAAAAACGTGCCAGTAAAAATAACTGGTTGGCTTATCCCACTTAAAAACTTGACAGGCATAACAGGTATACAACCACCTATGTGGGTGGTGACCATGGTGGCCATTTTGAAGTCGGCTATTTTGAATCCAACTTTTGTTTTTTCAATAGGAAGAGGGTCATGTGACACATCAAACTTATTGAGAATTGCACAAGAAAAACAATGATGTGCTTGGTTTTAACATAACTTTATTCTTTCATGAGTTATTTACAAGTTTCCTACCATTTATAAAATGTGTTCAATGTGATGCCCATTGTGTTGGATTGTCAATGCAACCCTCTTCTCCCACTCTTCACACACTGATAGCAACACCGCAGGAGAAATGCTAGCACAGGCTTCCAGTATCCGTAGTTTCAGGTGCTGCACAGCATAGACAATTGCCTTCAGATGACCCCAAAGATAAAAGTCTAAGGGGATCAGATCTTGAGACCTTGGGGGCCATTCAACTGGCCCACGATGACCAATCCACTTTCCAGGAAACTGGCACCCGGCTTTCCTCATGCACGGAGTGACCTTAGCTCCGTGCACTGATTACAGTTGACCACCGCACAGAGTAATGGATGACAAGGCCCCCCATGTATCTCTATGGGAGAGTCGGAGATGCAGTGCTTGTGTATCTTTGCCTTTGTCGTAGAGCTATATGGAGGGGGCTTGTCTCCCACTGCTTTGTGCGGTGCTTGACAGTAATCCAGCATGGAGTGGAGATCGCTTCGTGAATGTGGATAACCAGGGGGCAGATGATCATGGGGGGGTCCCAGTGGCCGGACCCCCCGCGATCTCCTGCCCAGCACCCCGGTAATCCGCATGCATGGAGCTATCTCCGCTCCGTGCTAGATTGTGGGTGACCACAGCTCAAAGCTGTGGGCGACATGACCCCTCCATATATCTCTATCATGTCTCTCCCATATGCAGTATATGTAGAAAAAAGATAAGAACAGAAAGATGGCGCTATCTAAGTGCCTTAAAATATATATATATATATATATATATATATATATATATATATATATATATTTGGAACACGTATTGAAATAGCCAGTAAAACTGATTGCAGATAGGTAATGCTATTCCACTCACCTATTAGTGTTGAGCTGCAGGCACAACACTGTTTCTCGCATGAAAGGAATACAATGTATTCTTAGGGTCCTCTGGCAGGCCGGCATCCAGTCCCGAACAGCAGTTGTGTCGGTCGTGAAGGATAGTGAGAAGTGGTCTTTGGGAAGGGCTGCTCCAGCAGTTCCCAGGGCAGAAGAAAGTGGATGGTATCCACGACGCCTTGAGGGTAGGTGGCAATAAAACAAGTGTCCTGATTGATAGACTACTTGTTTATTCAAATATAACAAAACCATAAAAACAGATTTGTTTTTAAAAAGAATAAAGCAAACAGAGTAGGAGCAACGCGTTTCGCAGGGTGACCCCCGCTTCGTCAGGCTGATATGGTCTAATTCCTTGTTTGCCGTACTTATAAGAAGGTTCATTTGAAATTTCCCGGGTTGGAAAGTCACTGACGTTATTTTTCTGACGGAAGTGAGGTGGTGGTTGGCATGATTGGCAGACGCACCTTGATGTGGTAATTTGACAAATCTTTACTGAAGGCATTTTAAACGTAGACATTTTTCTGTTTGTAATAGCGATAAAGCAATATAACAAAAAAATTATACAACAATAATACACATATTAATAATAACATTAAAAGCTAGTGATAATATCTAGAGATGAGCGAACTTACAGTAAATTTGATTCGTCACGAACTTCTCGGCTCGGCAGTTGATGACTTATCCAGCATAAATTAGCTCAGCTTTCAGGTGCTCCGGAGGGCTGGAAAAGGTGGATACAGTCCTAGGAAAGAGTCTCCTAGAAAGAGTCGCCGAGAAGTTTGTGACAAATCGAATTTACTGTAAGTTTGCTCAGCTCTAATTATATCGATAATGCATTTTTATACATTTGTAATATATTCATTCATTCATTCATTCATATAAAACTAGGGGATTCTGTGGCGCTCTGCAGATAGCTGGTGCGGACTTTCATCTATCACAATAAGGTATGTAGGGTAGGGACAAATTAATTTAAATTTTTTTTTTTTTTTTTTTTAATTTCATTCTTGTAATTTAATATATATAATTGTTTTAGTTGTTATATAGATTATTAGTCTGCAAGTTTCAGTGTGTTCTCTGACCGTTTTTTTCGGCCAGTCTTGCAGTACCCATGATGTGTGTGTTCTTTCTCTAGTTGCGATCGCAATGTGTATGCTACGATCGCAATGTTTGGTGGTGGAATGTTGCAATTTAAAACTGCATAGAGTGGAGGTATTCAGAGACATTTGCTACTTATATGTGCGATCGCCACACACAGTGGATGAAGGAGAGAGCATTCAAAACCATTGAGATGCCGGTATTTGGTAGTATCTCTACATGTAAAGAAGTTTAAAGAAATCCTTTCAATAATCAAAAATGCTGGGGATGGAGTGTATACGTAGTGTGTTCCAGTGAATAGAATGAATGTTTTTGTTTAATTTGTGACAAATGGCTGGTCTGCACCGCTGGTGTATATTTGTATATATTCACCGCTGATGTATATTTTTATATTTTTGTTTTTATTTAGATTTGTATATGTATATATAGGGGATGTGGATTGCACCGTGGACGTGAGAGGGGAGGGTTTACTTGCTAGTTCACAATATACAGTGGTGGAATATTAAGATTGGAAACTAGCGGGGTAGGAATCAGTTAGTTGCGAGTGTAATCGCAATGTGTGGAGATGGAGGTATCTTCAGACGTCCCACGATAATAAGATAATTTTTTGGTAATATTTGAATATGGATTGAGATATAGCGGTTTGCACAAATAGATAAATGGGTGGGTTGGTAGATGAACGGACCTGAAAAAGGAGGATGAGTTTCCATTCCATTAATATAGTATCACGAATGTATTCATGATAATAATTATAATAGCAACATAAAAAGGGCTAAGTGGTTATTAATAGTTTATAGCCGATGCCAATAGTTGATAATAATACTCGTTAATCATAGATATGGCTCTGATTGATGGATTAGGGATAGATTTTTTATGTGTATGTTTTATATACTCCGTATTTCATATTATATGTAGCAATACATCAATATTGCTCCGTATTTTTAATCATGTGCAGCTGTACAAAATTAGGATTAGATAGGGATGTCTCTTGTAGGGGCAGATAAGGAATATATATAGATTATATGCACATATGTATAGTGTACATATACATGCAGAATACCCCACATATTTACACACATATGTATGCATACTTACCACATACACATAATGTCGGTGATAGTGATGGATAATTGTGATTAATAGTAACTCTCTATGGATAGGGAGTTTGTGACAGTGATTGTGGGTTATATTAGGATTGTGTTATCTTGTTTTTTAGAGGGATGGTAATTAATTAGTAAATTCAATAAATTCAATAATTTTGCTGGATTTCAGCGTATTAATTTGATGGCTTCATTCAGCCCTCCAGGTGTTAGAGAGCCCAGCCTATGTATCCAATACATTTCGCATTCAGTGAGTTCTTCTATGCGGTTTGGGATTGTTTTCACTGATTTAATCTATCGGGTATATGCGAATTGGATTTTCTATATCTGGATATTTTTCCTTGCAATGTCTCTAGACTATGTAGAAGGTATCCTTTTTTTGATATTTAGTTTATGTTATTTAGTCGAATATGGATTCTTGGATAGTTCGGCCTACATTTTGTAAGCCGCAATTACACTCAATCACATATACCACAAAGGATGATTTACAATCAAAGTGATGTTTTATGGGAAAAATTTCGCCGGAGACATTACTTTTAAGGTTAGTGAGGCCGGCTTTAATGGTGTTACAGCATAAACAGCGTTTTTTACCACATTTGAAAGTGCCCCATGTGGACTGGTTGGTTTTTGTCTTTTTATTCCGATGTTGTTTCAGTCGACCGCGGGCCAGGATGGATTTAAGTGTGGGAGCTCTTTTGAAAGTGAGACATGGATTTGTTGATAGATGTTTATTAATTATCTGGTCTTGTTGTAAAATATACCAGTGTTTTTTTCAAAATGATTTGGATCTGTTTGTGAGCCCAATTAAATGTAGTAATGAAGTTTAGCCTTGGTGTATTTGATGCATTTGATTCGGCAGTTGTTGTTTTTCTTGTTTTAGCCAGACAATCTTCTTTCAATAGTTCTTGGGGGAAGTCTTTTGCCTTGAAACGTTTAGTTATTTTCTGGGCTTGTTCGTTGTATTTCCTTGTTTTGGAACAGTTTTTTCTTATTCTTCTTAGCTGGCTAAAGGGGATATTAGTCTTCCACTTTTTTAGGTGACCACTGGAGAAAGTGAGGTAGCTAATAGAGTCCACCTTTTTGAAGAAAGTTGCTGTTAGGATATTGTCAGTGTCATTATATATTTCTAGGTCCAAAAATTCTATTTTTATATTGGAGTATTGGGATGTCAGAGAGATTCCCCCATCATTACGGTTAATCTCCTCTTCCACCATGGATTCTATGCAATTTTGCGGACCTTTCCACACAAAGAATAAATCATCAATGTATCTTTTATAGGTGATGACATGTTTCTTGAATAGATCATTTGTAGTGATAAACAGATTTTCAAAGCACCCCATTAATAGATTTGCATATGACATAGCTGAAGAAATTCTGAGTAAGGATGATCTCTAAACAATTGAGAAGGAACTCTTTTTGTGTGGTTGGTATTTCTGTATCATTTTCTACCACTTTTTTAATGCAATTTAGGCCAATATCATGTTTTATATTACTATACAAGGCCGTTACATCCATTGTCAGAAAGGTGAAGTCTTCTTCCCATTTTAGATTTTTAAGGATTGCAATCAGATCATCTGAGTTCTTCAAGAAACTGGGTAACATTTGGACATGATCCTGTAGGATCAGGTCAAGATAATGAGATATGTTGGCTGTATGACTATTGATCCCTGATATGATGGGGTGGCCGGGTGGGTTATTGGGGTTTTTATGAATTTTAGGAAGGTGATAAAAGAAGGGTTTTGACGGATGTGGAATGAGGAGGAATTTATTTTCTTCTTTGGTGATGATTCGGTCCTGATGAGCTTTTTCTAGCAGTTTTTGAATTTTGTTCTGTAGTTGGGGATATGGATCTGATTCAAGTATTCTGTAGTAGTTAGTATCCTGTAAGATGTTCAAAGCTTCTTGTTGGTAATCTGCATAATTTTGAATCACGATTCCTCCGCCTTTGTCTGATAACCGAATGACTATTTGGGTGTTTTCTTTTAGAGTTTTCAAGGCTTTCGGTTCCTTTTTTGTAAGCTTGCCTTCGGAGTTTTTTGGAATATGGTGGGATATTTTCTTCAAATCTGTAGCTACTAAGTCATGAAAAGTTTTTATTAGATGGCCTTGGTTGTAGATAGGGTAAAATTTTGATTTATTGTTAATTTTTGGATGTTTGCCCTGCGGATCTCCAACTTCTTTGTTCTCTTTGCTTTTGGAGAGTGCCTGTGTAGAGGGCAATTCAAAGTGTCTGTCACGATTCGGCTGGCAGGTGGTGGATCCTCTGTGCCAGAGAGGGATTGGCGTGGACCGTGCTGGTGGACCGGTTCTAAGTTGCTACTGGTATTCACCAGAGCCCGCCGCAAAGCGGGATGGTCTTGCAGCGGCGGTAGCAACCAGGTCGTATCCACCAGCAACGGCTCAACCTCTCTGACTGCTGAAGATAGGCGCGGTACAAGGGAGTAGACAAGAGCAAGGTCGGACGTAGCAGAAGGTTGGGGCAGGCAGCAAGGATCGTAGTCAGGGGCAACGGCAGGAGGTCTGGAACACAGGCTAGGAACACACAAGGAAACGCTTTCACTGGCACAATGGCAACAAGATCCGGCGAGGGAGTGCAGGGGAAGTGAGGTATAAATAGGGAGTGCACAGGTGAACACACTAATTAAGCCAACTGCGCCAATCAGTGGCGCAGTGGCCCTTTAAATTGCAGAGACCCGGCGCGCGCGCGCCCTAAGGAGCGGGGCCGCGCACGCCGGGACAAGACCGACGGAGAGCGAGTCAGGTACGGGAGCCGGGATGCGCATCGCGAGCGGGCGCCTCCCGCATCGCGAATCGCATCCCGGCTGGGAGAGGTATCGCAGCGCACCCGGTCAGCAGGTCTGACCGGGGCGCTGCAATTGCGAGGATGTTGCGAGCGCTCCGGGGAGGAGCGGGGACCCGGAGCGCTCGGCGTAACAGTACCCCCCCCCCTTGGGTCTCCCCCTCTTCTTGGAGCCTGAGAACCTGAGGACAAGACTTTTGTCTAGGATGTTGTCCTCAGGTTCCCAGGATCTCTCTTCTGGACCACAGCCTTCCCAATCCACTAAGAAATTTTTTTTTCCTCTGACCGTCTTGGAGGCCAGAATCTCCTTCACGGAGAAGACGTCAGAAGAACCGGAAACAGGAGTGGGAGAAACAAGTTTGGGAGAGAAGCGGTTAATGATGAGTGGTTTAAGGAGAGAGACATGGAAGGCATTGGGAATACAAAGAGAAGGAGGAAGAAGGAGTTTGTAAGAGACAGGATTAATCTGGCACAAGACTTTGAAAGGACCAAGATAGCGTGGTCCCAGTTTGTAACTGGGGACACGAAAGCGGACATATTTAGCGGAGAGCCATACCTTGTCTCCGGGAGCAAAAATGGGGGGAGTTCTTCTTTTCTTATCGGCAAACCTTTTCATGCGGGATGAAGCCTGTAAAAGAGAATTTTGGGTCTCTTTCCATATGGTGGAAAGATCACGAGTCACTTCATCCACAGCGGGCAAACCAGAGGGCAAGGGAGTAGGGAGGGGGGGAAGAGGGTGACGGCCGTACACCACGAAAAATGGGGACTTAGCAGAAGATTCTGAGACTCTGAAGTTGTATGAGAATTCGGCCCATGGTAGAAGATCTGCCCAGTCATCCTGGCGGGAGGAAACAAAATGCCGTAAATAGTCACCCAGGACCTGGTTAATTCTTTCTACTTGCCCATTGGATTGGGGATGATAAGAAGAAGAGAAGTTTAATTTAATCTTGAACTGTTTACAGAGGGCCCTCCAGAATTTAGACACGAATTGGACGCCTCTATCCGAGACGATCTGCGTGGGCAAACCGTGAAGACGAAAAATGTGTACAAAAAATTGTTTTGCCAACTGAGGCGCTGAAGGAAGACCAGGAAGAGGAATAAAATGTGCCATCTTGGAAAATCGATCAACGACCACCCAAACAACAGTGTTGCCACGGGATGGGGGTAAGTCTGTAATAAAGTCCATACCAATCAGTGACCAAGGCTGTTCGGGGACAGGCAGAGGATGAAGGAGACCAGCAGGCTTCTGGCGAGGAGTCTTATCCCGGGCACAGACCGTACAGGCCCGCACAAAATCAACAACATCCGTCTCCAGAGTCGGCCACCAATAGAAACGAGAGATGAGTTGCAAGGATTTTTTGATGCCCGCATGGCCCGCGAGGTGGGAGGAGTGTCCCCATTTGAGAATCCCGAGACATTGGCGTGGAGAAACGAAGGTCTTCCCTGGAGGAGTTTGCCTGATGGAGGCTGGAGAAGTGGAGATCAGACAGTCAGGAGGAATGATGTGTTGCGGAGAGACCTCTACTTCCGAGGCATCCGAGGAACGAGAGAGGGCATCGGCCCTAATGTTCTTGTCGGCAGGGCGAAAGTGAATTTCAAAGTTAAAACGGGCAAAGAACAACGACCACCTGGCCTGGCGAGGGTTCAGCCGTTGGGCAGACTGGAGATAGGAGAGATTCTTGTGATCGGTGTATATGATAACTGGAAATTTTGATCCCTCCAGCAGATGCCTCCATTCCTCAAGCGCCAATTTAATGGCCAGTAATTCTCGATCCCCGATGGAGTAGTTTCTCTCCGCCGGAGAGAAGGTCCTAGAAAGAAACCCACAAGTAACAGCATGCCCGGAAGAATTTTTTTGTAGAAGGACAGCTCCAGCTCCCACTGAGGAGGCATCTACCTCCAATAGGAAGGGTTTAGATGGGTCAGGTCTGGAGAGCACGGGAGCAGAAGAAAAGGCAGACTTGAGACGTTTAAATGCGTCTTCCGCTTGGGGAGACCAGGACTTGGGATTGGCATTTTTCTTGGTTAAAGCCACGATAGGAGCCACAATAGTGGAAAAGTGTGGAATAAATTGTCTGTAATAATTGGCGAACCCCAAAAAACGTTGGATAGCACGGAGTCCGGAGGGGCGTGGCCAATCTAAGACGGCAGAGAGTTTATCTGGGTCCATTTGTAATCCCTGGCCAGAGACCAAGTATCCTAGGAAAGGAAGAGATTGACATTCAAACAGACATTTCTCCATTTTGGCATAAAGTTGATTGTCTCGAAGTCTCTGAAGAACCATGCGGACATGCTGGCGGTGTTCTTCTAAGTTGGCAGAAAAAATCAGAATATCGTCCAGATAAACCACAACACAGGAATATAAGAGATCACGAAAAATTTCATTAACAAAGTCTTGGAAGACGGCAGGGGCGTTGCACAGGCCAAAGGGCATGACCAGATACTCAAAGTGTCCATCTCTGGTGTTAAATGCAGTCTTCCATTCGTCCCCCTCCCTGATGCGGATGAGATTATAAGCACCTCTTAAGTCCAGTTTGGTAAAGATGTGGGCACCTTGAAGGCGATCAAAGAGTTCTGAGATAAGAGGTAGGGGGTAGCGGTTCTTTACCGTGATTTTATTAAGTCCGCGGTAATCAATGCAAGGACGTAGGGAGCCATCTTTTTTGGACACAAAAAAAAATCCAGCTCCGGCAGGAGAGGAGGATTTGCGGATAAACCCCTTTTTTAAATTTTCCTGGATGTATTCAGACATAGCAAGAGTCTCTGGAGCAGACAGAGGATAAATTCTGCCCCGGGATGGAGTAGTACCCGGGAGGAGGTCAATAGGACAGTCATAAGGCCTGTGAGGAGGTAAAGTCTCAGCTTGCTTTTTGCAAAACACGTCAGCATAGTCCATATAAGCCTTACGAAGACCGGTTACAGGGGGAACCACAGGGTCACGGCACGGAGTACTGGGAACCGGTTTAAGACAGTCCTTGAAACAAGAAGTACCCCAGCTCTTGATCTCTCCTGTGGACCAATCAAGGGTTGGGGAATGGCGTTGAAGCCACGGTAATCCAAGAAGAATTTCGGAAGTGCAGTTGGAGAGGACCAAAAACTAAATTTTTTCGTGATGAGGTCCGATGCACATTAGGAGAGGTTCCGTGCGGTAACGCACGGTACAGTCCAATCTTTCATTGTTAACAGAATTGATGTAGAGGGGTCTGGCGAGACTGGTCACCGGGATGTTGAACCTGTTGATGAGAGAGGCCAAAATAAAATTTCCTGCAGATCCGGAATCCAAGAAGGCCATAGTAGAGAAGGAGAAGGTAGAGGAAGATATCCGCACAGGCACAGTAAGGCGTGGAGAAGCAGAGTTGACATCAAGAACTGTCTCACCTTTGTGCGGAGTCAGTGTACGTCTTTCCAGGCGGGGAGGACGGATAGGACAATCCTTCAGGAAGTGTTCGGTACCGGCACAGTACAGGCACAGATTCTCCATGCGGCGTCGTGTCCTCTCTTGAGGTGTCAAGCGAGACCGGTCAACTTGCATAGCCTCCACGGCGGGAGGCACAGGAACGAATTGCAGAGGACCAGAGGAGAGAGGAGCCGGGGAGAAAAAACGCCTCGTGCGAACAAAGTCCATATCCTGGCGGAGCTCCTGACGCCTTTCGGAAAAATGCATGTCAATGCGGGTGGCCAGATGAATAAGTTCATGCAGGTTAGCAGGAATTTCTCGTGCGGCCAGAACATCTTTAATGTTGCTGGATAGGCCTTTTTTAAAGGTCGCTCAGAGGGCCTCATTATTCCAGGATAATTCGGAGGCAAGAGTACGGAATTGGATGGCGTACTCGCCAACAGAAGAATTACCCTGGACCAGGTTCAGCAGGGCGGTCTCGGCAGAAGAGGCTCGGGCAGGTTCCTCAAAGACACTTCGAATCTCCGTGAAGAAGGAGTGTACAGAGGCAATGACGGGGTAATTGCGGTCCCAGAGCGGTGTGGCCCATGACAGAGCTTTCCCAGACAGAAGGCTGACTACGAAAGCCACCTTAGACCTTTCCGTAGGAAACTGGTCCGACATCATCTCCAAGTGCAGGGAACATTGCGAAAGAAAGCCACGGCAAAACTTAGAGTCCCCATCAAATTTATCCGGCAAGGATAATCGTAGGCCGGAAGCGGCCACTCGCTGCGGAGGAGGTGCAGGAGCTGGCGGAGGAGATGATTGCTGAAGCTGTGGTAGTAGCTGCTGTAGCATCACGGTCAGTTGAGACAGCTGATGGCCTTGTTGCTCTATCTGTTGCGACTGCTGGGCGACCACCGTGGTGAGGTCGGCGACAACTGGCAGTGGGACTTCAGCGGGATCCATGGCCGGATCTACTGTCACGATTCGGCTGGCAGGTGGTGGATCCTCTGTGCCAGAGAGGGATTGGCGTGGACCGTGCTGGTGGACCGGTTCTAAGTTGCTACTGGTATTCACCAGAGCCCGCCGCAAAGCGGGATGGTCTTGCAGCGGCGGTAGCAACCAGGTCGTATCCACCAGCAACGGCTCAACCTCTCTGACTGCTGAAGATAGGCGCGGTACAAGGGAGTAGACAAGAGCAAGGTCGGACGTAGCAGAAGGTCGGGGCAGGCAGCAAGGATCGTAGTCAGGGGCAACGGCAGGAGGTCTGGAACACAGGCTAGGAACACACAAGGAAACGCTTTCACTGGCACAATGGCAACAAGATCCGGCGAGGGAGTGCAGGGGAAGTGAGGTATAAATAGGGAGTGCACAGGTGAACACACTAATTAAGCCAACTGCGCCAATCAGTGGCGCAGTGGCCCTTTAAATTGCAGAGACCCGGCGCGCGCGCGCCCTAAGGAGCGGGGCCATGCGCGCCGGGACAAGACCGACGGAGAGCGAGTCAGGTACGGGAGCCGGGATGCGCATCGCGAGCGGGCGCCTCCCGCATCGCGAATCGCATCCCGGCTGGGAGAGGTATCGCAGCGCACCCGGTCAGCAGGTCTGACCGGGGCGCTGCAATTGCGAGGATGTTGCGAGCGCTCCGGGGAGGAGCAGGGAACCCGGAGCGCTCGGCGTAACAGTGTCTCAATAGAGTTAGCTTCCTAGTGAAATGGTGGAGGTCTAGGAAGAGGCTGAAACAGTCGGGTTTATTGGAGAGGCAGAAGGATAGGCCTTAGGTTCTTTGAAAATCTGTTTATCACTACAAATGATCTATTCAAGAAACAGGTCATCACCTATAAAAGATACATTGATGATTTATTCTTTGTGTGCAAAGGTCCGCAAAATTGCATAGAATCCATTGGGGAATCTCTCTGACATCCCAATACTCCAATATAAAAATAGAATTTTTGGACCTAGAAATATATAATGACACTGACAATATCCTAACAGCAACTTTCTTCAAAAAGGTAGACTCTAATAGCTACCTACCTTTCTCCAGTGGCCACCTAAAAAAAAGTGGAAGACTAATATCCCCTTTTGCCAGCTAAGAAGAATAAGAAAAAACTGTTCCAAAACAAGAAAATACAACGAACAAGCCCAGAAAATAACTGAACGTTTCAAGGCAAAAGGCTACCCCCAAGAACTATTGAAAGAAGATTGTCTGGCTAAAACAAGAAAAACAACAACTGCCGAATCAGATGCATCAAATACACCAAGGCTAAACTTCATTACTACATTTAATTGTGCTCACAAACCGATCCAAATCGTTTTGAAAAAAACACTGGTAAATTTTACAACAAGACCAGATAATTAATAAACATCTATCAACAAATCCATGTCTCACTTTCAAAAGAGCTCCCACACTTAAATCCATCCTGGCCCCAGGTCGACTGAAACAACATCGGAATAAAAAGACAAAAAACAACCAGTCCACATGGGGCACTTTCAAATGTGGTAAAAAAAAAGCTGTTTATGTAACACCATTAAAGCCGGCCTCACTAACCATAAAAGTAACGTCTCCGGCGAAATTTTTCCCATAAAACATCACTTTGATTGTAAATCATCCTTTGTGGTATATGTGATTGAGTGTTATTGCGGCCTACAATATGTAGGCCGAACTATCCAAGAACTCCATATTCGACTAAATAACATAGACTAAATATCAAAAAAAGGATACCTTCTACATAGTCTATCGATACACTGCAAGGAAAAATATCCAGATATAGAAAATCCAATTCACATATACCCGATAGATCAAATCAGTGAACACATCCCAAACCGCATAGAAGAACTCACTAAATGCGAAATGTATTGGATATATAGGCTGGGCTCTCTAACACCTGGAGGGCTGAGTGAAGCCACCGAATTAATACCCTGAAATCCAGCAAAATTATTGAATTTACTAATTCATTACCATCCCTCTAAAAAACAAGATAACACAATCCTAATATAACCCACAATCACTGTCACAAACTCCCTATCCATAGAGAGTTACCATTAATCACAATTATCTATCACTATCACCGACATTATGTGTATGTGGTAAGTATGCATATGTATGTGTGTAATTATGTTTGGTATTCTGCATGTATATTGTGATAAGGTGGCAAGGAAAGGATGTATTTCCTTGGCTCACCCTGAAGAATCTCACCTGCTTCTTAATTAATGATGCAGCAGGGAAGGGAGGTGTATATAAGATGGAGGCTCAGTCTAATCTGTGCTCTCCCTGGGAAACAGCATGCTGCTGTAGGGGAAGACACTCGGACCCTGTTGAGGAAGCACACAGCTGGAATCTGTGAGTGGTCCAAGAAGTGGTGTGAACTGTGAGTAACAGGTTGCAGGAGTCACATGTTTAACTGGCTGAGGGTAGCTCACCACTTAGTATGCAGGGCATTCTAATATGTGTAGGCAGTAACCAGACGATCTAGGATTTTATTTTGTTACTGCGTTATGTTTGTTTTTCCCCTGCAACCTGTCTAAATAAAGCTGGCAAGGTGCCAGGCTTGCATGAATAACCGTTGTCTGCGGGTTTATTGAGTGGAAACGTGTCCCGTGGCAGTGTCCAGGACGATCCCGGAGCTATCCCTAAGGAGGAATCCTTATAATATGTACACTTTATTTGCACCTACAAGAGACATCACTATCTAATCCTAATTTTGTACAGCTGCACATGATTAAAAATACGGAGCAATATTGATGTATTGCTGTATATAATATGAAATACGGAGTATATAAAACATACACATAAAAAATCTATCCCTAATCCATCCATCCCAGCCATATCTATGATTAACGAGTATTATCATTAACTATTGGCATCGACTATAAACTATTAATAACCACTTAGCCCTTTTTATGTTGCTATTATTATTATTATCATGGATACAATCGTGATACTATATTAATGAGAAAATGGAAACTCATCCTCCTTTTCCAGGTCCATTCATCTACCAACCCACCCATTTATCTATTTGTGCAAACCGCTATATCTCAATCCATATTCAAATGTTGCCAAAAAATTATCTTATTATCGTGGGACATCTGAAGATACCTCCATCTCCACACATTGCGATTACACTCGCAACTAACTGTTCCTACCCCGCTAGTTTCCAATCTTAACATTCCTCCACTGTATATTGTGAACTAGCAAGTAAACCCTCCCCTCTCACGTCCACAGTGCAATCCACATCCCCTATATATACATATACAGATATAAATAAAAACTAAAATATAAAAATATACATCAGCGGTGAATATATACAAATATACACCAGCAGTGCAGACCAGCCATCTGTCACAAATTAAAGGGGTTATCCAGGAAAAACTTTTTTTTTATATATCAACTGGCTCCAGAAAGTTAAACAGATTTGTAAATTACTTCTATTAAAAAATCTTAATCCTTTCAGTACTTATGAGCTTCTGAAGTTAAGGTTGTTCTTTTCTGTCTAAGTAATCTCTGATGACACGTGTCTCGGGAAACGCTCAGTTTAGAAGCAAATTCCCATAGCAAACCTCTTCTAAACTGGGCGTTTCCCGAGACACATGTCATCAGAGATTACTTTAAAAGAAAAGAACAACCTTAACTTCAGAAGCTCATAAGTGCTGAAAGGATTAAGATTTTTTAATAGAAGTAATTTACAAATCTGTTTAACTTTCTGGAACCAGTTGATATATAAAAAAAAGTTTTTTCCTGGAATACCCCTTTAAACAAAAACATTCATTCTATTCACAGGAACACTGCCAGTTATTATTGCCACCTACCCTCAAGGTGCCGCGTATACCATCCACTTTCTTCTGCCCTGGGAACTGCTGGAGCAGCCCTCCCCAAGGACCACTTCTCCCTATGTCTCTCCCATAGACATTAATAAAGGGGACGTGATGACCACGTCCGCCCGAAGCCTGCAATTCTTATACCCTATCCTTTTGGAGATGGGAGGGTTCCAGGAGGGCATAGCAGTGCTTCTAGAGATACTGCTGTCTATAAGGGGGGGGGGGGGGGGGGCTGCTGTCTATAGGGGGGGGGGGGGGGGCGCTGTTCCCTACAAGGGGGACAAGAGTAAGCTGCTGTCTACAAGGGTGGGTCCCTGTCTACAAGGAGGGGGCCCGCTGTCTACAAGGGGGGGGGCCTGCTGTCTGTAAGGGGGACAAGAGGGAGCACTGTCTACAAGGGGGGGGGGGGGGCTGTAGTCTACTAGGGGGACACGGGGGGGGGGGGCGTTGTCTACAAGGGGGGGGGGCTGCGGTCTACAGGGGGGCAACTATCTATACTATCTACAAGGGGATTCCACCTACTATTAAAGGCAATCTTACAGCAGAGTCACCAGCACTAACTTGAATTTGTAGGTAGATAGTGCAGGTGACCCTGTTTCTACCGCTGCTCATCATGTGAACATCAGCGCAATTGTTCCGGAGACATCGGTCTCGTCGCCAATGCAAATTCCCTGTTCTGTCCAGTGGAGAAGAGAGAGATCTTGGCTCATACTACAGCAGCCGTCTTCATTGTACATAAGAAGGAACCACATATCAGCACGGTAAGCAACGCCAGAAACTTGGTCACCCTGGTGTCAGATTCCCTTTAAAATACAGTTGTCCCTTAACATACGATGGTAATCCATTCCAAATGGACCATCGTTTGTTGAAACCATCGTATGTTGAGGGATCCGTGCAATGTAAAGTATAGGACAGTGGTCTACAACCTGCGGACCTCCAGATGTTGCAAAACTACGTTGGCTGTCCGGGCATGCTGGGAGTTGTAGTTTTGCAACATCTGGAAGTCCGCAGGTTGAAGGCCACTGGTATTGGAGGTTATACTCACGTGTCCCCGCTGCTCCGGGGTGTAGAGATAACAGTGTGTTTCACAGGAGCTTCTTCCGGCCTCTCTCAGGTAACAGGTGCTCTGTGACTCTTATTATGCAAATAATATGTGACAGTTAAAATAACAGAAACATAGTATACCAAAAACAGAGCTAACCTGTTCATGACCTGTGTCTACAGGGGGATAGATCATTGCGATCATTGAGGCCCAGAGGCCCCAATGCATTAAGTCTGCTAATCCATACTACAGGGTGGGCCATTTCTATGGATACACCTTAATAAAATGGGAATGGTTGGCGATATTAACTTCCTGTTTGTGGCACATTAGTATATGTGAGGGGGGAAACTTTTCAAGATGGGTGGTGACCATGGTGGCCATTTTGAAGTTGGCCATTTTTTATCCAACTTTAGTTTTTTCAATAGGAAGAGGGTCATGTGACACATAAAACTTATTGGGAATTTTACAAGAAAAACAATGATGTGCTTGGTCTTAATGTAACTTTATTCTTTCATGAGTTATTTACAAGTTTCTGACCACTTATAAAATGTGTTCAATGTGCTGCCTATTGTGTTGGATTGTCAATGCAACCCTCTTCTCCCACTCTTCACACACTGATAGCAACACCGCAGGAGAAATGCAAGCACAGGCTTCCAGTATCCGTAGTTTCAGGTGCTGCAGAATGGGAACAGGACCCTCAGTTTACACAGAAGATTTTGTTCAGTGATGAGGCAAACTTTTATGTGAATGGTGATGTTAACAAACAAAACCACCGCTATTGGTCTGACACTAACCCACATTGGATAGATCCCTCCAAGACTGTTGGAATACAAAAATTGATGGTAAGGTGTGGTATATGGGGTACAAAGATAGTGGGGCCATTCTTCATCAATGGGAACCTCAAGGCCACTGGATATGCGAAATTGCTACATGATTATGTGTTTCCCTCTTTATGCACTGAAGCTGGCACGTTCCCTGAGTTTTTCCAGCAAGATGGTGCACCACCACATTATGGGTGTCAGGTCCGAGCATTCCTAGATGAACAGTTTCCTGGAAAGTGGATTGGTCGTTGGGGGCCAGTTGAATGGCCCCAATGTCTCCTGATCATACCCCCTTAGACTTTTATCTTTGGGGTCATCTGAAGGCAATTGTCTATGCTGTGAAGATTCGAGATGTGCAGCACCTGACACTACGGATACTGGAAGCCTGTGCTAGCATTTCTCCTGCGGTGTTGCTATCAGTGTGTTAAGAGTGGAAGAAGAGGGTTGCATTGACAATCCAACACAATGGGCAGCACATTGAAGACATTTTACAAGTGGTCAGAAACTTGTAAAAAACTAATGAAAGAATAAAGTTACGTTAAAACCAAGCACATCATTGTTTTTCTTGTGAAATTCCCAATAAGTTTGATGTGTCACATGACCCTCTTCCTATTGAAAAAACAAAAGTTGGATTCAAAATGGCCAACTTCAAAATGGCCGCCATGGTCACCACCCATCTTGAAAAGTTTCCCCCCTCACATATACTAATGTGCCACAAACAGGAAGTTAATATCACCAACCATTTTCATGTTATTAAGGTGTATCCATATAAATGGCCCACCCTGTATTTCCCTTCTCAAGAGATGTGTTTCTCGATGTATACCTCCCATACCCGATCCAATGTGTTCTATTCCTGCAAACTTCCATGTAGAACAATCATTGTTATGTACTGTAGACTTATGTTCTGTGAGGCGAGGTACTCCTGTACTGATTTTCAGGGAGTATAAATGTTCCCTTATTCTTTTGAACAACGGTCTCTTGTTTTTTTTACCCGCATAATATTTTCCAATGTACTTATCAAACAATAGACCATATGTAAAGTCCTACAGGTGATCTAATTTGATAACCTCCTAATGTGTACTGTGCCTGAGCTAGATTATGTTTTCAGAAAGAACAATGTCTGCATGGATAGTTGCATTTTGGTGCTGCGTTTTCTAGCCAATTTTTGTGTGCTTGCGATTTAATTCTTGTCTTACTCTTGATGAGGTCTCCTATTGTCTTAGTTTTTTGATAATTGATAATGGGCTTGTTTATGGCTACTTTGTTAATATCTTTGTCACTCTCCAAGATATACTAGTGTTTATATATTGTTGATTTTATATACTCATTCATAGGTATGTTTTCAAACATGAAAACAAATCTTTTATTGTTAGGAGAATCGGATTGGTGTTTCTTTTTTCTTTTATTCTGTTGTTGTTTGCCATTTATTTTTCTGCTCTTTCTTGGGCTTTTTGAATAATATTTGCTGGATATCTGCATTGTACTAACCTTACTGTAAGTTCTGCTGCCTGTGTTTTATATGTGGATTGTTCCGAGTTGATTCTTTTTAACCACAAAATCTGGCTAAAGGGGATGCTCTCTTTTAATTTCTTGGGGTGTGCACTATTATAGTGAAGCAATGAGTTCTTCATTATGGGTTTCCTATATCCTATTGTGCAAATTTTCTTTCATTCTTTCTTTGTATCCATAGTTTCACATCTAGGAACTCCAAACTAGTATCTCCGAACTGTTGTGTAAACATCATGTTGATTTTATTTGTTTCATTGAGGTACTGGACGAACCGGGCATATTCGTCCTGGGTTCCGTCCCGAATCATTAGCTTGTCATCCACGTACCTCAAGTATAAAGGAATATGACGTACAAAAGGATTTTTTGTAGAAAATATTTATTTGCTTTCATATTGGGCTAGAAATATATTAGCGTATGTACAAGATACCGGGATACCCATCGCGGTACCCCGGTTCTGCACATACCACTGTTCCTCACATGTGGATGTGTTGTTGGTGAGAATAAATTGCAAAGATTCAGTCACAAACGTGTTAAATAGGGATGATTTTTCCTTGAGGGCAAGAAAGCCCTCTACAGTCTGTATACCCGCATCGTGAGGGATGTTGGTATATAGGCTCTCTATGTTCAGGGAAACGAGTTGGTAGGTGTCCTGCCAAACGAAGCCCTCTAGGGCTTCTAAAAGCTCTGCAGTATTCTTTAGGAGGTGCGGGATGCCCGGTAGGAGGGGGGACAGGAGCCACTCCACATAGGTGGACAAAAACTCTGTGGGTGCCCCTATCCCGCCACTATTGGGTGCCCCGGTGGCCTTTCAAGTGTCTTGTGCACTTTTGGTACAATGTACCATTTTGCTGGTTTAAGATTTTTCGGTATTAGTTTTTCCGCAATTTTTTCTGTGATGACCCCTAAGCCTACATATTTCATTAGAAGGCCCCTCAGTTTCTTCATTATCTGTCCCATGGGATTGGATTTCATTTGTGTATACACTTCTGTGTTTGATAGCTGGCTCTTGACTTCTTTGTCATGTTGCGATTTTTGCCACAAAACTATAGAACCCCCCCTTATCCGACGTGCTAACCTGGATGTCAAGATGTGCCGCCAACCAGTCTATAGTCCTGCACTCCGCCAATGTTATATTATCTACTTTCTGCAGCTATATTAGAGCCCTGACATCTCTTGTGATGGCTTTTTGAAATAGATCAATGGCGGAGCCCGGGGCTACAGGCGGGTTAAATGTACAGGGATTTCCCCCCTTTAAAGTAGGTTGCTGGCTCTTCTTTGTGCTGTGTTGTAATGGTTCTTCCCTCAAATAATTCACAAAGCAAATGGGCCCCTCTGACATACTGTGCATCAAATTCTTCTGCTGATTTATAACCAGAAGTTGTCACACTACATGGTGTTTCTCCCTCTGCTTTGATGTGGGTGTCCTGATGTGTTGGGGTGAAGGCAACAAATTTCTCTAAGTTGATTTTTCTTAATGCTTTTTAAAGTGCAAGTTTTTCTACAATTTCCTTGTTGCATACCATGAGTTAGGACAATTCTGTGATTGTACCATTTACTGTGTATGTGGTAACAGGCATTAGCCTTAAGTTTACCATGATTATAGATTACTTTTAACCCCTTAAGGACTCAGCCCATTTTGGCCTTAAGGACTCAGACAATTTAATTTTTACGTTTTCATTTTTTCCTCCTCGCCTTCTAAAAATCATAACTCTTTTATATTTTCATCCACAGACTAGTATGAGGACTTGTTTTTTGCGTGACCAGTTGTCCTTTGTAATGACATAACTCATTATATCATAAAATGTATGGCGCAACCAAAAAACACTATTTTTGTGGGGAAATGAAAAAGAAAAACACAATTTTGCTAATTTTGGAAGGTTTCGTTTTCACGCCGTACAATTTATGGTAAAAATGACGTGTGTTCTTTATTCTGAGGGTAAAGACGATTAAAATGATACCCATTATTACATACTTTTATATTATTGTTGTGCTTAAAAAAAATCACAAACTTTTTAACTAAATTAGTACGTTTATAATCCCTTTATTTTGATGACCTCTAACTTTTTTATTTTTCCGTATAAGCAGCGGTATGAGGGCTCATTTCCTGTACTTTTTTTTGTTACCACATTTGCATATAAAAAACTTTTAATAAATTTTTTTATAATTTTTTTTTTATAAAATGTATTAAAAAAGTAGCAATTTTGGACTTTTTTTTTTTTTTTTTTTACGTTCACGCCGTTCACCGTACGGGATCATTAATATTTTATTTTAATAGTTCGGACATTTACGCACGCGGCGATACCAAATATGTCTATTAAATTAATTTTTTACGCTTTTTGGGGGTAAAATAGGAAAAAACGGACGTTTTACTTTTTTATTGGGGGAGTGGATTTTTCACTTTTTTTTTTATTTTACATTTTTTTACATTTTTTTTTACACTTGAACAATCCCCATAGGGGACTATTCATAGCAATACCATGATTGCTAATACTGATCTGTTCTTTGTATAGGACATAGAACAGATCAGTGTTATCGGCGATCTTCTGTTCTGGTCTGCTCGATCTCAGACCAGAGCAGAAGATGCCGGGAGCCGGAAGGAGGAAGGTGAGGGGACCTCCGTGCGGCGTCCTGAATGATCGGATCCCCGCAGCAGCGCTGCGGGCGATCCGATCATTCATTGAAATCGCGCACTGCCGCAGATGCTGGGATCTGTATTGATCCCGGCACCTGAGGGGTTAATGGCGATCAGCAGCCGGGATCAGCCGCGCATGACCCGGGCATCGCTCCGATGCCCGCGGTTATGCACAGGACGTAAATGTACGTCCTGGTGCGTTAAGTACCACCGCACCAGGACGTACATTTACGCCCTGCGTCCTTAAGGGGTTAATACAGGGCAAATTATAGTAAAAATGGACTCTGATCCAGCGCGCACCACTGTGGTACTCAAACGTCAGCCTAGTCGATCGACACATTTCGATATCATGCACGTGTTGTCTTTGCTGTGGAATCATTGTAAAGAATTGCAATAAACTTCAACCTCTAAGCAGTGCTGGATCAGAATCCATTTGTACTATCGTTTGCCACGTTCATCACTGGGCAAGTGAGAATCCGGGCGCGCAGTAGGTTAGCCGAAGTTTCTATTTCCCATTTACTGTATCCTTTTGATATAGCCATGTTGCATGGAGCTGAGGGGATGTTGGGCACATGTTTTAAATGCCTATGTATGTTTTTCAGGAAGCTACTCGGCGAGAGAAAAGGCGTCTTCTAGATGCTCAGCGAGGAAAGTGCAGAGTCCGTCTTGGCTCTCACCTTGATGAATGGTGTGCCCTAAAAGATCGTTTGGGCTTTTCTCTGCACTCTCAACTTGCCAAATTCTTATTGGACAGGTCAGTAAACAGGACAGGTAGACCATTTATTTTTGTAACTGCATTTACAAATATTGGGGTTCACATGACGAAATTGCTGAGCAAAAAAATCCGAAAGCAGCAGTCTCCCATTTCAGTATGATTCTCCTGCATCGTGCACACAGCAGAGATTCTGCTGCAGAAATTCAAATTCCGAACTACAAAGAATACGTAAAAGAAAAAACTTTTTTGGGGAGCGATGTACAGATCCTTCAGTTGGCAAAACACTTTTGAATGAATAAAGTTCACACTTACACTTGGTGAGTGGTTACTTGAACGACTCACACACTTTAGAAAACCCGTAGATACAACCAGTGATCTCTTATATCAGTCCTTTCTCCGCATGAATCCTCCTCGGCAAGTGACTCGTCACTCCGAATAATATAATGGAGAAACAAAAAACAAAAATAGGAGAGTGGACAGTATCGATATTCATATACAGCCAATTTCCTGTGTCAATGGAGCAATCCTACTTACTTCGGCAAGAGGGGTTTTTTCGTCCTTAAACCCCCCTCAATCCGGCCAGCCTGTGAACGAGTTCCTCTTTCACCACACCATCCAGGTACTTTACACACCGTTGTTCATTCGCTCCTTTTTTCGGATCCGTCGGAAAATTATCTTTATAGTCACTGCAATGCACTGAGCTGAGCCTGCACACCAGCGCCAAGGGACCTTGCACAGGCAGGGTAACTGGCACTCTGACGTCACCGCCGCCTGCCGCAGCGCATCCCAGCTAATCAATATTCCTCCCCTCCCTCCGCCTCTCCCTCTTCTCACTGCTCTGTAATGAAGAGGGAGAGGCGGAGGGAGGGGAGAAATATTGATAAGCTAGGCAGCGCTGCGGCCGGTGGCGGTTAGGTCCGAGTTTCAGTTAACGCCGCTCCACCCAGTCCGTCCTCCCCCCCCATACCAGTGTCCCAACCAGAGTGCCTCCAACTGCTGCAAAACAAAAAACATTTCTTACATCCCTACTCACTATTCTGCTGTTATGTCTCATCCTCCAGTCACCTCCAAAGCTGCACTCACTATTCTGCTGTTATACCTATTTTCCTCCAGTCAACTCCAAAGCTGCTGTAATATCATGTCTCATCAGCCCCCACCTCTCTCACTGACTGACTGTACAAAGTGCTGGCCTGCATGAAGGAGCATCTTCATGCTGCAGGGGCTAAGTGACTCTCCGTGGCTGCTCTGGGCTCCATAAACATGGCACTGGACTCCCTCTATTTCTCACACTGTAAGTGAGCTGCCTTGTCTTGATCATGTGCACAAGAGCTTACAAAGCATTTTAAGGGGTATTCCAGGCCAAAACTTTTTTTTTATATATGAACTGGCTCCGGAAAGTTAAACAGATTTGTAAATTACTTCTTTTAAAAATCTAAATCCTTCCAATAGTTATTAGCTTCTGAAGTTGAGTTGTTGTTTTCTGTCTAACTGCTCTCTGATGACTCACGTCCCGGGACATGACATCATCATTGAGCAGTTAGACAGAAAACTTCAGAAGCTAATAACTATTGGAAGGATTAAGATTTTTTAATAGAAGTAATTTACAAATCTGTTTAACTTTCCGGAGCCAGTTGATATATATAAAAAAAGGTTTTGCCTGGAATACCCATTTAAAGCAGATGGACCTCGTTCATTATGTCCTATGTGCAATGTCTGCCATAAAGCGTCTGTGCCTGTGTTTTGCAGTGAAGTAAGCACAGATGCTGTTAGACATGGCAGCCCCCAGTAGAAGTATTTATTAATAAAAAAAATAAAAACAGAGAACTATGACACTAAATAACAAAATAGTATTTACATTTATGTTAAAATGTTATGACAAATATAATAATAAAAAATCTATTTCATGACACTTTCCCTTTAATCAGTCTCTCCTATATAGAAAGACTTTCATTTATGATGCCCAGCCAACATTCAAGACAATCCTTTAACCCCTTAAGGACCAAGCCCATTTTGGCCTTAAAGGAGTACTCCTCCCCTATGCTTCTTATCCCTATCTGATCGTGGGGGTCCTGCCGCTGGGAACCCCCGCGATCTCTCCTGCAGCACCCCGTGTCATCTGCTGCATGGAGCGAAGTTCGCTCCGTGCCTGATGACGGGCGAAAAAGGGGCTGGAGTATCGTGATGCCACGGCCCCACCCCCTCAATGCAAGTCTATGGGAGGGGGCGTTGCGGCCGTCACGCCCACTCCCATAGACTTACATTGAGGGGTGTCAGGGTATAAAGCAAAGCACTTTATACGGAAAAAGAAGGATCAAATAAAAATATCAACAGGGTTGATCCTATGAGGTGGACATAAAAAAAACACCTCAAAAAGAGTACATTTTTAGATAATTTATGTTGTGCAATAATAAAACCCACTATAAACGGTTAGATAAAATATAAAAATTATTTATTATATCACACAAGATTAAAACAGTTGAATTAATTGACACAAAACCGTATAATAATATATATGTATGCAATACTCAGATTTGGCCACAAGATGGCTCTCTTCCAAACACTAATTACCCTATCACTTGGACAACACTAGGGGGCAGATGACTAACTGGCCATACAATACAACATTTGAGCTTTATGTAATGTAAAGACAATTATGTGTACCAGATTATTGCTCTGACAATATAACCAAGGAATTATAGTCCTCCCAATTACCTGGCTTGATATTAATTCCCCAGAATATGGATTCCAAGGCAGAGATTTTCCTCTGAGTCAATTTATATGCAATATTCGGTAATATGCATCTTTACCAGATAGCACCAAATTATGACGTAGCTCCTTTAACTCTGCACCTCTGCAGTAAAGCAGGGCACGACTAAATTTCAAGCCAGCTAATTTATCAATATTTCAGATAATAAAATCTATACATTACCAGATATCTAGGGTTTTGGCCTCCAATGTAGTATGCTAGGAAGTTATTTTCTTATGAAGAGCTCTGTGTCTTGTGATGAGATTTTCTGATAGGTTCACTGAGAGATATGTGTTCTTATCTGGATCCCCCCCTTTTCCTGACCCGGACACAGGTTGTTAACTTATTTCTTATCTGACCTGTCCACCCATAACAAACATGATGTCATTCGGTGAGTGTGCCTATTGTAGATTGCGACCTAGTTATTCCTAAATTACCTACAGAGTAGGGATCGACCGATTATCGGATTGGCCGATATTATCGGCCAATATTCACGATTTTGTAAGTAATAGGTATCGGCATCTAACCCTGCCGATAATGTGTCCAGCGCTTGCACCCAAAAATCTCTCTTGAAGTCTCGCTGCTCCGCACGGCAAAACAAGGCGTGCGCACTAGGCGCACGAATCGCGGGACTTCTGGAGGGGAGCTGAAGTCCCGGCCCTGAAGTTGTGCTGTCTGGAGGAGTGGCTTCAGTCAGTTCCATGTGCCGACCAAGTCTGCTCTGCCGCTTGTGTGCCAGCCCAGTTGGATCCAGGGGCGGACTGACTGGCCGGTCCATTCGGCCATCCTCCAACGGCCTGGCCGGGAAAAGGGCCTGCTGTGCGCCGCCTGTCACGTTAAATACATTTTTTTATTATTTTTTATTGCCCACTACACCCGGGCCCGGACAACGGTGCTGCTGGCTGCTGTTTTGCATCTCCCACACAGCCATGGCAGCCCTGTAAGAGACCTGCAGTGGCTGCCTGGGAGAGGCGCTTTGAACTCTGGCGTGGCGCTTCTGCGCTTAGACGTGAGGTCACGTCACCGTGGGGGTTCACTGTGCCACCGATCATCCGCTGCCCTGCTCTCTCTCTCTCTCTTGTACAGGGCTCTGCTTGTTCTCAGGTACAGAACCCTGCTTGTCCTCAGTATACAGGGCCCTGCTTGTCCTAGGTGTACAGAGCCCTGCTTGTCGTCGGTGTACAGGGCCCTGCTTGTCGTCGGTGTACAGGGCCCTGCTTGTCGTCGGTGTACAGGGCCCTGCTTGTCGTCGGTGCACAGGGCCCTGCTTGTCGTCGGTGCACAGGGCCCTGCTTGTCGTCGGTGCACAGGGCCCTGCTTGTCGTCGGTGCACAGGGCCCTGCTTGTCGTCGGTGCACAGGGCCCTGCTTGTCGTCGGTGCACAGGGCCCTGCTTGTCGTCGGTGCACAGGGCCCTGCTTGTCGTCGGTGCACAGGGCCCTGCTTGTCGTCGGTGCACAGGGCCCTGCTTGTCGTCGGTGCACAGGGCCCTGCTTGTCGTCGGTGCACAGGGCCCTGCTTGTCGTCGGTGCACAGGGCCCTGCTTGTCGTCGGTGCACAGGGCCCTGCTTGTCGTCGGTGCACAGGGCCCTGCTTGTCGTCGGTGCACAGGGCCCTGCTTGTCGTCGGTGCACAGGGCCCTGCTTGTCGTCGGTGCACAGGGCCCTGCTTGTCGTCGGTGCACAGGGCCCTGCTTGTCGTCGGTGCACAGGGCCCTGCTTGTCGTCGGTGCACAGGGCCCTGCTTGTCGTCGGTGCACAGGGCCCTGCTTGTCGTCGGTGCACAGGGCCCTGCTTGTCCTCAGTGTATTTGTTGTATTTGACCATTTCACCATTGTTTTGATGCAATCTGACTGGTATGTTTCTGTATTATTTATATTTATTTACCAATGAAAAGAAAGATTTACAAAAAAAAAATAATAATATTTATGTGGGGAAACTTGAAAAGAAAACCGCAATTAGCAAATCTCCCCTGTAGGGGCACAGCCAGTTTTAGTATTTTTAACTTTTTACTTTTCTTCCTCACCTTCTAAGAGCCATAACTTTTATTTTTCCATCCACAGACCCATATTAGGGCTTGTTTTTTGCAGAACCAATTGTACTTTGTAATGAAAATTCTCGTTTTACTATAAAATATACAGCACAACAAAACAAAATATCATTTTGTGGGGAAATGAAAAAGGAAACCAAATTTTTTCAACTTTTGAAGGGTTTCATTTTTACATAGGGCACTTTATGGTAAATCAGAGATGTTCTCTATTTATTCTCTGGGTCAATATGATTTAAATGAAACCATGTTTACATGCATGTGACCAAAAAGCAACAATTCAGTTTTTTTTTAAATTTTGTTAACGTCATTCACTGTATAGGATCATTAACATTATATTTTAATAGTTTGACATTTAGGCATGCAGCGTTACAAATATGTTTGTTTGTTTATTTATTTTTTAAACTTTTTGGGGGGAAAATGAGAAAAGGGGAATTTAATTATTTGGGGCAGGGGCTTATTCACATTTAACAAAAAAAAATTGTTCTTTAAAATTTTTATGTCCCCATAAGGAACTATTTATAGCAGTTAATAGATTGCTATTACTGTTCAGGGCTATGCATATGCATAGCACTGATCAGTAATATCGGCAATCTACTTCTCTGGTCTGCTAGAAGGTAGACCAGAGGAGAAGATCTCTGGAGCCAGCTAGGAGGCAGTTGAGGGGACATCTGACAGCTGTTTTAACTTTTTTTTTTTTTTACTTTTTCAGATCAGGCTCCCCCTGAGCCCCGATAATGCTACAGATGCCATGATCATATATCAGTGTTATTGCTGATGTCCGCTATTACTGCTCCTGTGCTTGCTTAATGCACCAGGACATACATTTACGTCCTGTATATGAAGTACCAGCCCACCAGGTTGAACATTTACATCCAATGTCGCTTAGGGGTTTATTTGTAATTAGTTTTGCCTTCTCATCCCTAGTTGAAATACTCAACACAGTTGTTCATTGACACACTAATGTATGAGTTGTATGTAACCTGAAAATAATTTATTTTTTCTTCACAGTTATAAGACATCTACTAACCCTGGAACTCAAGGTGAGACATATTTGTGTATCTAAAGGACTGACACTTAACATTTCAGAATAAGTAGATTGTGCATACAGTAAAAAAGGAATTAGTCAGCTGTATTTTCTGCTAAGAGTGGCAGACACCATTATATAGCTGTTAGGGTATAAAAGGAATCTGTATCTTTCCTTGAGCTTGATGGTGGTTGCCAAACTTATAAAATTTCCTTTTTACTTTTTAACCAAGTGTCAAGAAGGTGGTGCCAAGCTGCTCAAGTGCCACATTTTGGCACACCTCCTCACTGCCCTCATCTGTTGGCACCTTCTTGATTGACATAAAGAGCCCTGTACATCAGTAAAGGCTGGGAGGTGAGAACAAACAAGAAGGCATACTAGACTGTGGCACTAAAACAGCTTGGCTTTGCCTCTTTGGCACTTTTTGCTTTTATACCCTAAGGCTAGGTTCACATTGTGGAATTTTGGCTGGACAAAATCCAGCTGGAGATTCAGTCGGCGCTAGGACCACTGGGACATTTCCATCCCCATAGATTACAATGGCCCTGATTTACTAAGAGTGGGGTATAGTTTTCTTTGTGGGTTTTAATTCCCTACAATTTTTTTCCACTGTATTTGCTAAGGTTTCCCTACATTTTGCACTTTTCCCTACATTTTGCTTTTTTTCCCTACATTTTGCTTTTACACATGCTCTGATCTGATGGGCTTTTCCTCAGCTCAAATCCACTACATTTTTTTTGGAAACCTTAGTATATATGTTGGGTTTTTGTGTCGGGGACACGCCCCTATTCGGAGACCATGCCCACTTTTCCCCAACGACCATGCCCCCTTTCCGGGTTTTCTCCGTACAATGGAGAGTAAGTTAGGGATTTTTTTTAATTCTGGAGAAAATTCTGGCGCACAACCCAAAAATCATGTCAGGTTTACAATAGTATATCAGGGCCAATGTTTTTGAAGCAGATTCTGCCTGTAGAATGTGCCAGGCTGCTGCTAAAAATCCATAATGTGCACTGTACAGGGGTTGGAACTTCCACAGTGGGAGCCTATAGAGATGATAGATTCCCTTTAAAATAGTCACCTAAATGACTGTGCCATTTCCGTTCTTAAATATAAAACTTTTGATGTGTGCCAGTGATTTGAAGGGGTTAACAACCGTTTATCAAGGTTACAGCAAACCATGATAAGTGCCTTCATTGTGGCCTCGTTATGTAGAACGTTGCATTGCCAGCCAGACTGCTCCCTTGACTATAAAATAAAGTCCTATGGAGAAGCACACGACAATACTTACTCAATACATCACTCTGACTCCTTCTTTGTGCCTGTGCTCCTTGCGTGTCCACAGTGTACTTCTGTGGAGCAGACAGAGTTAAGTGGTGTATGTGCCTTGCTCCTCCATAGGCAGCCATCTCCGTCTGGCTGGGTTTACTGGGAAGGAGGTAGATGTGGTGGAGCTGCATAATTTGGCATAACAGGACCACAGTGAGGGCACAGTATATTACTAAGTTCCCCATTTTAATGATTAGTACTTGATAAAAGGTGGCCAACCCTTCTAAAGGGAATGCATAAAAAAAAAAAAATCTTTTGATTACATATTTTTCGAAGCAATTATCTTTACCTGGTAATAACAGATAATTACACCTAAGAAAACTCAAAAAACTACTTTGAATTTATGTGAGAAAATTGTTGTGGGCATGCTCTGTGACTTGCAGAGGTCCCAGTGAAGGGAGGAGTAAAAAGGTGAGCAGTGTGTTTCGTATAATGTTAAACACATTTAGGGTATGTTCACACGCTAATAACTTGCAGCAAAAATTTGCTATGAGTTATGCTACCATTCACTTCAGCAGGGTCCGCAGCCAATCTTCAAATCTGATACTATTGCCAAATGTTTGCAGGTCCCTACAAATGAATGGTAGCGTAACTTGCAGTGGAGTTAGCAAAAAGAGATTACCAGATATCTTACGAAAAATCTATGTCACCTTTCCTAAAACCCTAAAACAAACAGAATCCTTTTTAGATTACGGCTTGATTCCGATCACATTTGTGCCATTCGTGGCACAGATACATCAGAAAAATGTGAAAATAGGGGACTGACGTATCCATGCACAGACAGGCAAGGACCCTATTACTTGGCCCGAATGTAGTCAGCTAGTGACTATGTTTGGGTAATTTTCCAAGCAGACCATGTTTTAAGTCCTAGGCAAAACTTGTATAAATTCTAAAAAAGACTTGAATGTAGTGACTATGTTAGGACTATTGAAAGTAATGGGGCTCGTGCCTGTCCGCGCACAGATACACAAGCACCCCATTTTCAATTTTTTTTTCATATCTCAGGGATGTGAATGACTCCTTTAAAAGTTATTTTTAAATAAATCTTTTAAACATGTGAGTATCAAGAAAACAAAATCATCTTGTTATAACGGTTTTCTCATTTGTCATTTATTTTATTTTTTAATAGTTCCAAAAGCAATCACCCTGCTTTCTGTGTCTATCCCATCTCTTCATCGCCTGGCTCTCTTATGTCACCAACATGGCAGAAACTGTAATTCTCCCCCCACCATCTTGGCACAGCCATCTTCAACAGAAGCCTCTGAAACACCAGTTCTATTATGGGGTTGCAATAATCATCAGTTTCATTGGGATCCACATGATTACAGCACAGGGCTTGGTGGTAATAGTACAGAGAAAGATATCACCAACCTTTCATCCATGCAACAAAACAGGACAGGTGGGCAAGAGAAAGTCCTTAAGATAACTGCAGAGTTAGAGATAGAACCACACAGCACTTATGTACAAGAAAAGTTATCCGGGAAACAGTCCTCAAGTGATACAAGTTCTAAAACATGTCCAGACAATTCTAACGTTCATCCACAACAATGTAATGATGGAGATAGAAAAACTGAGTGCACTTCAGAAGAGGGAAGGCATATAACCCCTGAAATAAAAGGACCAATGAAAACCAAGGAATCTAAAGAGCAGCAGGAATTAACAGTATCTGATGAGGGTTTCTGCCAAAGCATACAACTTGAATTACCAGTCTTTGGAGACTCAGATGTTACAGGACATCAGTGTGTTCAGGTGTCTGAAGATATTCATGAGAGCATCTCCAGGGACATAACCAAAAAGAAGCCTGCAACACCTAGTTTTGGTAAGGACTGATGCACATTGTTGAAGGTAATATGTCGCCAGAAAATGACTTTTTGACCATCTGAATTAAAGTGGTTTTCCAGGGAAATGTAGAAGTTTAGTAGATGCCTCAGCCTGCATTAAAACAATAACTATTTATTTCCCCTGCTTCCCCGGCAAATCTTTTTGTCCTTGCTCCTGTGCTGTGCTTCCTTCTTCTGATGGCGTCACACTCC
Source organism: Hyla sarda (assembly GCF_029499605.1). NCBI lineage: Eukaryota > Metazoa > Chordata > Amphibia > Anura > Hylidae > Hyla > Hyla sarda. The sequence goes on along the minus strand of NC_079195.1, from coordinate 162,034,834 downwards.
CTACACGACCACTGTCATCAGAAGCTTGCAGAACAGTTAGGGAGCAGTATTTTTTTTTTTGAGTTTTCTGTGTAGTATGTTCCCAACTCTTTTTATTCTGTACAAAGAACTTCTCTGCAGGTATCTATTTATCATCATAGGGCAGGGTTATAATTAGAGATGAGCGAGCCGAATCTGTCGAACCCGGATTCAAGCCAAGCTTTTGGCTCACCGAACACTCGATCGAGCCGGTAAATAGTGCAAAAAAATTCAGCATGGTTATTTGGCGGGCAGAAGAAGCAGAGTTGGCAGGGGGCGTGAGATGACGTAGGGAAAGCAGCAGATTACATGATAACCCAGGTCTATCATGTGATTTGCTGCTTACTGTGTCAGTCAAGCACAAAGGACAATGGGACATAGCAAGGGACACAGATAAAAGGCAGTGACATCACCCACAGCATTCACAGCGCTCGGAACTTCTACAGAGAGGGAGTTAGGGATAGTTATTGGTTAGAAAGATAGAGATATAGATTAGACAGAGCGAGAAAGATAGCTAGATTAGAAAGAGCGATTAGAAAGAGAGACCGTGTGTGTGTGTGTGTGTGTGTGTGTGTGAACAGGAGTCAATTACCATACTAGAAACCTATAGGGGCTCCTATACAGCAGCAATTTCATATTTTTCTGAAAACAAATCTTAAATGGGCACTGTCATGAAGTAAAAAAATTGATATGTTGTAGTACTTAAGTACTACAACATATCTCTAATATAGTTTAATTAAAAAAAGGGATTTTAAACCAGTTTAAAATCACTTTTAAATTCGGCCACTAGGGGTCGCCCTCCTAGTGGCCGAATGCATTCGGCAAGGACGTCACTACATAATTTTGTCTCATTTGAGCCTGGCAAATGAGTCGAAATTCCAGTCACTGCGGTGCTCACTCCTGCCTGTCAATCAAACAGGCGAGAGCGAGCACAGTGAAATCCAGGGCTGCGCATTGGATCCCTGGACTCACACACTGGCCGCCTCCCTGCTGCATATTCTGCCTGCAGCAGGGAGGCACATGGCTCTTACCTCTCCTTACAGCCGCTGCTCCAGTGGGGATATGCCGCCTTCTCACAGCTGTGTCCTGTCATTACCGGGGGGAGCGCGTTATACAGAGAGGGGGGCGCCATTTACAGGAGGGCCCATCACACACTGAGCAACAAGCGTGTGCCCGGCTTCCTGTCATGCTCCTACACTCTGGTAACTCTCTCTATGGTTCTGGAGGACTTTCAGTCCTCCAGAAACATAGAGACCATTTCCAGAGTGTACGGGCATGACAGGAAGCCGGGCACACGCTTGTTGCTTGCTACGGACCCCCGATCATGGTCCGGCACAGGTGAGGGGGGGGGGGGATATTGGTCAGGGGCTGGGTGTCTTCCAACACAGGGTGCCTCCAGTTGTTTCACCACTACAACTCCCAGCATGCCCTGACATCTATTTGCTGTCAGGGCATGCTGGGAGTTGTAGTGGTGAAACAGCTGGAGGCACCCTGTCAGGAGAACTAAGGGCGGAAGTCGGCCCCCAGCAGGCATCAGTGACGTGGTGCCTGCTGGGGAAGTCTGCCTGGTAGTGAGCACACTACCAGGCAGACAAAATGCCATTTTTAAGATAATAAAAAAAAAATAAAGGCAGGGAGGGGGTTAGGGATAGATGGGCAATAGGCAGGGACAGAAAAAAAAAAAAAAGAGGATTTTGGGAGCTACCCTTTAAATCTTTCTAGTTGTGTACACGCAAAAACGCATTATAGTAAAAAGCCTGTGCATTCCAAACACATTAGGCTTCTAAAGCGACATTATTTTTTTAAATTTAGGTTTTATTAAAATTGCCTTGTATGTACCTTGTTGTAATATAAACACAGTTCAAAGCATTGAAACTTAAAGTTGACAAGTAGGTTGGGGAAAAATCACCCAGAAACGATAAAAAGATCCTTAAAAAAATATGTCTGGTAAATGAATTGTCCATCATAGAGGGTCTGTTTCCTCATCTGTCTTTGCCTCCCCCCCCCCCAACTGCTACGGTCAGCTTTTGGAGCGTGTTGCTGAGGTGAGGAAAGGGGCTGCAATGGCCGAGAGCATAGCACTAGTGGGACTGTTGGTATTCGCGGAGAGAATTCTGGAAGGCATCCTTGTAGATGTGGTGCGGAGGAACAAGGAGGCCATGATGACACATCATAAGTTCTAACTGAGAGGAGTGGTGGGGATGATGAAGAGAATGTGTGTGGGCCTTCTCGTCTGAGCAGCTCAGGAACAAATGATAGTGACAATAGTGCTGAATCGGAAGGCTTGAGAAAAAAACATTCTAGAACGGGCACAGTCGGGTGCTGATGTACCTTGCGTGTGTATATTCTTTACTATGTTACCAGATGAAGGAAAGCAGACATGATGCCGTCTCTGCGGAGAGAAAGAGAGGCACAGGCAGGGTCGAAATTTAGGAATTGGGCCTCTACGTCAGCACCTCAAGTATCACAAAGTCTGGGTAGAAGTATACCTAGTCCACCAATACCTGCTCTCTGCTGGCTACAGATAACTCTACCTCACCACTGTCTGCTGTACGCTGGCAACTACTAGTAACACCAATCCACCATCACCCTACTTGAGTGTTTCTCAGGCGCAGTCCTCGAGTACCCCCAACAGGTCATGTTTTCAGGATTTCCTTAGTCTTTCACAGGTGATATAATTATTACTATGTTCAGTGAATCAGAAATCACCACAGCCATATCACCTGTGAAAGACCAAGGAAATCCTGAAAACATGTTGGGGGTACTTGAGGATCGCGCTTGAGAAACACTGCCTCATATGTGTCATGCCCTCCTCCTCACCAATCCCGTCAGTTATCCATTGGGGAATCCATGTTCTCCCGGTCACTCTGTTTTAGTGCGCCTCAATTCCTACCTGGCCAAGTTGTTGTTGGCACAGGCCCATCTTGTGGACTCCACGGCCTTCAGGCAACTAGTGGGGTGTGGCCAGTCAAGGTGGTGAGTACCTAGTCACCCTAATTTTGCTGAGACAGCCGTACCATGCATGCCGCGGTTGATGCGTGAAAGAGTACCTACGGCCAGAAGCAATACATGGCCGAAAAAAAGATTTGCTCCATTTCTTTTGTCTGTGGGAGTTGCCTGGCTGGGGCAAAATACAAATTTATCGTGTTTGCTTTTGCAAACACCCTGCGGCCAGCCATGGCTGCTGGGCAAATTCTAATTTGTTGCCTTTGCTTTTGCAACCACCCTGCGGCCAGCCATGGCTGCTGGCCAAAATGAAATTGAAGTTTTGGCAAACTTGCTACTTACAGCCAGACCCCATGGATTTCTGGCTCACCAGATTAGACTATTGTCCAGAATTGCCCAGTTTGCTATATTTTGTCCACCCTCTAGTGTGGCTTCAGGGAGAGTGTTCAGCGCAGCAGGCGGCGTGGTCACCCCGAAGCGATCAAGATTGTCAGCCAGCAGCATGGAAAAACTGACTTCTGCTAAAATGAATTAGGCATGGATCAGTGAGGAATTTAAACCTCCTGTGCTAAATGCCACTGATTAGGCAGCACTACCACCACCCCTGCTGGATGCTAGTAACATCAGTCCGCCATGTCATGCTGTACACTAGTGACATCTGTCTGCCATCTCATGCTGTACGCTATAAACATCTGTCTTCCATCTCATGCTATACACTATTAACATCAGTCCGCCACCACCTGCTGTACGCGGGCTTCCACTAGTAACACAAATCCACCATCACTTTACTTCCAGTCAGGCCTGCACATACGCAACCCATTATCCCCAGAAAAGGGATTTTTTTCGGCTTTTTCTAAAAGAGCTGTTTCTTCTTCAGTCTTCACTATTTTAGAAAACCAATTCTGTTACTGCTCCCAAAAAAGGGATAATTTTTAGCACGCTGGGATAAAGCCACGGCGTCTTCCCATGCCTCTTTGTGCATATTAACACCAGCAGGCATCTACCGACAACCAGTGGTATACTTTATGCCACTTTATTTTAGTGTGATAAGCCTATAAAATCGGCAAGCTGAAACTAGTTACCATGGGTTACCACATGTCGCCATAACTTATCCTTAAATACACTTTAAAAACTACTTGAATACACTCCTAACAGTGTTAGACAGGGGTTTAGAGCTTTTAGGCAGTGTTTTAATTGTGTTTATGGGCTTATTTCATTTCTGGCTCGAGTCGAATGAAGCCGAATCGAGCTCGCGATTTACGAAAAGTTCAGCGAGTTCGGGGAACTGAACTTTTCAAAAGTTCGCTAAACTCTAGTTATAATAGAAGATAACACAAAATCATTGACAATGAGTGATGGTCACTGCTCACCTTTCCCCAACCACTGCAGTGTAGTCTTCACAGCATACTTAGCTTTCCCATATTTATTCTGTTTTCTGTACGTGACTATGAGGGTAGCCATCTTACACCAGCCACGTGGACCATAGGACAGTGAACAGAAGATGTTAATTGACTTCTGTGGGAGAATTTTCTAGGCATTCTCTGTGACCTTGCATGGGTCAGTGTACAGGATGGGAGAGGTGGTAAGCTGTGACCATCACATGTCATCTACTGTTAGTGGTGAATACTGTGTTATATGTCTATATATAGGTGTCTTTCATTGTAATCTTGCCTTTTTATGATAATGAGAATCCTGCTAAAAAGCTATCTCTACAGAATGGCAAGTTTCAGCTTATTATTAGTTAGTAAAAAAAATGCACGATTTCAGGATTTTCTTAAATAGTAAAGTGAAAGAAAATGTAAATTTTGCATCATCGTGCATAATGGTCATTTTTCGGAATGATCTTAGTTTTGAATTCAGTGCCTTTCCCGGTCATTGGTGTAAAGATTTTACTTACATTTTCTGCTCCTTTCAACCTTATTTAGGTCGAGCATGCCGACATCAGAGAACTCCTAACCAGTTCTCACAGTCCTACCAGCAAGCCTTAATGAGTGAATCAAAGACATCTTTGTCCTGCCCTTGCAGAAGGTCTCCTCGTGGTAACAAAGGTTGTCGCACAAAAGCAGTTGTGAAGGAACAAGTATCTCAATTTAAAGTTGAGCTTCCAAGCAGTGTGGCCAGAGAAATCGGTGACGTGAAAGGTACTAAACAGTCACAAATTAAAGCATGTATCCGAATAGAAACAACTTCTAAATAAAATATCTTCCCATAGGCCAAGATGTTAATATACTTTTTGGATCAGCTCCAAATACCAATCTCTCAAATAGGATAAGTCATGTTCAAGAGTCCTTACCAGAAGACGTTACCAGACAAAAAACTCCTTCAGAGAACTTTAAAGGGTGAGATACAACTGTGTCATGCAAAAGGCTAGATATTTCAATGTGTTTTCAAACAAATGACATTTATCTCCTGCCTAGGTGATACTGTAAATGTATGATGGCTGAACAGGGCATCCAGGTTTGCTGTTCTTCCTGATTGCACAAATAGAGTGCGGAAACATCTCAATGGAGCAGCGGTCGGGTGTGCATGCTGTCGCTCCATTTATATATTATGGGAGTGATGAAGTCTAAGCTGACTACTACAGTTGTTTCCTTCATCTGACTTGTGGACAAGTGCTAAATATGATTTTGTGAAAACCCCTTGAAACATTAGTTTAAGAAAAAATAAATACAGTAGTTATTATTTATACTGTGTTAGGAGAGAGCAATAAATGCAATAGGTCAAGTCCCTCTGCATTCATAGCCTTTCTGTTTTAAGTTATTGACCCAACACCAGTCACAGAAAGTAACTGGTGTTGCCTGTCATCTTCGTATACCTAGAATAATCAGTCGTATAGAAATCTTGAAGGGAATACAGATGTAAATTTCATCTTGATTCCTTTTGGGGGTTAAAAACTGCTGAGGGGGCAGAGTTTAGCAATCTTAATCAATTATTGCAGACAGTAAAGTGGGTAAAGGCTCCTTTTACAGCCAATTCACATATTGCAGTTTACTGTGGTTTTCGGAAACATCAGCAAATCACTGTGGTTTTATACCAGTTTTGTCAAAAATTGCGGGGGGGAAAAACACAACATAGCCATAGTGCCAGAAATAGGTTTGTGAGAAGGAGAAGGGGGGTGGCTGATATCATGGGATATATAGAAGAATAACTTTTTATATTTCTCATAGTTTTTAAGTAGGTTGGCTAGATATTGTAATATTTTGGTATATTTTAACACAGTGTGTTCCTTTACAAAGCTGATTGCATTATGTCTTGGTACAGTACCCAGAAAGATTATCAGAATTAGGGTTATTTAGTTTAGAAAAAGGAAGGCTTAGGGGAGACCTAATAACTATGTATAAATATATCAGGGGACCGTACAGAGATCTCTCCTATTATCTATTTATACCCTTAGAGGAAAGAAGGTTTCTACACCAGCACAGACAGGGGTTCTTTACTGTAAGAGCAGTGAGACTGGAATTCTCTCCCGGAGGAGGTGGCCATGGTGAAATCTGTATTAGAGTTCAAAAAGGGGCTGGATGCATTTTTGGAGAGTAATAACATTACTGGTTATGTATACTAGATTTATAGGGACAGAAGGTTGATTCAGGGATTTATTCTGACTTCCATACTTTGAGTCGGGAAGGAATTTTTTACCTCTAGTTTGAGGTTTTTTTGCCTTCCTCTGGATCAACTCAACTCAATAGGGACTCATTAGCGATATAGGTTGAACTTGATGGACTCTGGTCTTTTTTCAACCTTATGAACTATGTTACTATGTTACAAATAGTCTGTGATTTCATACTATATCAACCACACTGATTTTTGTTGTGTCTGATGCTTCAAATTAACATGTATCTTTACTAATTTGAGTCTTTCATTTAACTTTAAACATTAACTATTTTTCCATAAACCTTGTGACATGGCTCATCGTAGGTATGTGTCATTTGCCCTTATAAAATAAATGTAGGTAATGCTGGACAGAATGTGGTCTGTGTGAACCACTGTTCTCTATACACTTCCTGACTGCACAACTACCAAACTGTTCCTACACAGGGAATATTGGTTCCAGTGCAAATTCATTTAGAGCCTCTTATTAATTGGGCAAAGCACTACCAGTGCTTTACCTAAGTTACGCCGAGCGCTCCGGGTCCCCGCTCCTCCCCGGAGCGCTCGCGGCGTTCTCCTGTCTGCAGCGCCCCGGTCAGACCCGCTGACCGGGAGCGCTCCGATAATGTCCCTAGCCGGGATGCGATTCGCGAGGCGGGACGCGCCCGCTCGCGGTTCGCATCCCGGCCCGCTTACCAGACTCGTTCTCCTTCTGTTCTGTCCCGGCGTGTGCGGCCCCCGCTCCCTAGGGCGCGCACGCCGGCTCTCTGCGATTTAAAGGGCCGGTGCGCCACTGATTGGCGCCTGGTTCTAATTAGTGTGTTCACCTGTGCACTTCCCTACATAACCTCACTTCCCCTTCCCTTCCTTGCCGGATCTTGTTGCCATTGTGCCAGTGAAAGCGTTCCTTGTGTGTCCCAAGCCAGTGTTACAGACCTCTTGCCGTTGCCCCTGACTACGATCCTTGCTGCCTGCCCTGACCTTCTGCTACGTCCGACCTTGCTCTTGCCTAATCCCTTGTACCGCGCCTATCTCGGCAGTCAGAGAGGTTGAGCCGTTGTCGGTGGATACGACCTGGTTGCTACCGCCGCTGCAAGGCCATCCCGCTTTGCGGCGGGCTCTGATGAATACCAGTAGCAACTTAGAACCGGTCCGCCGGCACCGGGTGCCAGTACCGAACACTTCTTGAAGGATTGTCCTATCCGTCCTCCACGTCAGGAAAGACGCACTCCGATTCCGCACAAAGGTGAGACAGCTCTAGGTGTGAACTCTGCTTCTCCACGTCTTACTGTGCCTGTGCAGATTTCTTCTTCTAACTCTTCCTTCTCAGTTGTGGCCTTCTTGGATTCTGGATCTGCAGGAAATTTTATTTTGGCCTCTTTCGTTAACTGGTTCAACATCTCAGTGACCAGTCTCGTCAGACCCCTCTACATCGCCTCAGTTAATGGTGAAAGATTGGACTGTACTGTGCGTTACCGCACAGAACCCCTCTTAATGTGCATTGGACCTCATCACGAAAAAATTGAATTTCTGGTCCTCTCTAACTGCACTTCTGAAATTCTTCTCGGACTGCCTTGGCTTCAATGCCATTCCCCTACCCTGGACTGGACCACCGGGGAAATCAAGAACTGGGGTACTTCTTGCTACAAAAAATGCCTCACGTCTGCTCCCAGTCCTGCCAGTCAAACCCTTATGGCTCCTCCTATACCAGGTCTCCCCAAGGCCTATCTGGACTATGCCGATGTTTTTTGCAAAAAACAAGCAGAGACTTTGCCTCCTCACAGGCCTTATGACTGCCCTATTGATCTCCTTCCTGGTACTACTCCACCCCGGGGCAGAATCTACCGTCTGTCAGCTCCTGAAACACAAGCCATGACTGAGTACATCCAAGAAAATTTAAAAAGGGGATTTATCCGCAAGTCTTCCTCCCCTGCCGGAGCAGGGTTCTTCTTTGTCTCCAAAAAAGACTGTTCTTTACGGCCATGCATTGATTACCGCGGTCTTAATAAGATCACTATAAAGAACCGCTATCCCCTGCCTCTTATCTCGAAACTCTTTGACCGCCTACGTGGCGCTAACATCTTCACCAAATTGGATTTAAGAGGTGCATATAATCTCATCCGCATCAGGGAAGGGGTTGAGTGGAAGACCGCATTTAACACCAGAGACGGACACTTTGAATATCTGGTTATGCCCTTTGGGCTCTGCAACGCCCCTGCTGTCTTCCAGGACTTTGTAAATGAAATTTTTCGTGATTTATTATATACCTGTGTTGTGGTCTACTTGGACGACATTTTGATTTTCTCTTCTAACCTCGAAGAACACCACCGTCATGTCCGCCTGGCTCTTCAGAGACTCCGTGACAATCAATTATATGCCAAGATGGAGAAATGTCTCTTTGAATGCCAATCTCTTCCCTTCCTAGGATATTTAGTCTCTGGCCAGGGACTTCAAATGGACCCAACAAACTGTCAGCCGTGTTAAATTGGCCACGCCCCTCCGGACTCCGAGCTATCCAACGTTTCTTGGGGTTTGCCAATTACTACCGACAATTTATTCCACATTTCTCCACCATTGTGGCCCCAATTGTCGCCCTAACCAAGAAAAACGCCAACCCTAAGTCCTGGCCTCCTCAAGCGGACGAGGCATTCAACCGTCTCAAAACTGCCTTTTCTTCTGCTCCCGTACTCTCCAGACCTGATCCATCTAAACCCTTCTCACTGGAGGTAGACGCCTCCTCGGTGGGAGCCGGAGCTGTACTCCTACAAAAAAACTCTTCTGGACATAACGTTACTTGTGGTTTCTTTTCTAGGACCTTCTCTCCGACGGAGAAAAACTACTCCATTGGTGATCGAGAACTGCTGGCCATAAAACTAGCCCTCGAGGAATGGAGGCACCTGCTGGAGGGGTCCAAATACCCAATTATCATATACACAGATCACAAGAATCTCTTATCTTCAGTCTGCCCAACGGCTGAACCCACGCCAGGCTAGGTGGTCGTTGTTTTTTGCCCGTTTTAACTTTGAGATTCATTTTCGCACTGCTGACAAGAACATCAGGGCTGACGCCCTCTCTCGTTCCTCGGATGCCTCTGAAATGGAAGCCTCCCTGCAACACATTATTCTTCCTGAGTGTCTGATATCCGCTTCCCCAGCCTCCATCAGACAAACTTCTCCTGGAAAGACCTTCGTCCCTCCACGCCAGCACCTCAGGATCCTCAAGTGGGGACACTCCTCACACCTAGCTGGCTATGCTGGCGTCAAAAAGTCCATCCACCTCATCTCTTGATTTTATTGGTGGCCTACCCTGGAAGCAGATGTTGCTGACTTTGTTCGGGCTTGTACAGTCTGTGCCCGGGACAAGACTCCTCGTCAGAAGCCAGCCGGTCTCCTTCATCCTCTGCCTGTTCCTGAGCTACCATGGTCTCAGATTGCTATGGACTTTATAACAGACCTGCCTTTATCCCATGGCAACACAGTCATTTGGGTGGTCGTTGATCGTTTCTCCAAGATGGCACTTTTTATTCCACTTCCAGGTCTTCCTTCTGCGCCACAGTTGGCGAAACAATTTTTTGTGCACTTTTTTCGCCTTCACGGGCTTCCCACGCATAACGTCTCGGATAGAGGCATTCAATTTGTGTCTAAATTCTGGAGGGCCCTCTGTAATCAGCTTAAAATCAAATAAAATTTCTCGTCTTCCTATCATCCCCAATCCAATGGGCAAGTGGAGAGAGTTAACCAGGTTCTTGTTGACTATTTGCGACATTTTGTTTCCTTCCTCCAGGATGATTGGGCCGATCTTCTACCCTGGGCCGAATTCCCGTACAATTTCAAAGTCTCTGAGTCCTCCGCTAAATCCCCGTTCTTTGTGGTGTACGGCCGTCACCCTCTTCCCCCCCCCTACCCACTCCCACGCCTTCTGGTTTGCCCGCTGTTGATGAGGTTACCCGGGACTTCTCCACCATCTGGAAAGAGACTCAAAAATCCCTCATACAGGCCTCATCCCGGATGAAGAAGCATGCCGACAAAAAAAGAAGAACTCCTCCTGTCTATGTTCCTGGAGACAAAGTGTGGCTCTCCGCCAAGTATATCCGCTTCCGTGTCCCCAGTTATAAACTGGGACCACGTTATCTTGAACCCTTTAAAATCAAGTGCCAAATCAATCCTGTCTCTTACAAACTCCTTCTTCCCCCTTCTCTCCGTATTCCCAGCGCCTTTCATGTCTCTCTCCTTAAACCGCTTATCCTTAACCGCTTCTCTCCCAAGGTTGTTGCTCCTACTCCTGTCTCCGGGTCCTCAGATGTCTTCTCGGTTAAAGAAATTCTCGCGTCTAAGACGGTCAGAGGTAAAAAAAAGATTTCTTGTAGATTGGGAGAATTGCGGTCCTGAGGAGAGGTCATGGGAACCCGAGGATAACATTCTCGACAAGGACCTAATTCACAAATTTTTAGGTTCTAAAAGGAGGGCGAGACCCAAGGGGGGGGGGGGGTACTGTTACGCCGAGCGCTCCGGGTCCCCGCTCCTCCCCGGAGCGCTCGCGGCGTTCTCCTGTCCGCAGCGCCCGGTCAGACCCGCTGACCGGGAGCGCTGCGATAATGTCCCTAGCCGGGATGCGATTCGCTAGGCGGGACGCGCCCGCTCGCGGTTCGCATCCCGGCCCGCTTACCAGACTCGTTCTCCTTCTGTTCTGTCCCGGCGCGCGCGGCCCTGCTCCCTAGGGCGTGCGCGCGCCGGCTCTCTGCAATTTAAAGGGCCGGTGCGCCACTGATTGGCGCCTGGTTCTAATTAGTGTGTTCATCTGTGCACTTCCCTACATAACCTCACTTCCCCTTCCCTTCCTTGCCGGATCTTGTTGCCATTGTGCCAGTGAAAACGTTCCTTTTGTGTCCCAAGCCAGTGTTCCAGACCTCTTGCCGTTGCCCCTGACTATGATCCTTGCTGCCTGCCCTGACCTTCTGCTACGTCCAACCTTGCTCTTGCCTAATCCCTTGTACCGCGCCTATCTCAGCAGTCAGAGAGGTTGAGCCGTTGCCGGTGGATACGACCTGGTTGCTACCGCCGCTGCAAGACCATCCCGCTTTGCGGCGGGCTCTGGTGAATACCAATAGCAACTTAGAACCGGTCCGCCGGCACGGTCCACGCCAATCCCTCTCTGACACAGAGGATCCACCTCCAGCCTGCCGAATCCTGACAACCTAAAGAGCTTACTGTGTGGCTATTCAGTCACAGTCACAATCTCTGCTTCATGATCAGTGCGGTCAGGAAAAGTAAGGATGTTATCACAGGGACTGTTTTTTTTTTTTTTTATTTATTTTTTACAGGTAAACCATTAAAAAACTATGCTTGTTCGCTTAAAAAACTACCAGCCTGTATCAATATATCCTAAGGGTAGGGTCACACCTGCCATATTTTGCTGTGTATTTTGCTGCATATTATTTGCATTAAAATATGCAGCAGCAAAATACGGCTCTTGTGACCCTACCCTTAAATTGAGTTTGTCCCCTTTTTGACAGATATTGATGTATGTTCTTTTTCTTTCAAATGAGTTTTTTCCATTTGATTTGTTTTTAGAATTATTATGGGGCAGCCATGTTACCTGAGCTATTTTTTACAGTATAAAAAGAAACCTCTTATCAGTGTCACCCACATTAACTTGTTGGTACAGGAGTGAAGTACGGATGACTCTGATGATCACAATACTTACCTATCGCCGATCCGTGGACCTGTTCGTCTGTTATCTTCCTTTTTCTGGTGACAAGCTTAGTGCACAGCAGGTGCATGCTGATGTCACCCCTGCTGTTTCCCGAAGCCTGCTTTCAGCCGGACCCAGTCATCGTGTTCCTGTCATGCACCAAGCCTGCCGCCAGAATAAGAAAGGTAACAGACTAACGGGACCACGATTCAGTAAGTATTATCATCAGTGTCACCCGCACTACCAGTCTGTACCAACATGTTAGTGTGGGTAACACTGATGACCGACAAGCCCCATGGACATGGGCACATTATACATTTCCAAGCCCTATTCTTTGTATGTGGCACGGTTCTATTCTTGCTCTGTGACATGTGCAGAGATCATTCTATAGGGGAGAGGAGGCTGAACTCATATTGTGTTCTCTTCTGTTGTCAATTTTCACCGAAATGCTGTGCAGATCACTTTCTGGCAGCCTCTTCCTTATCATCACCGACAAAACAGGAAGTCTCAGCTTAGTTTTAAAGGGGGGGCCCACCGCTGGGGACCCCTGGGATCTAGGCTGCAGCACCAACCTGTCATCACTGCACAGAACAAGCTCGCTCTGTGCGTAATGACGGGCGATACAGGAGCCGGAGCATCGTGAAGTCATGGCTCCGCCCCGCTCGTGACATCACGGCCCATCCCTTCAATACGGCCCATCCCTTCAATACTATGGGAGGGGGCGTGGCGGCTGTCACGCCCCCTCCCATAGACTTGCATTAAGGGGGCCGTGACGTCATGATGCTCCGGCCCCTGTATCGCCCGTCATTATGCACATAGCGAGCTTGCTCTGTGCAGTGATGACAGTGGAGTGCTGAAGCCGAGATCCCAGCAGGGATCCCGGCGAGACCCCCACGATCAGACATCAGACATCTTATCCTTTGGATAGTGGATAAAATGTCTAGAGGCGGAGTACCCCTCTAAGTTTAGTGGTCAAACTGAAAACATTGCAGGATTATTTTATTATATAAATTGTAAAATGTGAAAATAAAATCACCACAATTTTCTTATGACATCACCTTTCAGCTGGCGGTTAATGGTTTCAACAGTGCACTTGGCTGAATACTGGACACTAGCTATTAACCCCATCAACTACTCTAGACTCCTTGGAAACTAGAAACTCCACTTTAACTAGAATCAAACACTAGAAAAATTGAGTCATTTCAATTTTAGGTTTAAAAAATAAATATTTTTATTAGATCATATTAAAAGAAGAAAAGGGAAGGACTAACACAGGGGGGAATAGGACAAACAATGGCGTCACTACTGCCAGCACATGCAAACATTATAAGTAGTGCAAAAAAGAGGCAACAGGTAAACTGTGCATATTAATAAAGAGCATTAGTCTCAAAGTGCATAGGTTAAATACAACAAAAATGACCAAATGAATGATACAAAAATAATTTTTATTAGACACATATGCTCAAAATAACAGACACTTAAAATCACATAAAAACATGATATCAGAAAAAGGTGCAGGAGAATCGATTGAAATGGGGGCTACACGCATAGGGATCAGCTTGATAGCTGAAATACAGCTACATCAGAGCATCATACAGTTTAAACATGACAACCACATAAAGATGATCAATATAAAGTGCATAAGTGCAAAAAAATAAAAAAAGTGCAATGGTTGCTATCCAAAAGGAAAAACAGTACCAAGAAACATTAAAGTGTAATACAAAGATGCAATGAAAAGATGCAAAGGTAAATTACGACAGTGGGATAGATTGCGAGCGTGTGCCTCCACCACCCGACGTTTCGCTATGGAGGTTCTTCCGGGGTGTGGCCATGGAGTGCACAGCCCCCTCTAATATATGGGTAGGTACCCAATCACAAGCTAACATATCAGTCACCTGACTGAGATGTCTAGAACACAAGGAAAGGTAATCATTGGTGGAGAAGGAGGAAGTACCGTGTGGACCTGCCCCCCCACGTCACGTCACCATGAGGCGGGGGGCATGACACGCCCACTAGCTGGCAAGGTACAAAGTGCCCCTGAACATGTGTGGCAAAGTAGAACCCTCACCTCACTGAATATACAGGTTCAGAATCGCGTCCCTGTCAGCATAAGTGATGCCTGTTAAGAGATGTCTGGAGCGCTATGAAAAGAGATGGCAGCGGCTAAATGAACCTCCCACCCATGACGTAGGTCCCGCGTCACAAGGAGGTAGGAGTTCATGTGAAGCCAGGCGTGCCAATCCCCCTGAGCACGACGACCACGTCATCGCGCGCAGGGCGCACAGCGCTGCCATGGCAACCAAGGACATGGCGCCGCAGAGCCGAAGTACCGCCTCAGTGGGCGGAGATAGCTACGGCGTTGGGGGCATAGCATCCCGCTCAGCCATGGCAACCAAGTGCAGGTCAGATTGACAGCGCACAGAGTAGCCGTCAGTATGAGCTAAACAGTGGGCGTATGCGGGTGCAATGGCCAGATGTACTGCAGTATAACAGAATGTGTAAGTAGTGACAATCTAAATAGAAGAGAGTGAATGTGAAAAGATGAGGAAATTGTGAATAAATGGGTGAATGTAGTGGTTATTTACCTTTGCATCTTTTCATTGCATCTTTGTATTACACTTTAATGTTTCTTGGTACTGTTTTTACTTTTGGATAGCAACCATTGTACTTTTATTATTGTTGTGCACTTATGCACTTTATATTGATCATCTTTATGTGGTTGTCATGTTTACACTGTATGATGCTCTGATGTAGCTAGCTGTATTTCAGCTATCAAGCTGATCCCTATGCGTGTAGCCCCCATTTCAGTCGATCCTCCTGCACCTTTTTCTGATATCATGTTTTTATGTGATTTTAAGTGTCTGTTATTTTGAGCATATATGTCTAATAAAAATTATTTTTATATCATTAATTTGGTCGTTATACGCTCTTTTCATTTTGTTGTATTTAACTTGCTGTCAAAGCGTAGACCTGTTACACCAGTTTGGGACTGATGTGTCAAAGTGCATAAGATACAATACCAACCTCAAAACAAAATCAATCAACCAATTGATTTTGTTTTGAGGTTGGTACTGTACCTTATGCACTTTGAGACTAATGCCTTTGTATTAATATGTACAGTTTACCTGTTGCCTCTTTTTTGCACTACTTATAATGTTTACTTGTGCTGGCAGTAGTGACGCCACTGTTTGTCCTATTCCCCCTGTGTTAGTCCTTCCCTTTTCTGCTTTTAATATGATCTATTAAAAATATATATATTTTTTTTAAACCTAAAATTGAAATGACTCAAATTTTTTTTTTGCTTGATTCTAACTTTTCGGAGTAAATATATGAAGCCCTTTTAGTACCAGGTTCTCTATATAAATACAATATTTTATACATATTTTTATATTTTTCACATATTTATGGTTTTTGTACTCAGAACCTTTTAGGTAATGTGCTATTTATTAATGCCCACTTAAAGGGGTACTCCTGTGGAAACCTTTTTTTTTTTTTTTTTATTTTTTTTTTTTCAAATCAACTGGTGATTTGTAAATCACTTCTATTAAAAAATCTTAATCCTTCCAGTACTTTTTAGGGGGTTTATACTAAAGAGAAATCCAAAAACAAAATGCATTTCCTCTGATGTCATGACCACAGTGCTCTCTCCTGACCTCTGCTGTCCATTTTGGGAACTGTCCAGAGCATGAGAAAATCCCCATAGCAAACATATGCTGCTCTGGACAGTTCCTAAAATGGTCAGCAGAGAGCACTGTGATCATAATATCAGAGTAAATGCATTTCTTTTTTGGATTTCTCTTTAGTATACAGCCCTTAAAAAGTACTGGAAGGATTAAGATTTTTTAATAGAAGTGATGTACAAATCTTCGTGGACTCGTTGAAAGAACAGACGGATCACTCACCAACTGTGCCGGAACAAAAGATTTCTTTATTCTTCCATCTTTAAAATCCTCTCTAGCTGAGGTAACATACGCAGACAGGTAGGGAAGGTGAAGTGTAGGGACGTGAGGTTACAGAGACGACAGTTCCGTTTCGTTCCCGGGGGAACTTCTTCTGGTCTCCTCTGTTTCTTATGCATCACAGGTGAACTTAATACAGGTGAGTAGAGGGAGGGGACTACCACCTTCTTGTGTGAACACCTTTTTGTGTAAATAAATAACGTTTGTACAATCAATACAAAAATGAAAAAAAAGCAAACATTCTAAAATCAATTCTATACGATCTACAAAAAAGGAATGAATTCCGCCCTATCGTTCAACCTGGCCCAGGGCCCCGGTC
The DNA here is from genome assembly GCF_029499605.1 of Hyla sarda. Taxonomy (NCBI): domain Eukaryota; kingdom Metazoa; phylum Chordata; class Amphibia; order Anura; family Hylidae; genus Hyla; species Hyla sarda. Next base: position 162,018,313 of record NC_079195.1, on the reverse strand, counting down.
CGTAATATCCATCTGGTTTAATATTTAATCAGTTCACTATCCCTGTCCCTGCCGTCTTTTTGATTAGGTATATGCAGGAGACCTGTGAATTTGAAGACCTTAGGATTTCCTTCATGCACCTCTTTGACATGTTTAATGAGTTTAGGGACACCTTTGCCTGTTCTCAGGGAATACAGGTGTTCCCTGAACCGGGTAAACTTCTGTTGCTTTGTTTTACCTTTATAAAACATGCCACATGGACAACATCTGCAATATACTACGTAACAGGTCTTACATGTAATAAACTGCTCTATGCGAATATCTGTCCCTCCTAGTCTGATAAAGCTAGTATTCATATTCTGGGGACAATAGGCACATTGGCCACACATATGGTTCCCTGTCACTTTAGTTTTAGTCAGCCAGTTGGTACGGGGGGGGGGGCGGTTATAGAGGCTTTCTTCCTTTGAGTTTTTTAAAAAAGATCCCCTACTGTGTGATTACGTTAAAATGTTATAATAGGTTTCCTTCTGGCTTTTATATTTAGATCGTTGTCCTGCTTAATTATGTTCCAATGCCTATGTATTGCTTATTTGATGGTGTCATTGAGTGGTGTATTAGAAGAATGACAATTCTTATTTTTTAGGAGGGAAACCTTCTAACTTCAATCCCCCCATTAGCCCAGGGAGTAGTCTGGAGATCTTTAGGAAAGCAGTACTGGAGGATGTCAAATCTATCATATATCCCAAGTGTACTAAAAACTTAACCCAAGCAGAGATGAAAGCTCTGCAGGACCTGGCGGCCCTTGGGGACATCACCATCACCACAGCTGACAAGGGCAGCTCGGTGGTGGTGATGTACACAAGGGACTGCCAGGGAGAAGCCGAAAGGCAATTAAGTGACGGCACTACCTATCAACTCCTCAAGCAGGATCCGACACAAAAAATTCTTAATGCCCTAAGAACACTGCTTAGAAAACAAGTCGAGAACCGTACCCTTCCCAGTAAATTAGCTGAAAAATTGTTACCATCTCACCCCAAACCAGCCAAATGGTATACCATACCTAAAGTTCATAAAACTCTGACCCATCCCCCCGGCAGACCCATAGTCGCGGGGATTGGGTCAGTAACAGAATATCTGTCCCAATATCTCGATTGGGTATTGTGCCCCCTTTTGAAGCATACCAGGACCTATCTCAAGGATACAATGGATCTAATAAAGTTCATTCAAGATTTCCCTCTAGACATTACATGTAGTTTAGTGTCCATTGACGTTGAGAGCCTGTACACCCGTATCCCATTGGATACGGGTGTACAGGCTATCCGTCAATTTTTGGACGGAGCAGGCAAGTCTCAGCAATTTATCAACTTCATTTGTGATGCTCTGCACTTTATTTTGTCTAATAATACGTCCACCTACGGAACCCAGTGGTACCGGCAATTGACTGGTACCGCGATGGGTACCCCGGTATCTTGCACGTTTGCCAATTTGTTTTTGGCTGTTTTCGAGGAGACATAAGTTCTGAACAGAACTAATTCCTTCCACATATCCGGTACATCATGCGTTATGTGGACGATGTAATAGTAATTTGGAGCGGAGATGAACTGCAATTTAATCAGTTCGTAGAGTGCTTAAACACTGCTAACACCATGAATATGAAATTCACAGCGGTATATGGAAGGGACAAAATAGAATTTTTGGATACCCTCATTTCCATCCAACACGAACAGATAATAATTACAGGATACTGTAAGCCCATAGCTAGAAACACACTATTACATTTTAACAGCTCACATCCCATACAAACAAAGAAAGGTTTGCCATATAGCCAGTTTATCAGATTACGACGCATTAATACACTGGAGGCCAACTACCAAAAGCAAGCAGAGGATTTAAAAAAACGTTTGAGAGCCAGAAACTACCCAGAAACCATCATACAGCAGGCATACGACAAAGCACAGAATACAAATAGGGAACAGTTATTGAAAACCAAAAAACATGATAGAAACAATCGTGCAGACATGCAAAGATTTGTATTTTCTTTTTCTAATACACCACTCAATGACACCATCAAACAAAAAATACATAGGCATTGGGACATAATTGAGCAGGACAACTGTCTAAATATAAAAGCCAGAAGGAAACCTATTATAACATTTAAACGTAATCACACAGTAGGGGATCTTTTTTAAAAAATTCAAGGGAAGAAAGCCTCTATAAAAAACTCCCGTACCAACTGGCTGACTAAAACTAAAGTGACAGGGAACCATATGTGTGGCCAATGTGCCTATTGTCCCCAGAATATGAATACTAGCTTTATCAGACTAGGAGGGACAGATATTCGCATAGAGCAGTTTATCACATGTAAGACCTGTTACGTAGTATATTGCAGATGTTGTCCGTGTGGCATGTTTTATATAGGAGAAAAAAAAGCAACAGAAGTTTACCCGGTTCAGGGAACACCTGTATTCCCTGAGAAAAGGCAAAGGTGTCCCTAAACTCATTAAACATGTCACGGAGGTGCATAAAGGAAATCCTAAGGTCCTCAAATTCGCAGGTGTCCAGCATATACCTAATCAAAAAGATGGCAGTGACAGGGATAGTGAACTGATTAAATATGAAACCAGATGAATATTACGGACCGGAGCCCTGGGCCCGGCCGGGTTGAACGATAGGGCGGAATTCAGTCCTTTTTTGTAGATCGTATAGAATAGATTTTAAAATGTTTGCTTTTTTTTCATTTTTGTATTGATTGTACAAACTTTATTTATTTGCACAAAAAGGTGTCCACACAAGAAGGTGGTAGTCCCCTCCCCTCCCTCTACTCACCTGTATTAAGTTCACCTGTGATGCATAAGAAACAGAGGAGACCGGAAGAAGTTCCCCCGGGAACAAAACGGAGCCGTCGTCTCTGTAACCTCGCGTCCCTACACTTCAACTCCCCTACCTGTCTGTGTATGTTCCCTCAGCTAGAGAGGATTTTAAAGATGGAAGAATAAAGAAATCTTTTGTACCGGCACAGTTGGTGAGTGATCTGTCTGTTCTTTCTACGAGTCCACGAATATTCAGCTATGCCTTCTTGAGACGTAGAGAACCGCCCAGCAGACTTCTGTCCAGTACTCAAGCAGAAAATCATCAGACACGCCACTAGCATTCATTACAGTTGTGCCTGACGTTATTCTCCTTGCCAATATGATTTACAAATCTGTTTAACTTTCTGGCACCAGTTGATTTAAAAAAAAAAAAAAAAAGTTGTCCATGGGAGTACCCCTTTAAACTAGCCTAGGTCATTACCTTAACTAGCCTAGGTCATTAGCATTGTCGTCATTGACCTCTTGACTGCACTATACCACTAGGGTATATTGGAGTTGTGAGGTCCCCGGTATGTGAGTCGTTCTGAAGCTGTTCTTCTCAGCTATATGCGACCGACACACGAAGGGAAAAGAGTAGCCCTGAACAGCCTGACTGGTGGGAGGAGGGAATGGCAAGCGTAACTGAAAGCCACCATGCCACCTCCCCCGTGACCGGATACCAGTCACGGAGAGCCCAGTTGAGCGGAGATCCCATGAACACAAGCCCTGCTGGTAAACACAGTTCTAAGGACATCAATGATGAATAAATATATATATATATATATATTTTATCTGTACATGTTCTCTTTCCTTATAGTTTAGCTGCTGTTGAAGAACATCAGGAGTCACCTCCAGCAGAGTCACAGAATGATAATGTACTAATGTCAAGAGCAAGTGGGGAGGAGGAACAGAAGACTCAAATGGAACCACATAAAAATGAGGGACAGGAGCCACAGAGTAGCCAGAGCAGAGGCCTAAAGACAAGCTGGTAGGTGAAAACTCACAAGCTAATAATTATAAATGTATCTATAGTCCTAATGCTCTTTAAAGGAGAAGTATTGTGTTCAAAAACCACAGAGTGTGTCAACCCCTGTACAAAGCGGCAGCCAACACGCCCCCTCCACAAATCAGATATAGCTATATAGATATGTGAAATATCAGATCTTTGTCTTTACCAAACCTGAATACAGTACTTATACACATATTTAGTATTGCTATAGAATTGAAGTATTCATTTTTTAGGTAAATATTTTTAGGTAAACCAACTACCATAGGACAGAATGTTAAAGAAAAAAAAGTTTTTTCCTGTTTTCTTTTTTTGCATTTGTACATACACATTATTTTAAATTTCAAGTTAAGGCTCTTGTTTAGGCCGCTTATAGCCTAAAATTTGCCCATGTTTTGGCACATATTTTGAGCCTTAAAGCAAAAGAAAAAAACTTCTGATATTACCGCAGTAATGCATAGCCTAAATCAGCACTGCTATCTATTCTTCAGCAATATGCCATCACTGTATAGGATGATAGAATCTCTTTAAGTGTTTATTCACACGAACAGTATCCTGAGCATCAAATATTTGATGCACAGGATTTGAAGCTGCAGATTTAAAGCTGTGTCCAGTCAATTAGTTTTCATTTAAATCTGCAGCATAAAATCAGCAACTTAAAACTTTCTCTGCTGCAGACTTGTTTGCTTCATCAGATTTTTCTGGCCATTAACTTCAGTAGGTAACAAAATCTGCTACAGCAAATCTGAAAACAGAAAATATGCACGTGTAAACGTACCTTAAGGGCTCGTTCACACAGGCCTGACGATGGACCCCTAAAGTGTGCCTCCAGATGTGCCTGCTTGAAGCGGCAATCCACCACTACGAGCAGACACACTGCTGCAATGTGCAAGTCGCCACGCACATGCGCAGTATACTCGCACACATCGCAGCTGCTCCCCCTGTTCCCTGAGCTAGGCTGAGAGCAGCCGCGATGTGTGCGAGTATACTGCGCATGCATGCGGTGACTCGCGCATTGTAGTGTGTCTGCTCGTAGTGGCGGATTGCCGCTCCAAGCAGGCACATCTGAGGCACACTGTAGGGGTCCATCGTCGGTGCATCCGCAGCGTAAAATACGCTGGGGTTTCGCCCATGTGAACGAGCCCTTGGGTTCAGTTCACACGTGCGTATTTTTACTGCAGATGTGCTGCAGATTTTGCTGCCCTTTGACTTCAATGGGCAGAAAAATTCACTGAAGCAGATCTGCAGCAGAAAATATGCACGTGTGAACTGACCCTAAGAGTAGGATCACACGTGTAGTATTTAGCTGCGTATTTGGTGCTGCATATTTTCCTACCCATTGAAGTCAATGGGTAGCAAAATACCTAACTGATTTTGCTACCCATTGACCTCAATGGGTAGGAAAATATGCAGCAACAAATATGCAGCAAAATACGGCTTGTGTGACCCTACCCTACGTTCTTACATGCATAGTTTTGCTGCTGCAGATTTTACTGCCCATTGACTTCAATAGGTAGCAAAATCTACTATAGCAAATCTGCTATAGCAAATCTGCAGTAGAAAATATGCACGTGTGAATGTACCCTAAGGGTACGGTCTCGCGTAGCACATACGCAGCGTATTTCATACTGTGCTATATCTGCTGCGCATTGGGAAATACCCCTGTGTGTATGCTCATCGAAGAATATGCAGCATATGTTCCGCTACGCAGTGTGAAATACGCTGCGTATGCATTATTTGAGTCCGTACCCGAAGGGTATGTACACACTGAGGAATTCATGGAGAATTTCCCCGAGTAATTCCGCTTGTATTTTTTGCTCCAATTTATTCAAGTCATTTTCCATTGACTTTAATGGACTTTCTGCTGTCCTGTTCACACTGAGGAATTTCCGCTAGCTGAATCCTGATGCCTGAAGATAGGACATATTCATTCTTCAGGTGAAATCCTCAGGTAGGATTTCTTTTTCCTGACAAAATCCGTTTCACGTGGAATTTGTGTGGAATCCAGAAAAGTAGAAATGAGTAGCCTCCTCCTTCATTCCTCATTTCCTCGCGATGTATAAAATGACAGATTCCTTGTGAATTCCTCTCGAATTCCTCAGTGTGAACATACCCTAAAGGAGCAGAGAATTTTATCCCTCACAGTGTCCAGCTCACAATAAGCATGAAAAAAAATTGTATAAAAATATATTTTTTCCTTTTAATATATCTTTTCCAGTCGCAAATCTCTTATAGATGAGGAACTGGCACAAATATGCAAGAAGAGAATCAGGTAAGATATGTAAAAAAATTGTCCTTGTAGAAATTTTTCAAGGAACACAGGTGCTATTCCCTCACGATAGCTTACATTTTAGACTGACTAAGGGCTAAGGATTCACTACTGAATCAAAGCTGAAATGTAGCTTGTCTGCTCTCAGTTGAGTCTGCTGCTCTTTTCAGAGTTGTGCAGAAATTTTTTATTTTGCGCAGAATTGGAGCTGAATTGGTGCAGACATGTAGTGGAAATTCAATTGGGTAAATTCAGAGCTGATTTTTATAGTAACATAGTTCATAAGGTTGAAAAAAGACCAGAGTCCATCAAGTTCAACCTATATCCCGTATGAGTCCCTACTAAGTTGATCCAGAAGAGGGAAAAAAAAACTCATACTAGAGGTAAAAAATTATTTCCCGACTCCAAATATGTCAATCAGAATAAATCCCTGGATCAACCTTCTGTCCCTATAAATCTAGTATCCATAGCCTGTAATGTTATCACTCTCCAAAAATGCATCCAGGCCCCTTTTGAATTTTTTTTCAGAGTTCACCATGACCACTCACTGTTCTTACAGTAAGGAACCCCCGTCTGTGCTGGTGTAGAAACCTTCTTTCCTCTAAATGTAGAGGATGCCCCCTTGTTATAGATACAGTCCTGTGTATAAATAGATAATGGGAGAGATCTTTGTACAGTCTCCTGATATATTTAGACATAGTTATTAGGTTGCCCCTAAGCCTTCTTTTTTCTAAACTAAGTAACCCAATTCTGATAATCTTTCTGGGTACTGTAGTCCTCCCATTCCCCATATTACCCTGGTTGCCTGTCCTTGAACCCTCTACAGCTCCACTATATCTTTCTTGTACACTGGTGCCCAGTACTGTACACAGTATTCTATGTGTGATCTCACTAGGGATTTGTACAGTGGTAGAATTATTTCCTTGTCGTGGGCATCTATGCCCCTATTGATGCACCCCATGATTTTATTTGCCTTGGCAGCAGCTGCCCGACTCTGGTCACTACAGCTTAATTTACTGTTAACTAAAACTCCCAAGTCCTTTTCCAATGAAAGTGGTGGATAAAATCCAGGAAAACCGGAATTGCCATACGGCGCTTTTACTCCTAGGACAGATGCAGGCAGCAGTCCATATGACAGGTTAATGGATTCTTTATTGCACAATAAAGAATCCATTAACCTGTCATATGGACTGCTGCCTGCATCTGTCCTAGGAGTAAAAGCGCCATATGGTAATTCCTGTTTTCCTGGATTTTAACCACCACTTTCATTGCCCATCCAGCGACCGAGAGGAACCTGGAAAGGAAACCGTGGCTGCTGACCTCCATTTCTTCCTGCGAGTCTTTATGCCTGCTGAGGTGTTGTGCCCTGAGCACAACACGATCTGTTAAGCCTTAAATTTTTGCACACATTGAAGCCACTCTGTTATACCGTCCACACTAGGAGCGCATCTTGTTGTTTTTTGTCTTTTTCACATTAAGTCCTTTTCCAAGTTAGTCGTCCCAAGTATTCCCCCATTTAATACATAATCCTAGCCCAGATTTTTCCTTACATTTATCAGTGTTGAACCTCATCTACCACTTCCCAGCCCAAACCTCCAACCTATCCAGATCCATTTGTAACAGTGCACTGTCCTCTATTGTGTTAAACACTTTACAGCGTTTAGTATCTTCTGCAAAAACTATTCACCCCTCTACAAGGCCATTAATGAATATATTAAATAGAATAGGACCCAAGACTGACCTCTGTGGTATCCCACTAGTAACAGTCACCCAATCAGAATAAGTACCACTAATAACCACCCTCTGTTTCCTATCACTGAGCCAGTTACTTACCCACTTGCACACATTTTCCCCCAGCCCAATCCTTCCCTTTTTATGTGGCACTGTAACAAATACTTTGGAAAAATCAAGAAATACTCCAAAATATCATCTCTTAGAAAACACTCAAACTATTCACGTACAACAGAGGTTAAACTAACAGGTCTATCATTCCCTCGGTCACCTTTTGACCCCCTTTTTAAATATTGGCACCACATTTGCTATTCTCCAGTCCTGGGGGAACAGACCCTGTCACTGTAGAGTCCATGAATATTAGAAATAGTGGTCTGTCAATTACATTATTTAATTCCTTTAGAACACGGGGGTGAATGCCATTTGGACCTGGTGATTTGGTCATTAAATGTCAGTATTCTTGTTTTTGAGGACATTATCCCAATTTATATTGTTAAGGGCTTCTCTGAGTTGATCAAACTTTGCCTTCAGTTGATCAAAAGTTCATTGTTTTTGTGGCCCCTCGCGAGATTCCCTTATTGAAGAACAAGTTATAATGTATTATATTATGATCACTATTTCCTAGGTATCCATCTACTTGCACAATAATTATTCTGTCAGGTTTGTTGGTTAATATTAAGTCTAGTAGGGCGCCCCCTCTGGTTGGGCCCTGCACCATTTGAGACAGATAATTGTCTTTAGCTATAGTCAGAAACCTGTTTCCTTTATGAGAGTCACAGAACTCAGTCTCCCAGTTTATATCAGGATAGTTAAAGTCCCCCATTATTATCACCTCATTTTGATTTGCTGCCTTGTTTATTTGCCTCAGTAATTGATTTCTGGCTTTTCCATTATGTTTGGTGGCTTATAGCAAACCCCTTTTAGATTTTTTTTATTGTTATCTCCATATATTTCTACCCATAATGACTCCACATTATTGTTTCCCTTCTGTATATCCACCCGCAGTGCGGCCTTCAGACTGGACTTTCCATAAAGGCAAACTCCTCTCCCTTTCCATTTTTTCCGATCTTTCCTGAATAGACTATAACCATGTATGTTGATTGTCCAGTCACAGCTATCTTCCAACCAAGTCTCTGTTATACCCACTATTTCATAATTTTCCTCAGACATTATCAACTCCAGTACATCAGTTTTATTGGTCAGACTTCTGGCATTAGGCATACAGATGTAGGAGATGGGAATCCTGGCAGGGGTCCCCTGTTTCTTCCAGCATGCAAAGGTTACGGCACTTGGAGCACTACACCAGCGGCGGGATGACACGGGAGTCGGGTGAAGCTTAGTGTACAACTTTTTATTAATTTCATAAAAAGCAGTCATACACAGGACAACGCGTTTCGGAGGGACTCCCTCTTTCCTCAGGTCTGACTTCTGGCATTAGTCAACATGCAATTCAATGGCGTATGTTTTTTTTTCTCCTATGGAGCCTATCCCTACTAACTATTCTAACCCCTCCCTCCACCCCCAGGTACATTAATAATTCCCACCGCTCTATCTACACTATCTGCCTTCTCTATATTGTAGTTTCCCTTGCCCCCCCAGTCCCTAGCTTAAATACTCCTCCACCATTCAAGCCATCTTCTCCCCAAGCACAGTTGCACCCTCCCCATTGAGGTGCAGCCCGTCCCTACAGTATAGCCGGTATCTGACAGAGAAGTCAGAGAATTATAATGTGTTTCTCGTGGTTTTGGCTTAAAATGACCATACTCATTAGCACATTGCTAGAGTTCTTTAAAAGGACCACACAATACCTCTTTGTCAGACAGTTACTCCTTTACAGAGTTTCCAGAGCAAAAAAAAGAATCTTCTTGGCTAGTAGTGTAACAAAGTAATACACAAGCTTTACGGTTCCTGAATGGGTGCAATGCCACAGGAAGCAAGAAGAAGCCAAGCAGAACGGGGACCACCATGACTGCTGGGGGGCTGCATTCATGGTGGTCCCAGATCCATCCAACTTCTTGCTTTCTGTGATGTTGTGCCCATATAGGAACTTCCCCACTCAGCCGTGGCCACAGATAGGCTCAGTTGGGCAGTTCCTGCATGATCACAACTTCACAGAAAACTAGGAAGAACAGAGTTGACTGGGAGCCACCATGACTGCAGTGGGAGGAGAGTGGGACAGGTGAGTATAGCTGGTTTATTATTTTTACTACACCACCAGCTATTGAATCTTTTTTTTTCTTCTCCCCTGGTTAAACATTTTAATGTATTTCTGCAAATATTGGCCAAGCCTGATTTTATACAGATTGTTTTACCAGCTCTAGATCATGCTCAAGTGTTAAAGAGGCTGTGCTGAGCTGCAGGATGCTCACCTCTTCCCTCCTTGCCTTGACTGATGTACAGGGCTGCCTTCCAGCAATGAGCCCTTTTCTTCAGTTAGTCAAGACAGGAAGGGGTAGGGACATTAAGAAGGAGGTGTGCTTCCTACGGCACTTTTGTAAAGAAAATAATGAAGCAACGGCACTCACCATCAGTGGTAGTTCTTTATTTTCTTCTGTGCATATTCAAAACGCAGCTTCCCGCTGCAGTTTTGTATGTCCAGAGAAGAAAATAAAGAAATAAAAAGTTTCACTAATGGTGAGTACCATTGTTTCATTATCTTTTTTAGGGCTCATTCACATTGACGTCTATTTCTGTTATTTCATGCCCATTTTAAATCTTTTCAAGCCTTCTGCAAACATTTGTAATTGGATCCCACAAATTAAAAACTGATGCAAAAGGATGCCATCCCGTTTGCATCGGTTTGTTAGTATGGTCCATTTAGCAGCAATGACGGGAGACCTAGCCTTTGAGTGAATCTCACTATAAAGTCCTTCTGTTACATATTAAACACTTGTGAAGCTGCCCACACATTGCGGTAGAGCTTCACAAGTTTATTCCAGGCATATCTTTGGTATAACTTGGGTGGTTTATGTCCATGAAAAGGGGGATTTGTAGGGCGCTCATGACTGCTGGAGAGGTGGGCCTCTCTCTGTTTGCATCACACCCATGACGTAAATTGTGAGACGTGTAGGTCCCAGAGCATAGTGGACCCTGGACCCCGCCTTTCTGACTGTCCTGGACTTCATACAAAACCCTTTTTTATGGATAAAAACTACCCGAAAGTTATGCCAGAAGTATGCTTAGGTTTAACTTGAGAAGCCTTACTACAATGTATGGGCAGCTTCACAAGTGTTTAATACGGGGCAGATGCACTTTAACAACCAATCAGATTCCAGTTCCTATTCCTAAAGAGCTTTTTGGAAATAAAAGGCACAATCTGATTTGTTGCTTTGGCAATTCAATTCCTACACTTTCCTGTGCACTACATAAATGTCACCCAGTGTGTAAATCTGGCTCTATGTAATAGGCAACTGTATATTCTGTAGGAAAGCTGCCAAACCGCAGGAGCTGCTAATGTGTGAATATGATAACTGCGGGAAAATCTTTTCAAAGCGACAGTACCTAAATGTGAGTACAATTAACAGACACAGTGTGCCTCAGCTACTTGTTACTTCTGTGGGGGAGACAGAGGTTAAAGAGCTTCAACATTTATAACATAAAAAAAAGTGTCACAGCACCAACATCATACACCAGTTTATTTTTTACCATTTTATGTTATGTTCCCCACTTTTTAGAGTGGTTGGGTCTTAGTTTTGAAGGGGTGTGGCCTCTCACAGCCAGGCACATTTACTATAATTCATACACACTGGAGTAAATTGTATATCAAATCTACACCAGCTATGATTTTTTTAATTACAATTTATTATTACAAATTTTTATTTGTAATTGGAGATTTTCCTAGCCATTGTGACGGAAAATATAGATTTTCTTAAAGACAGGAGCTGAGTATTATGCATATCTTTCTTTACTGCTAAAACCAAATAAATATCCAGCAGCAAAATAGTTAACAATATTAAAGAAGCAAAAAATGTTTGAAGTGCAACCAAATGTGCAAAAAGTTAGTCTGATCCACCAATCAGGAAACAGTCTAATAAATATCGGGTGACAGTTATTCAAATCTTCCTCTTTCTTTGATGCGGTGAAGAGAAAACAGGTAACTGAAGAATAATGGAATTCTCCATGCAGATCTAAAGGGTAGGGAAGATAAGGGAGGCATAATACTCGCCTCCTGTCTTAAACAAAAATCTATATTTTCCATCACAATGGTTAGGAAAATTGGAGATTTTCCTAGCCTTGGTGCTGGAAAATATAGAGTTTATTGACTAGAGAGGAGTATTATGCAAATTTGCTTTCTTTGGCCACCTGTCTCTCTTTTTGAATGTTTGCAGTTTTTATTCAATTTTTACAGATTTTATTAAGCTCTTTGTACTGTTTAAATGTTATAGCTGACCCCTCAGATTTGTATTTTTTGAAGGCTATTTTTTTTGTCAGCCATGTAGGATTTAGTTTTAATCGTTTATATTTGTTCCCCTTTGGTATATATTTAGCTGTATAGTTATTTAGAGTCGATTTAAACATTTCCCATTTACCTTCTGTATCAGTATTTGAGAACACCTCCCCCCAGTCTATGTCCTGTAGTGCAGATCTCAGCCCAGGGAAATTTGCCTTTTTAAAGTTATATGTTTTTGCCTTCCCCGTCTGTCTTTGTTTTCTACATTTTAAGTCAAAAGTAACTATATTGTGGTCGCTATTATCAAGGTTTTCCCGCACAGTTATATTACCAACCAGCTCTGCGTTGTTGGAAATGATCAGATCCAACAAGGCATCACTTCTTGTTGGGTCCTCCACAAACTGGCCCATAAAATTATTCTGCAATAAATTTAGGAATTGTCGCCCCTTTGAAGTTTTAGCCAACCCCCGACCCCAATCTATGTCTGGATAGTTAAAATCTCCCATTATTACCACTGTACCTGCCCGGGCAGCCCTCTCTATTTGTTTATACAGCCGACCTTCTATTTCCTCAGTGCTATTAGGGGGTCTGTAGATTACACCAAATATTATTTTTTCAGTATTTCCTTCCTTTTGTAATTCTACCCACAGTGATTCCACATCCTCAGAATCATCACTCACTATGGCATCGTTCACACTGACTTTCATACCACTTCTTACATACAGACAGACTCCAACACCTTTCCTGTTCATTCTATCCTTGCTAAACAATGTAAAACCCTGCAGATTGACAGCCCAGTCATGCGAGGAGTCCAGCCATGTCTCAGTGACCCCAACTATATCAATATGTTCCTCCAGTATCAAGGCCTCCAGCTCCCCCATTTTATTTGCTAGGCTTCTGGCATTTGTGAACATACACTTTACATTTCCATCCTTTATGTTATTGGGGTTAATGGGATTCAAGGGTGTAAGTTTTATTTTCCTATGCAGCCTATTCCTAGTAATTATTCTAACCCCTCCCTCTGCTCCACCCCCAGGTACATTAATAATTCCCACCTCTCTTTCTACACTATCTTCCCCCTCTTTGCTGTAGGTTCCCTCCCCCAAGTCCCTAGTTTAAACACTCCTCCACCCTTCTAGCCATCTTCTCCCCAAGCACAGCTGCACCCTTCCCATTGAGGTGCAGCCCGTCCCTACGGTAGAGTCGGTAACCGACAGCGAAGTCGGCCCAGTTCTCCATGAACCCAAACCCCTCCTTCCTACACCAGCTTCTGAGCCACATGTTTACCTCCCTAATCTCCTGCTGCCTCTCTGGTGTGGCTCGTGGTACTGTTAGTATTTCAGAAAATACTACCTTGGAGGTCCTTGCCTTAAGCTTGCGGTCTAAGTCCCTGAAATCATTTTTAAGGACACTCCACCTACCTCTTACTTTGTCATTGGTGCCAATATGTACCATGACTGCTGGGTCCTCTCCAGCCCCGCCCTGCAACCGGTCAAACCGATCCGCGATGTGCCGAACTCGAGCGCCAGGTAGACAACACACTGTTCGGCGATCCCGGTCTTTGTGACAGATCGCCCTGTCTGTCCCCCTAATAATTGAGTCCCCCACCACTAGTACCTGTCTGGCCTGCCCTGCACTCCTCCTTCCCTCCTTACTGGAGCAGACACCCCCCTGGCGGTCAGAGGCAGTATCCTGCTGCAGTACTGCTAGCTCTGAAATTGCATCCCCCTCATCTGCCAAGCGGGCAAACTTGGCCTCCCTGACATTTTTTCCCCTACCCCGCTTTCTAACTGTAACCCAGCTAGCTGCCTGACTGTCCTGCAACTCCGTCCCATTGTCCTCCCCCACCTCGAAGTAGTTTACATATAAGAGGATGTTTACCTATAGGTAAGAAGTTAAAAGGTTTGTGATAAAATGAAATGGCTGAACGATAAACGTTGATATGCTTTACCTGAATCAAAAGATTCAGATAAGAAATTAATGATATGATTTATAGATGCATGTACGGGATCCAGATCCCGTTCCAAGCACCAATGAGACCAGAATTTCCATGCGGAAAGGTAGGCTTTCCTAGTACCTGGGGCCCAGGCTTCTGATAACAAAAATTGAGCTGATCATGAAAGTTCAAAATCAGTTCTTTCTGACCCGATATTAACCAGGCTACTAGAGAGAGAAGGCCTGATTGAATGAGAGGATGAGGAAGGCCTGATGGGTTGAGTAAAATGGAAGGAGATGTCGGGAGAATCCTGGGAAAATCTATTGTCATACTGAGAATGTGAGGAAACCATGTCTGAGATGGCCACCAAGGGGTTATTAGAATTAAGGTTGATTTCTGGGCTTTGGCTTGAAGTAGTACTCTTGGAATTAGGTTGAATGGGGGAAATGCATAGAGAATTTCCGAGGGCCATGTTTGAAGAAAGGCGTCTGTACCCAGAGCTTCGGGATCTGGACGCCAGCTTTAAAATCGATTAATTTGATGATTCAAACGAGTTCCGAAAAGATCTAGGTATAACGGACACCAAAGGGAGTCTAAAGTTTGAAAAATTGAGCGATCTAACATCCAATCGCTCGAATCGGCAAGATAACGGGAATTCCAATCTGCTACTGAGAATGATATCTTTCTCCAGACAAAAATGGCAAATTTTTTTTGCAATATCTGTCAAAACTTTGGATTTCGTGCCTCCTAGACGGTTCACATATTGGACATATCACTGATATGTTGTCCATCTTCAAAAGAATGCAGAAATTAGATCTGTCTTTCGCAAAACTTTTCAGGGCGAAAGAAGCTGCTAGTAACTCTAGACAATTGATGTGGAGGAGAGATTCCTCTGTGGACCATTTGCCTCCTGTGGAAAGAGGGCCGCATCGCGCGCCCCATCCAAGAAGGCTCGTGTCCCACTCTATGCCATATCTTATCATAGAGTCGATGATTGTTTTCCCATTCCAAGCTTGAACATGATCCAGCCACCAATTGAGTTCTTGTTTGGATTCCGAATTTAAGGCAATCTCGTCTGAGTAGCCTAGACCATTTCTTAGATGTAAGGCCTTCAGACGTTAAAGAGCCCTGTAATGCAAAGGAGCTGGGAAAATGGCCTGAATAGAGGATGACAGAAGACCGACGATTCTTGCAATAATTCTTAGTGAAATAAGGGACTTGTCCAATACAGAGTGGATTTGTCTGCGAATAGTTTTTACTTTCCTTGAAGGAAGTGTTGACCATGAAACCTAGAAATTCTTCTTCCTGAGAAGGGGTCAGGATGGATTTTTCGTAATTGATTATGAATCCCAAATTGGTGAGAAGAGAGAGTCCATTGCATATGGTGATGGATGAGAGTCCAAGAATCTGCCATGATAAGAATGTTGTCTAAATAAATAATTAGACGGACACCTCGGCTTCGAAGATAAGACACCACTGGTTTCAGTAGTTTCGTGAAGCACCATGGTGCGGAAGACAGACCAAAGGGAAGGCTTGAGAATTGCCATTTTTTGTTGTCCCATATGAATTGGAGATAAGGTTGAGAGTTGGGGTGCATAGGCACCGTGAGATAGGCATCCTTCAATTCTATTTTGATCAACCAATCTCCTTGCCAAAGAAGGTCTCTCAATAAATGAATGCCTTCCATTTTGAAATGTTGGTATTTTACATATCCGTTGAGATGTCTTAAATTGATTACGGGGCGGTGATCTCCATCTTTCTTTTTCACCAAAAACAGGTTGCTTATAAAACCTGGAGTGTGAAAAGGTTATAGAAAAGTTATAGCCTTTTTGGAACATAGTTCCTTGATTTCTAAAGAAATGAGATGTTTGTCTTGGTTGAAAAAATGTATGGGATGAGGTATTTCCCATTGAGTTGGAAGAGTATAAAACTCTATCTGATATCCCATTATTGTGTTCAGTATCCAAGCATCCGCTGTGAGAATAGACCAATTTTGGAAAAAATGGGTTAATCTGCCTCCCAGAGGGAAATGAGATTCTGGAGGAAGGAGAAGACTTACCTGAAGCAGGCCGAGATCTGGGATATCCACGTTGACCTCTGGATCTCCAAGGGCGGCCTCTGGGTGGGAAGAAAGGTGTTGGTTGTTGGAAAGTGGGAGGTTGGATGGTACGGTCATATGAGTAGGAACCTCTATAGGATCTGCGATCCATAATTTGGCGGACGGGAAAGCGGCTCCTGCCTCTCCCGGCCTTGTGGAAAACCTTATGGTTGAAAACCTTTTCTATGGAGGTTTGAGCTTTTTCTAGCGAAGAAAAAAGGTTCACATATTTATTTAGCTCCTTAATAAAGGAATCTCCGAATAAGAAGCCTTCAGTATATGTAGGCAGTTCAGATTGGGCTTAATTGACTAATTGAGGATCAAGCCTAAGAAGGATTGACCTTCTGCGCTCACAGTTTAGAGCTGCATTGGTATTACCCAACAATAAAGCTGCTCTCTGGGCCCAACCTCTGAGAACCTGAATATTTAATGGGGTTTCAGAAGATATGAATTCTTCTGTCATGTCCAAAATTTTTGTAATCTGACCCAGGATGTCTAAAAGCTTATCTTGAATTGACCTAAAGGATCGATCAATACCTTTTTTAGGGTTAGGACCCGATTTAGATAAAAATTTAATAAGCGAAAAATCTATATCTGGGGTACAAGAAAACTTGTGGTCCAGATAAGGCCTTGGGCATTCAGCCCGTAATTTATTTCTGGAGGATTTATCCAGAGGTTTAGAGATCCAGTATTCAAGGAATTTAGCTACCTGGGGGTGAGGGAGCCATTCACCCGAGCGCGGGTGTTTAATATTCTCGGGGTGAAAAAATGGTTCACCATTACTATCAAGAATGCTAGAAGCAGGATCCTCAGTGGAAACAGAGGCCTCTGCATCCTCATTAGAATCCTCCACAAAAATAAAATGTTCATCCTCAGACTGATCCGAAGAATCCTCTGATGAAGAACTGGAGGTGACAAAAAAATCTGGTTTCTTCCTAGAGTTAGATTTCTTTGCCCTAACAACATGTACTTCCTCTTGGGCCGAGGGTATTGGATGCACTTTTGCAGCATCAGTATTTTTCTTATGAGAAATTTTTGATATGTCATAATCAGATTTTTTGTTATGTTTCATAGACCGTTTTTTAGAAGGAGAGGAAGAATTTATTGCAATATAATTTCTTTTTTGCTTGGCTTTGCCAGCTTTTTTAAAACCTTGGACAAACTTTGCCGTCGAATTTTCGGCAGACCAAAAAATGTCCGAAGGTGTGGAAGGTAATGGTACAGGATTATTTGTAGAGGGATGAATCATGGACATGGATACTGTCCTAGAAATAGAGTCTTGTAGAGTGGACATGGCGAACTGTATAGCAGAGCAAACAGACATGTCCACAATATTTTGTATATGACTATCTGATGGCATATATTTGTCAATATTAGTGGGTGATTTATTAGCATCACGTTCCACAGACGTAATGGAAGGATAAAGTTTAAACTGTTGGAATATGTAAATGTAGGGATAAATGAAAAGAGGGGTTCAGAAAATTATATAATATTATCAATAAGGGATAAAGAAGTATATATGGAATATACAATATAGATATCTGAGAAAAAGGTATAGGAATAAAATTTATATTGAATAATAAATATATCAGGAATAACTATAGATGAATGTAACAATTAAATATACAAAAGTGGATATTATATGTCAAGGATACTATGCATATAACTAGAAGTAACTGTTTGATGGAGAAGAAACTGTGCCGGGAGTCCTGCTCTGTACACTGTCAGCTGCGGAGGGAGAAATACAAGATATTAATGAAAAATAGGTTCAATTAATTAAGTAAAATGTATAATAAATATTGAATAATAAATAAGGAATATAATGAAAACAGAGATTAAATCAATTACAGTAAAAATATATATGGAGAAAATTTAACTTATCCTTTGTTGCCACTGGCAGCAGCAAGAAAGAGGATGATACAGTTAGATTCACCGGTTTTATAGACTATGCTGCATGCTGATTGGAGGACTCACCTATACCTAATTTGCATATCATATGTTTTTCTCTTTTTCTGTATCGCTATTGGTTGCTGCTGCAGTAGTAAATAGAAATAAATTTGCATAATAGGAGTCTCTTGTCTTGTCATAAAATCTCCAATTTTATGTCAGACATGAGACTCGTATTATGCAAGTTCAAAGCTAAAATAAACTAAATATTATGTATGCAATATTAAAGTATAATTCATAGAGACATGCGATTCTGGTCTAAAATAGAATGTTTTGAATGAAGATTCAGAAGACCAATTGGCAGCTTTACTTTCAATAGTTTTTTTATTGAAGAATTTTTGTAAAAGCACAATAAAATACAAATAATGGACCAAACTGGTCCATAGTTAACAACAAAGAACAATGTCCTGAGGACAACAAATGATAGTACGTAGACAGTGTCCATCCCATCAATGTAGAAACATAATCATGGAAAGTAATGAGAGGCATATTTTATCGTCCAACCCTGTTAGTCAGTAATGTATTCAAAAGCTGCATTAAAGAAGCAAATGTAAGTGTACAGTCTCTTGCTTATAGGACATTAGAGTAGTTGAGCACTTCAGACATTTGCACAGTGCGTAGAGTCAATCCAATACTGCCACATCCTTAGAAAGGAAGGAAAGGTGCCTGCACCAGAGGCTATTATTTTTTCATATGCAAAGGTGTGGTTGGTCTTTTGTATAACCTGCGAGATGTGTGGGATATTTGTGGTTTTCCAGTGGCTCATCAATAGTTTTTTGACAATAATGCATATTATGCAAAATATAGCACGCATGGGTGGAGGTATTAAGTGGACTTCTAGAAATAGCAGGGCAGATTGTGGGGACCACACTGGGTTCATGTGGAGGACCTCAGTTAACAGAGCTAGCCACCCTTTCCAGAAATGTTTTATCAGGGGGCAGGTCCACAGGATATGGAGAAGAGTACCTCTGAAGCCACAACCTCGCCAGCATTCATCTGAGGAGCCCATGTAAGCTTTGGCAATTTTATCAGGGGTGAAGTACCGGGGTGAAGTAGCATCTGAGAATGGTTTTGTAGGCCTACTCAACATGGGCGGCGCAGAGGAAGGATTTAGCAATGGTATTAAAGGCCTTACACTATTCCGGAGGGTCATTTGCCATATTGAGATCCCGTTCCCACAGTCTCATAGGATATGTTCGAGAGCAAACATCTGATTGGGAATATAAGTTATAAGGGAGTTTAAGACCAGGGGTGTTATTTGCGAGGTATCAGAAGGTGGATGGGTCCGGGCGTATGTGGGAGGGTGTGAGAGTATTGAGGAAATCTCGCTTTTTCAGATATTTGGAGAAGTCCTCTCTGGCATATGGAATGTGGAGCGTAAATGTTGGAACATAACAAAAGTGTGATGCACAAACAAATGTTGGGTTTCTGTAATCCCTGCCTGTATCCATGGCTGCAGATTAAGGTTGGGGAAGGAAGCTTGGATGAAGGATAGGGGGAGGTCCTCTTCCTGCGCCTCCTTGATAGACTCCATTTTGGCAAGATATGTTTTCCAAATATGGGTTGCGTGGCAGAGGATCGGGCTATCTATTTTAGAGGTAGGGAGATTACATAACGGGAGGTATAAGAGATCTTTGGTAGAGTAAGGGTATAAGTGTTTTTTTATCACTGCCCAGGGGGTGACCGATGTAGTATGCCACCAATGTCTAAGGGAGGAGACTAATGTAGCCACATAGTAGGCCTTAATATTGGGAGAGCAGAGTCCTCCGGCGTTGCCAGATTTAGAAAGGATAGCGAGGGAGAGTCTAGCCTTTTTGCCCGACCATATGACGTGTGTGAGAATATTTTGGACTTTAATGAAAAAGGAATCTGGGAGGGAGATAGGGAGGGTGCGAAAATAATACACGAGTTTAGGGAGTAGGAACATTTTGAATGTGGCTACCTACCCAGGAGGTTTCGTATGTTAGATAAGTTGTTGCTCCCGAGCATAATGATTGTAGAAGGGGTAGGAAATTAGTAGGGTACAGAGAATTATGTGGGAATAATAACTGTATGCCAAGGAAGACTATTGAGAAGGTTTCCCAGTCGAATGTGAAGGCGGATTTAAGAGACATAAGAAGTGGGAGTGGGAGATTGAGGGGAAGGGCTTAAGTTTTGATTTAATTAAGGGAATAGTATGATAATTGACCAAAGACATCTATGTTATCCATCACTGCTGCTAGTGACTGAGCGGGGTTAGATAACGTTAAAATTACATCATCAGCATACAATGAGATGATGTGTGAGTTGGCACCTATTTGAATTCCTGATGCTCGGCTGTCCTGGAGTAACGATTGCGCCAGGGGTTCAAATGATAGAATGTAAATTAACAGTGAGAGGGGGACCCTTGACGTGAGCCATTCGTGACACTTAAGGGGTCAGACAAGCATCTGTTAGCCAACACTCCTGCCGAAGGGCAGGAGTACAAGGCCGAAATGGCCGAGAGGATGTTTTCCATAGGACCGAGAAGGCATAAGACCAGCATAGCCGGTCGAACGCCTTCTCGGTGTCCAACACCATGATCAGGGCAGGGGTGGAATGCGTCTCCACCTGGTACAGAATTTGGAGCAATCTCCTTCTGTTATCTGATGTCTGCCTACCGGGAACAAAACCTGCCTGGTCGGGGTTGAAAAGGGAGGGGAGAAGAGGAGCTAGTCTATTAGCTAGGACCTTGGTGTATATTTTTTAATCCTGGTTGAGGAGTGATATGGGCGGATGTTTTGGGGCACGTCCATTGGTTTTCCAGGCTTGGGGAGGGTAGTGACTAAAGCTTCGAGATTTCCCTTGGGCAGAGATACCAATTGTATAGCTGAGTTACAAAATACTTGTAAGTGTGGCAATAAGATGGAAGAATAAGTTTTGAAGTAAGCTGATATAAAGCCGTCTGGCCCAGGGGCTTTGTTGCTAGGTAAGGAATGGACAGCCCTTTGAACTTCCGGTAATGTGATCTCACTATTTAGGGTTTCTAATTGAGTAGGGGACAAATGAAGAAGATTAAGGGAAGAGAGATACTCTTGGATTTTAGTGAGATGGTTGGGAAAGGAGGGAATGGACATCTCCAGGTTATAGAGTTGAGAGTAGAATGCTTGAAAACTGTTAGCAATATCTGCCGGGGTATAAAGTTTGTCACCGGTGACTGGGTGAATTAAAAAGGGGATACAGGATTTTTGTTGCCAAGATTTTAGCCTATGGGCAAGCAGCTTACAAGATTTGTTGTCTTGGGAGTAATATGTGGCCCCAAGCTTCCTATATGACTTTTCGTAAGCAGTTAGTAGGAGACATTAGAGGTCTTTACGCAATGAGGTCCCGATTTGCGCTGCCTTATGTAAGAGGGAGAGAACATCATTAATGTATTTGTCCCTGCACTTTTTAAGAGTGGAACACTACTTAATACATAATCCCCGTATGACCGCTTTGTGGCAGTTCCACAGCGTTACGGGATCAGCCACAGAAGGGCCCTTTAAGAAACATTATTCCTGTATATGCCCCCCTTAGGCATTGAGAGTATTCCTGGTGTGGCAGAAGGAATGGACTACATCTCCACATGTGTGCAGAGGGTGAGTATATGTCATCCCTAAGGGACATGGTAATTGCAGAGTGGTCCGACCATTTGATTTCTTCTATGGAAGAATGCGTGGTTCTGGCCAACATTGTTCTGTCCACCAGGAACATATCAAGGCGTGAGTAAGAGTTATGAACTCCAGAGAGAAAAGTGAAATCCCTATCAGAGGGTGGTGCACTCTCCAGATGTCATACATGTCTTCAGAGTGAAGCCATGTTTCCAAGGTGCAGGAGGAGAGGAGGGTACTAGAGGTGGTATCCATGTTAGAATTGGCAACTAAGTTGAAATCGCCACATAGAATGTGCGATCCCCAAGGAGATTTACGCAAAAGACGGGTAAAGGACCTCAAAAATCTTATTTAGCTGGTATTCGGGGGTATAGATAGAGGTAATAGTTAGTGGAATGTTATTTACCTTGCATTGGAGTATTATATATCTACCTGCGGGATCAGAGGTACAGTTGTGCAGGGAGAAGGCCACTGAATTACGAATTGCAATAGATACCCCCCCCCCCTAGATTTAGAAGAATGAATGGAGTGAAATATATGGGGGTATGCCAGATGTGGGGCATTAAGACCATTGACATTGATGCTTGATAGCTTAATAACCATTGAGAATTCAGGTAGAAGAAACAGACATGGTCGCACATCTACAATCTTGTATAATGATCTAATTGCTTCTCAGCATAATATAAAAAACTAACAGGTTGTTAGTATACATTTTTGATCAAAAAGTACAAGCCCACTCGCCACGTCAAGGCCACCTATTTAGAGTGGGTCCCTAACGTCCCTAGAATAAAATGGCGTAGCACTGGGCGGCGACCACCACCGCCGCGACACCAGTGCCCACGGGGGGGAACGACCCACTGGCAGAGCGGCCCCAATGCCACTCAAACCAGTCTAACCATTGAATTGCAACATATGAGAAGAAAAGAGTAGGTAGCGGATGAAAATATGCTCGACCATGTGTGCCTTTGAGCCAGCACACACACAGTCTGATGTAAAGGACGAGATGTAAGGTTAGGATGGAGCAAGAAGAGTGGTGATAATACAGTAGGAAAACAAAAAAACAAAAGAAAAGGCAGTAAAACATAAAAACAAAAAACACAGTGGACTCATCAATTGAGAACCGGTGAAGCGGAGAGGGGGATAGTAGTCCATCCTGATGCCGAGGGGCAGACCCCACCACTGGAGCCCAGAACCTTGGTGTGATGATCATGGTGAAGACAGCCATCACTTGACTCATGCCTTGGATCAGTCTTTGCGAAGATGCTATGGAGGCAGAGCGTTCCCGAAGGAGCCAGGAGGAGCAAGGGGGATGTTCCAGGATGCCAGTAGAGATTGTCCTTCAGTCAAGGAACGGACGACATGTATCTTCTCTCCTTTTCTGATGAGCAGACGTGTCGGGAATACACAACGGTATGCGACTCTGGCAGTGCGTAGGGCCTGAGTCAGAGGCTGGAGGGCCATTCTTAGTTTGCATAGTGGCTGCAGACAGATCTGAGTAGACTGATATCCCATGAAAAGGAGCTGGAAGTCTGTTTTTAGGGGCATATTCCATGAGACGTTCCTTTTGTGGTGTAGAAGTGGACTCTTGCCAGCACGTCCCTGGGAACATTATCTGACAAGTGCTTGGGAAGACAGAGTCGGTGTGCCCTGTCCACTTCAAATTCAGTAGAAGAGAAGTCAGGTAATGCCGCTTTAATCATGGAGCGGACATATTGTGGTATGTCTGAAGGGAGAACAGACTCAGGAACACCGCAAAATTCGACATTGTTGCGGCGACTCCTATCCTCTAGGTCAGCAACTTTTTCTCTCAGGGCTGTAACTTCTTCCTCTAGGTCATTATTAGAGTCTATAAGCAGGTTATGTGAACTCCCCAAATTTAATCTCAATATGATCAACTCTCTCCCCGAGGTCATCAATAGTAGCCTGTATAGGAGATACCATTTTAGTCATGTCTCTCAGAAAGGTCTTATGAAGCACCAGCAGCATGGCTTTCATAGTGATGTCAGTGAGAGAGTCTCCAGAGACTGGGGGATCCTCACCCTCTGCTTGTATGTTATCAGTAACAGTCCAGTCACATGTATTAGAAGCATCTGTTTCAGCGGGCTGCGTGACGGTGATTGCGCCGGTGAGGCGCCGCCGCCGGGACCCTGCAGGGGAACCGTGAGCGCGCAGGTCTTCACTGCTGTGAGAGGAGGCTTCCGCTGCGGCAGACATGGCAGTAGCAGGGGAGCCATCTGGAGAGGCTTGGTGTAGCGAAGGCACCGACAGGAGTGTGAGCGGGTCTGGAGGCAACCGCTGTCCCAGGCTGGGAGAGAGGAGAAGATGCGTGTGTGCCATCTTGGGATCTGGTCCCGCCGCAGGTAAAGCTGAATTTAGCCAATTTTACTTGGCGTGCAGGCTTCTTTCTTCTCCCAGGCAAGATGGTCGGGAGATCAGGCAATTGGGCAGGTTTTGGGCGGTGTGTAACGCGTGTTAGCACTGTGGAACGTTGCTAGATTAGGCTGAAGGCAGGAGCTCTCTTACAGTGCGGCCATTCACCTCGGCTGCCAGGCCACGCCCCCCACCAATTGGCAGCTTTAAAGGAGTAGTCCAGTGGTGAACAACTTATCCCCTATCCTAAGGATAGGGCATAAGTTGCAGATCGCGGGGGGTCCGACCGCTGGGGCCCCCCACGATCTCCTGTATGGGGCCCGACAGCCCACGGGGAGGGGGCGTGTCGACCACCGCACGAAGTGGCGGCTGACATGCTCCCTCAATACAACTCTATGGCAGAGCCGGAGCGTTGCCTTCGGCAATCTCCGGCTCTGCCATAGCGATGTATTGAGGGGGTGTGTTGGCCGCCGCTTCGTGCGGTGGTCGACACCTGCTATCTGGCCAGAGAGCCTGGCCCCCGTACAGAGAGATCGCAGGGGGCCCCATCGGTCGGACCCCCCGCGATCTCAAACTTATCCCCTCTCCTTAGGATAGGGGATACGTTTTTCAACACTGGACTACCCCTTTAAGGATATCTGCCAGATAACCTCCTGCCTGAAATATTTTAGTGGACATTGCACCTCTGGTGGAATGTGCACAAAATGTAGACATATCAATTCCTGCCAAACTCATAGATTGTTTGACCCACCTAGCCATAGTAACAGAAGATACAGGGAGATGAGGTTTACAGTAGGAAATTAACAGTTGTGAAGAAGGAGTACGTGAGGAAGAGGTCTTTTGTTCATATGATTTAAGACAGCGAACAACACATAATTTGTCATGGTGAGGAAAAGCAGGATAAAAGACAGAATGTAGATTAGTCTTAGTTTGTCTAAAGATAGTAAAAAGAACACCATTAGGGAAAAATTGCCTACGAGATATATCCAAGGCTCGAACATCAGTTATTCTTTTAATAGAAATATAACAGTAAGTTTGAAAGACAGACATTTTTAAGATAATGAATCATTATCCTCCCAAGAAAAAAAAAAATAAAGCAATTTATTAACGTCCCAAGTAGAATTATATTTAGGAAGGGAAGATCTTTTAAAACGAATATGTTTCAATAACTTACAATCCAAAGGACGTTTACCAATGGGAATGGCATTAATGGGGACATCTTTAGAAGAAATGGTTGAATGATAGAGATTTATAGTCCAATAAGCCTTACCTGAGTCAAAAGAATAAGGAAGTTAGTTCAGGACGTGTGCGATAGGAGCATGTATGGGATCCAAGTCCCTTTGTGAGCACCAATTAGCCCAAAATTTCCAGGCTGATCGGTAAGCTGTTCTGGTACCTGGAGCCCAAGCTTCTGAAAGGATATCTCTAGTTGTCTGTGAAAATTCCGGATCAAGTTCTGTTGACCCAAGATTAACCAGACTACCAGAGACAGGAGTCCCGAAAGAATGAGAGGATGAGGGTTCCCGTATGGGTCTTGAAGAAGATAATGGGACAATGGAATGATTCTCGGAAAATCTATGGTCATCCCTAAAATCTGAGGGAACCAAGACTGAGTTGGCCACCAAGGAGTTATCACTATTGTGGAATTCTGGTTAATAGTCTGTAATAGAACTCTGGGAATCAGTGTGAAGGGAGGAAATGCATAGAGGGTCTTCGTGGGCCAGTGTTGAAGGAAAGCATCTACGTCTGGAAATTCGGGATTTGGACGTCAACTGAAAGGCGGAAAGTTGGCGATTTAGATGTGATGCAAAAAGGTCTAAATAGAGAGGACCCCAAAGGGAATTTATCATATTGAAAACAGGGTGATCCAGCCTCCAATCGCCGGCATCAATTAGAAAATGAGAATTCCAAATGCAGAATTAGAAATGCCGTGAAGAAACTCTGTCTTCAATACAATGTTCCAGTCTAAGCAAAAATGCCAGAATTCTTTCGCAATATTGTCCAAAATCTTTGATTTTGTGCTACCCAATCGAATGATGTATTGAACTGCAGATATCTTGTCTATGGGCAATAAAATACAGCAATGCGATCTGTTCTTTGCAAAACTCGAGGGCAAAAGAGCCTGCCAAAAGTTCCAGACAGTTGATATGAAGGTGACTTTCGGTATCGGACCCTTTCCCTCCTGTTGAAAGGGAACCGCAGTGAGCGCCCCCAACCTAAGAGACTCTTGTCTGATTCTATAACAAGATCCGGTTTGGAATTGTAAAGGGTTTTTCCATTCCAAGACCGGACATGTTGAAGGCACCAAAGAAGTTCTTCCTTTGCGTCTGGAGAGAGTGTCACCTCGTCTGCATAACCTAAGCCTTCTCTCAAATGTTTGATTTTCAAACATTGAAGAGCCCTGTAATGAAGAGGGGCAGGAAATAACGCCTGTATTGAAGCAGATAGTAGGCCTACAATGCGAGCAATCTAGAGAAATACATTTTTTTGTTCAGAATAGAACAAATTTATTTCTGTATTAAAGTACATTTCTTTTGAAGTAAGGCTTAGGATGGCAGAGTGGGTGTTAACAACGAAGCCTATAAATTCTACTTCTTTTGAAGGGGGGGGGGGGGGGGGGAGTGTGGATTTTTTGGAAATTGATAGGAAAGACCGAAAGGAAGGCAAGTAAATTGCCATTTCTGATCTTCCCAAATAAATTGGAGGAAAGGTTAAGAATTTGGATGCATGGGAACCGTAAGGTAAGCATCTTTTAGATCTATCTTTATCAACCAATCTTCCTGTTGTAAAAGATCTCTCAAAAGATGAATCTCCTCCATTTTGAAGTGTTATGAAATTGTTCAATATTCTGAGATTTATCACAGGTCTGTGAACCCTCCGTCCTTTTTTTTACTAAAACAAGTTGCTTAGAAGACCTGAGGTGTGGTGAACAACTGGAATAATGTCATTTTTGGAACAAAATTCAGTGATTTCTGCAGATATCAGTTCTCTGTCTAGAGATGAGAAATGGATAGAATGAGGTAGATGAATTTGAATTGGAGGAGACACACAATCTAATTGGTAACCTGACACTGTGTTGAGAACCCAAGTGTCCGAAGTGATGGTAGCCCAGATATGGGAAAAATGCCTGAGACTTCCTCCCAATGGAATGTTTGACAAGTGTTGAATTGTTGGACTTACATGAAGAAGGTCTCGATCTAGGAAAGCCTCTTTGTCCTCTTGACCTCCATGGTCTCCCACATGATGGGAAGAAAGGGGGAGGTTGTGTAGATGAGGGTTGGAAGGAAGACCTGTCAATTTATTGTGTAGGGCCTCGTTTGTAGTGTTTGCAACTGGAAACTCGGCTGGAAAAGCAGCCCCTTCCTCTACCAACCTTTCCAAAAACCTTGTGCGAAAAAACTCTTTTAAACCTGTTGGGGATGGAGGGCGTACCTTCGTCCGCTCCCTTTCTATAATGCGGGGCCTCTAATAACGGCTGGGACCCATGGCTAATAGCGCACGGCACTGATCGCGGTGCTGCGCGCTATTAACCCTTTAGACGCAGCGTTCAAAGTTGAATGCCGCGTCTAAAGTGAAAGTAAACTAATGCCGGTTAGCTCAGTGGGCTGTTTGGGATTGCCATGGGTCCCCTTACCTGCCTCCTGCTGTCCGATTGCCAAGTGACTGCTCAGTGCCTGACATCCAGGCATGAGCAGTCAAGCAGCAGAATTATTGATCAATGGTTTCCTATGAGAAACCATTGATCAATGTAAAAGATCAGTGTGTGTAGTACTATAGCCCCCTATGGGAGCTATAACATTGCAAAAAAAAAGTTAATAAAGATCATTTAACCCCTTCCCTAATAAAAGTAAGAATCACCCTGCTTTTCCCATGAAAAAAAAAAGGGTAAATAAAAATAAAAAATAAAAATGTGGTATCGCCGCATGCTAAAATTTCAGAATTCTAAAAAAATATAGTTAATTAAACCGCACGGTCAATGGCATACACGCCCAAAAATTCCAAAGTCCAAAATAGCGTATTTTTGGTCACTTTTTATATAATGAAAAAATGAATAAAAAGCGATCAGAAAGTCAGATCAATACAAAAATGTTACCGCTAAAAACTTCAGATCCCAGCAGAAAAAAGGAGCCCTCATACTGTCCCGTACGCGGAAAAATAAAAAAAGGTATAGGGGTCAGAAAATGACAATTTTAAACGTATTTTAAACTGCATGTAGTCCTGATTTTTTCCAGAAGTACGACAAAATCAAACCTATAAAAGTAGAGTATCATATTAATTGTATGGACCTACAGAATAAAGAGAAGTTAAAGTTAAAAAATTGTGTTTTTTCTTCAATTTTGTCGCCCAATGATTTTTTTTCCGTTTTGCTGTAGATTTTACCGTAGTAGTAGAATTGGTGGTGCAAAAAATAAGCTTACATGTGGATTTTTAGCTGTAAAATTGAAAGGGTTATGATTTTTAAAAGCTAAGGAGGAAAAAATGAAGGGTTTAAAGAGCTCTGGTCCTTGTCTAGTGACGAGAACAGGCCTACGAATTTACTGATTTCCTTTATGAAAGTCTCCCAGAATAGAAGACCATCAGGATTAGAAGTAGATTCATTTGAGGCTAATTGGGTCAGTTGAGGCTAAAGACTCATGAGAATAGAGCGGCGAAACTCACTGCGTAATGCTGCATTAACATTACTGAACATGCAACATGCTCTTTGGGCCCAGCCCCTTAAAATCTGAACGTCAATTGGTTGACCTGATGACAACGATTGTTCGGACATGTCTAAAATTATTGTGAATGGACCCAGCAGGTCCAGGACAGGAAAGATCTGTCAAGACCTTTCTTGGGGTTTTTCCCCGTCTTCAAAAGATATTTTACTAATATCGGGTCCAAATTAGGAGTCAAAGAAGCTTTAGAAGGCAATATTGACCTAGGACATTCAGCCCTTAATTTATTCCGATTAGATTTATCTAACGGAGTCTGAATCTTAGATGCAATGTATTTAGCCACTTGGAGGTTGGGTACCCAATCACCTGAGCGAGGGTGCTTAATTTGGGCTCAAAATATGGCATACCCAATCTATCCAGAACCACTGAATCATTATTAACAAAATCAGTAGTATGGGGAATATGTATATATTATAATTAGATCGGCTGTCATGTTTTTGTTAGCCATCATCATCATCATGAATCTCTTTAATTGAAATAGATATTTTACTTTTTTGTTTTGGAGAATCATGTCCAAACAGTAATGTCTCTTCCGGGTGGACTTCCCGGGTCTTTTAAGGCCTTTGGCCAAATCAACAGTGGACTCATCCGCCGACCAAAAATGGTCAGACAGCGTTGCAGTTATATTTTGAGATGGATTTTGAGGATCTGATTTAGTAATAGCCAATGAAACCGATTTGGCAATGGATTCTTGCATAGATCCCATTGCTGAACGGATGGCTGATTGGACAGAACGGTCTATCTGTTGAATATGATCAGATGTAATGTAATCAAACTCCTTAGGTTGATCCATATCAAAGTTCAAGATACAGTTATCACCAGAAGAAGACATATCCTAAATTTGTATGAGAAGGATATATAAAAATAATAAAAATATTTTATTTTAAAAGAATTAATAAAATTAATTAATTAATTATGAATTAGTTATTTTTATAATATTAAAATTAATAATGTAATTAATAACAACATTTTATATAGTAAAATGTATAAAAATAGTAAAATGAAATATATACAATGAATAATATAAAAAATGAACAAAATAATTAGATGCAATATATTTTTTGGCCACAAGATGGCAGTCTAAGCTAAAGAATGAATATGTGGGGAAAAAATGTGTGTACTGAAAAATACCATCTCTATGGTATTTTTCAGCACACACATTTTTTCCCCACATATTCATTCTTTAGCTTAGACTGCCATCTTGTGGCCCAAAAATATATTGCATCTAATTATTTTGTTCATTTTTTATATTATTCATTGTATATATTTCTGACAAGGAGAGATGCCGGATGTCTTTACTTGTCTTTAAGAATGAATTATTACAAAAATACTAGATGAAATATATTTTTTGCCCACAAGATGGTAGTCTAAGCTAAAGAATGAATATGTGGAGAAAAAATGTGTGTACCGCAAAATACCATAGAGATCTGACAAGGAGAGATGCTGGATGTCTTTACTTGCAGAGGAGCCTCACAAGACAATGGGGGAATTATAACTACGTAGCTGAATTAAAGGGGTATTCCAGGAAAAAAGCTTGCTCTTTCTGAGTGTTGCTGTGTAAGAGGGGGCTTGAAAGAGGAGTTAAAAAAACTGTGAATATCTGTTGTGCAGAGTGAATCTGTGGAGTGGGTGTGACTGCCTATAGTCCTCATTCATATTTTGGGTAAGTCTTTTTCTCTTGCACATAGTGGGATAACTGTTACAGTTTAAACACCCTTTTTCTTTTCTCTGTTCCACCTCTAGGGGGAGGAGTAGATTGGGCACAGGTGTATAAATCTTAGCTTGGGACTCTTTATTCAGCTTGCTCTTTCTGAGTGTTGCTGTGTAAGACTGGGCTTGAAAGAGGAGTTTTAAAAACAGGAGTTTGAAAGCAGGAGGTTGAGATTGCTGTGAGTGTTAATTTCTGAACCCACAAGGTCTACAAAAAATTTGAAGGGAAATTTTGACTGTCTGTTTTTGCCTATACATTTGTGAACTCCCAATAACTAGATGGCCTCTATGTTGGAAAATGCAGTCCGGTGTACATCCTGCGTGATGTATGCAATCCTTGAGCAGCAGTTCGAGGGTGAATATTGTTGTGTGAGATGTGAGCTAGTTGTTCATTTGGAAGCCCAGATCCTGGATCTAGAGGAACAGCTTGCAACATTGAGATGCATTGACAACCCGTAGAGGAGTCTCCTGCTCATTGAGCAGGTACTCTCTGGGGTAGAGGTGGGGGAGGATAGTGGGACGGAGGTGCAGGACAGTCAGGCAGTTAGCTGGGTTACGGTTAGAAAGCGGAGTAGGGGAAAAAGTGTCAGGGAGGCTAGTCCTGAACTGGCACACCCCAACAAGTTTGCCCGCTTGGCAGATGAGGGGGATGCCATTACAGAGCTAGCAGAACTGCAGCAGGATACTGCCTCTGACCACCAGGGGGGTGTCTGCTCCAGTAAGGAAGGAGGGAGGAGTGCAGGGCAGGCCAGACAGGTACTAGTGGTGGGGGACTCAATTATTAGGGGGACAGACAGGGCGATCTGTCACAAAGACCCGGATCGCCGAACAGTGTGTTGTCTACCTGGCGCTCGAGTTCGGCACATCGCGGATCAGGTTGACAGGTTGCTAGGCGGGGCTGGAGAGGACCCAGCAGTCATGGCACATATTGGCACCAATGACAAATTAAGAGGTAGGTGGAGTGTCCTTAAAAATTATTTCAGGGACTGCAAGCTTAAGGCAAGGACCTCCAAGGTAGTATTTTCTGAAATACTGCCAGTACCACAAGCCACACCAGAGAGGCAGCGGGAGATTAGGGAGGTAAACAAGTGGCTCAGAAGCTGGTGTAGGAAGGAGGGGTTTGGTTTCATGGAGAACTGGGCCAACTTCACTGTCGACTACCGGCTCTACCGTAGGGACAGGCTGCACCTCAATGGGGAGGGTGCAGCTGTGCTTGGAGCGAAGATGGCTAGAAGAGTAGAGGAGTGTTTAAACTAGGGACTTGGGGAGAGGGAACCTACAGCAAAGAGGGGGAAGATAGTGTAGAGAGAGGTGGGAATTATAAATGTACCTGGGGGTGGAGCGGAGGGAGGGGTTAGAATAGTTAATAGGAATAGGCTTCATAGGAAAATAAAACTAACCCTTGAATCCCATTAACCCCAATAACATAAAGGATGGAAATGTAAAGTGTATATTCACAAATGCCAAAAGCCTAGCAAATAAAATTGGGGAGCTTGAAGCCTTGATACTGGAGAAACATATTGATATAGTTGGGGTCACTGAGACATGGCTGGACTCCTCGCATGACTGGGCTGTCAATCTGCAGGGGTTTACATTGTTTTGCAAGGATAGAATGAACAGTAAAGGTGGTGGAGACGTCTGTATGTAAGAAGTGGTATGAAAGTCAGTGTGAACGATGCCATAGTGTGTGATGATTCTGAGGATGGGGAATCACTGTGGGTAGAATTACAAAAGGAGGGAAATACTGAAAAAATAATATTTGGCGTAATCTACAGACCCCCTAATATCACTAAAGAGATAGAAGGTCGGCTGTATAAACAAAGAGAGGGCTGCCCGGGCAGGTACAGTGGTAATAATGGGAGATTTTAACTATCCAGATATAGATTGGGGTCCGGGGTTGGCTAAAACTACAAAGGGGCGACAATTCCTAAATTTATTGCAGGATAATTTTATGGGCCAGTTTGTGGAGGACCCAACAAGAAGTGATGCCTTGTTGGATCTGATCATTTCCAACAACGCAGAGCTGGTTGGTAATGTAACTGTGCGGGAAAACCTTGGTAATAGCGACCACAATATAGTTACTTTTGACTTAAAATGTAGAAAACAAAGACAGGCGGGGAAGGCAAACACATATAACTTTAAAAAGGCAAACTTCCCTGGGCTCAGGGCAGCACTACAGGACATAGACAGCAAAAATTCAAATTGAGAGACAGGTGGCCAAAGAAAGCAAAACTAATCCTAAATATTTTTTTAGATATATAAATGCAAAAAAATGAGGACAGAGCATGTAGGACCCCTTAATAATGATAATGGGGAGGTTGTCACAGGCGATAAAGAGAAAGCAGAGCTACTGAATGGTTTCTTCAGTTCTGTACAGTGGTCCCTCAACATATATTAATTGGTTCCAGGAGAACCATCATATGTTGAAACCATCATATGTCGAGTACATATGTCTATGTAAAAATGGTAATTGGTTCTGGGGCCTTGGAACCATTGTATGTTGAATACATATCTCTATGGGAAACTGCCAATTGGTTCTGGGATGACCATTGTATGTGGAGTGTATGGGGACTGTTTAACAAACCAGGGTGCCTCCAGCTGTTGCACAACTACAACTCCCAGCATGCATGTACAGCCATTGACTGTCTGGGCATGCTGGGAGTTATAGTTTTGCAACAGCTGGAGGCACACTGATAGGGAAACATTGATGTATGGGGTGTATTGTGTGTATATGTATTGTATGTGATGTGTGACATCGCATACAGTACTGTACAGTTCTTTAAATACCTTCAGGGGGGACAGAATGTCCTCCATTACGATCCTGCCGACTACAGCTCTATAGGAAAGGAAGGGGAGCAGCTCATTGGATGCCTGCAGCAAGATACTGCAGGCTATTGGCTATGGCTGCACTGGGGGGGTGGGTCTTACACGGAGCTCACAGTGGAAGCCTCCGTGAGTTAGCAGGACAGCATGTGAGTAACAGGAGGCAGAATGGGGCACACGGGGCACATTAAACAACTGTCTGTCATTTGCTGAAGTTGTCAGCGCTGTCAGATAGCTATTTGTACGATGGCCCCAACACACAGCAGCATCATATGTCGAGGCTGCCTTCAACATACGATGGGCTCTGAGACGCCATCATATGTTGAAATGATCATATGTCGGGGCCATCATAAGTAGGGGGATCACTGTATTTACTAAGGAAGAAAGAGCTGACATTGGACAGGTCAGTGCTGGTAACACATCATGTAATGTACGGAACTGGCTTAATGTAGAAATGGTACAAAGTAAGTTAAGTAATATAAATGTAAGCAAATCTCCAGGGCCAAATGGATTGCACCCAAGAGTTCTTAGAGAGGTAAGTTCAGTAATATCTGTACCCCTGTTCATGATATTTAGAGATTCACTGGTGTCTGGTATTGTGCCAAGGGACTGGCGCAAGGCGAATGTGGTGCCAATCTTTAAAAAGGGCTCTAGGTCTTCACCAGGAAACTATAGACCGGTAAGTCTAACGTGCATTGTGGGTAAATTGTTTGAAGGATTTATAAGGGATTATATACAGGAATACATAGGTGATAATTATATTATAAGTGATAGCCAGCATGGGTTTACTAAGGATAGAAGTTGTCAAACCAATCTAATTTGCTTTTATGAAGAGGTGAGTAGAAGCCTTGACAGAGGAATGGCTGTGGATATAGTGTTTCTGGATTTTGCTAAAGCGTTTGATACTGTCCCTCATAGACGTCTGACAGGTAAGCTAAGGTCTTTGGGTTTGGAAACTTTAGTTTGTAACTGGATTGAACACTGAACAGAATATATAACCAATCCTCAAGGATTTTACCCCAAAAGGTACATAATGATTTTTCAAATAAAATATCATAGGATTGCTTCAGTTGACAGTTTTATTAAACATATAAAATTGCATAAATAAAATAAAATAGAATGCACTATATAATATTCTGGAACAGTATAATATAGAGGGTGAGAAAAACCACTGAGCCCTAGTGGTAAAAAACACCTGTAGAAAAGAAATAAATGCAATGTCCAATAATCTGGTGATCTAGTGACTTAAATATGATCTATTAAATAATCCCGGTCTATGAGGGTTATTGCAAGTCCTCTCCTGAGTGATTGTTATTATAGTCTCTGCAATGGATAGTGTGGCAGATAATATAACATAGATGTTGTTACTTGTGTCTGAATGTTACAGTCTCTTTGCTGAATTCAATAGGAACACTGCTGGTAATTATAATATCTCACCCGCTCCTGTGGGACTCTGTGTGCGATGTCCTCTGCATTTACCAAGTAGCGGCAGCGCTGGTGGAAACTGTCACCGCCAAGAAAATTGATTTTTTACAAGGTTACGCTTGGCAGAGCGTTTCCCGTGACCTCCGTGTTATAGCTGTTACACGGTGGGCAGCGCTGGATGGTACAGCGTCCCTCGTGGCAAATGAATGGAGTCCCGGGTGGGTGGACAGGTGGATCTCCCCCAGCAGGTTCAGATTCAGATTGTAACAGGCACAATGAAGATCCGGAGCAGGCTCGGGCTGTAATTATTACCGGTCACAATCTTTTCCAATAAAACGCAAGTATTTGTGCCAGGTTCACACTCTGTGAATATTAAGCAGTGTAATAGTGCATAGAAGTTTGTCCTAGACGCGTTTCAGGGTTCTCTTGCTAGATAACGCACGACCCTTTCTTCAGTAGGGATTAAAACACATATATTACACTGCTTAATATTCACAGAGTGGGAACCTGGCACAAATACTTGCGTTTTATTGAAAAAGACTGTGACCGGTAATAATTACAGCCCGAGCCTGCTCCGGATCTTCATTGTGCCTGTTACAATCTGAATCTGAACCTGCTGGGGGAGATCCACCTGTCCACCCGCCCGGGACTCCATTCATTTGCCACGAGGGACGCTGCACCATCCAGCGCTGCCCACCTTGTAACAGCTATAACGCGGAGGTCATGGGAAACGCTCTGCCAAGCGTATCCTTGTAAAAAATCCATCTTCTTGGGGGTGACAGTTTCCACCAGCGCTGCCGCTACTTGGTAAATGCAGAGGACATCGCACACAGAGTCCCACAGGAGCGGGTGAAATATTATAATTACCAGCAGTGTTCCTATTGAATTCAGCAAAGAGACTGTAACATTCAGACACAAGTAACAACATCTATGTTATATTATCTGCCATGCTATTCATTGCAGAGACTATAATAACAATCACTCAGGAGAGGACTTACAATAACCCTCATAGACCGGGATTATTTAATAGATCATATTTAAATCACTAGATCACCAGATTATTGGACATTGCATTTTTTTTCCTTTTCTACAGGTGTTTTTTACCACTAGGGCCCAGTGGTTTTTCTCACCCTCTATATTATACTGTTCCAGAATATTATATAGTGCATTCTATTTTATTTTATTTATGCAATTTTATATGTTTAATAAAACTGTCAACTGAAGCAATCCTATGATATTTTATTTGAAAATCATTATGTACCTTTTGGGGTAAAATCCTTGAGGATTGGTTATATATTCTGTTCATAATATTTTATTTCTGGCCGTTGGGTTTCGGCATATAACCAAACATATCCTTGGATTGTGGTTTGTGAGCTGCACACGTTCTTTGTATTTGGATTTAACACTGGTTCATGGATCGTACCCAGAGAGTGGTGGTCAATGATTCGTACTCTGATTGGTCCCCGGTTATTAGTGGTGTACCCCAAGGTTCTGTACTGGGACCGCTGTTGTTTAATTTATTTATCAATGATATAGAGGATGGCATTAACAGCTCTGTTTCTATCTTTGCAGATGACACTAAGCTTTGTAGCACAGTACAGTCTATAGAGGATGTGTATAGGTTACAAGATGACTTGGATAGACTAAGTGTCTGGGCATCCACTTGGCAAATGAGGTTCAATGTGGATAAATGTAAAGTTATGCATCTGGGTACTAATAACATGCATGCGTCGTATGTCTTAGGGGGGATTAAACTGTCAGAGTCACTGGTAGAGAAGGATCTGGGTGTACTTGTAGATCACAGACTACAGAATAGCATGCAATGTCAGGCTGCTGCTTCCAAGGCCGTCAGGATATTGTCATGTATAAAAAGAGGCATGGACTAAAGGGACAGGGACATAATACTCCCCCTTTATAAAGCATTGGTACGGCCTCACCTGGAATATGCTGTTAAGTTTTGGGCACCGGTCCATAAAAGGGACACTGTGGAGCTGGAAAGGGTGCAGAGACGCGCGACTAAACTAATATGGGGCATGGAACATCTTAGTTATGAGGAGCGATTAAAGGAGTTACAATTGTTTAGTCTTGAGAAGAGACGTTTAAGGGGGGATATGATAAATGTATATAAGTATATTAATGGCCCATACAAAAAATATGGAGAAAAACTGTTCCAGGTTAAACCCCCCCCCCCCCAAAAGGACGAGGGGGCACTCCCTCCGTCTGGAGAAGAAAAGGTTTAGTCTCAAGGGGCGACACGCCTTCTTTATCATAAGAACTGTGAACTTTTGGAACAGTCTACCTCAGGAACTGGTCACAGCAGAAAAAATTAACAGTTTTAAAACAGGGTTAGATACATTCCTGGAACAAAATAACATTAATGCTTATGAAGAAATATTAAATCCCATCCCTTCCCCAATATCGCGCCACACCCCTACCCTTTAATTCCCTGGTTGAACTTGATGGACGTATGTCTTTTTTCAACCATACTATGTAACTATGTAAGATATATCAACTGGCTCCAGAAAGTTAAACAGATTTGTAAATTACTTCTATTAAAAAATCTTAATCCTTTCAGTACTTATGAGCTTCTGAAGTTAAGGTTGTTCTTTTCTGTCTAAATCCTCTCTGATGACACCTGTCTCGGGAAATGCCCAGTTTAGAAGAGGTTTGCTATGGGGATTTTCTTCTAAACTGGGCGTTTCCCAAAACAGGTGTTATCAGAGAGGATTTAGACAGAAAAGAACAAACTTAACTTCAGAAGCTCATAAGTACTGAAAGGATTAAGATTTGTTAATAGAAGTAATTTACAAATCTGTTTAACTTTCTGGAGACAGTTGATATATATATAAAAAAAAAAAGTTTTTTCCTGGAATACCCCTTTAACCCCTTAAGGACCACGAGTTTTCGTTTTTTCCACCTCACCTTTTAAAAATCATAACCCTTTCAATTTTGCACCTAAAAATCCATATGATTGCTTATTTTTTGCGCCACCAATTCTACTTTGTAGTGACATCAGACATTTTACCCAAAAATCTACGGTGAAACGAAAAAAAAAATCATTGTGCCTCGAAATTGAAGAAAAAACACCATTTTGCTTCCGTTTCTACGCAGTACATTTTTCGCTCAAAATGACACCTTCTCTTTATTCTGTAGGTCCATACAATTAAAATTATACCCTACTTATATAGGTTTGATTTTGTCGTACTTCTGGAAAAAATCATAACTACATGCAGGAAAATGTATACGTTTAAAATTGTCATCTTCTGACCCCTATAACTTTTTTTTATTTTTCCGCGTATGAAGCGGTATGAGTGCTAATTTTTTGCGCCGTGATCTTAAGTTTTCAGCGGTACCATTTTTGTATTGCTTGCTTTTTATTCATTTTTCCATGATATAAAAAGTGACCAAAAACACACTATTTTGGACTTTGGAATTTTTTTGCGTGTACGCCATTGACCATGCGGTTTAATTAATAACATAGTAACATAGTTCATGAGGTTGAAAAAAGACCAGAGTCCATCAAGTTCAACATCCATAATGAGTCCCTACTGAGTTGATCCAGAGGAAGGCAAAAAACCCTCATACTAGAGGTAAAAATTCCTTCCCGACTCCAAATATGCCATCAGAATAAATCCCTGGATCAACGTTCTGTCCCTATAAATCTAGTATACATAACCAGCGATTTTATTACTCTCCAAGAATACATCCAGACCCGTTTTGAACTCTTTTACAGAGTTCACCATGACCACCTCCTCAGGCAGAGAATTCCACAGTCTCACTGCTCTTACAGTAAAGAATCCCCATCTGTGCTGGTGTAGAAACCTTCTTTCCTCTAAATGTAGAGGATGCCCCCTTGTTATAGATACGGTCCTGGGTATAAATAGATCATGGGAGGGATCTCTTGTCCCCTGATATATTTATACATAGTTATTCGGTCTCCCCCAAGCCTTCTTTTTTTTTTAAACTAAATAATCCCAATTCTGCTAATCTTTTCTGGGTACTGTAGTCCTCCCATTCCCCGTATTACTCTGGTTGCCCGTCTTTGAACCCTCTCCAGCTCCACTATATCTTTCTTGTACACTGGTGCCCAGTACTGTACACAGTATTCTATGTGTGGTCTGACTAGTGATTTGTACAGCGGTAGAATTATTTCCTTGTCGTGGGCATCTATTCCCCTATTGATGCACCCCATGATTTTATTAGCGTTGGCAGCAGCTGCCCAACACTGGTCACTACAGCTAAATTTACTGTTAACTAATTCCTTTCCCATGTCAGTCATCCCAAGTGTGCTCCCATTTAATACATAACCCCAGCCCGGATTTTTCCTCCCCATGTGCATTACCTACATTTATCAGTGTTGAACCTCATCTGCCACTTCCCAGCCCAAGCCTCCAACCTATCCATATCCATTTGTAACAGTGTACTGTCCTCTACAGTGTTTACCGCTTTACAGAGTTTAGTATCATCTGCAAAGATTGTTACTTTACTATTCAACCCCTCTACAAGGTCATTAATAAATATATTAAACAGAACCCACCCCACTAGTAACAGTCAACCAATCAGAATAAGTACCATTAATAACCACCCTCTGTTTCCTATCACTGAGCCAGTTACTTACCCACTTACACACGTTCTCCCCCAGCCCCATCCTTCTCATTTTATGCACCAACCATTTATGAGGCACCGTATCAAATGTTTTGGAAAAATCCAGATGTACGACATCCAGCGATTGCCCCTGATCCAGTCTGGAGCTCACCTCCTCATAAAAGCTTATCAGGTTAGTTTGACAGGACCGATCACTCATAAAGCAATGCTGATATGAAGTCATACGCTTATTTTTATTAAGATACTCCAAAATAGCATCTCTTAGAAAACCCTCAAACAATTTACATACAAAGGAGGTTAAACTAACAGGCCTATAATTCCCTGGGTCACCTTTTGTTCCCTTTTTAAATATTGGTACCACAT
Organism: Hyla sarda; assembly: GCF_029499605.1. Lineage (NCBI taxonomy): Eukaryota > Metazoa > Chordata > Amphibia > Anura > Hylidae > Hyla > Hyla sarda. Next base: position 161,978,489 of record NC_079195.1, on the reverse strand, counting down.
TTGCTATGCGCCAGTCCTGGGGAACAGTCCCTGTTACTATAGAGTCTCAGAATATACAAAATAGGGGTCTGTCTATTACATTACTTAATTCCTTTAGAACACGGGGGTGAATGCCATCTGGACCTGGTGATTTGTCTATTTTGATTTTTTGTAGGCGGCACTGTACTTCTTCCTGGGTTAGACAGGTGACCTGTACTGGGGAGTTTAACTTATCACACTGTATTTCACCTGACATTTCATTTTCCTCGGTGATTACAGTAGAGAAGAATTTGTTTAATGTATTTGCTTTTTCCTGATCTCCGTTTATAATTACTTCCTCATCATTTTTTAATGATGGTTTTCTTTTATTTCTGACCCTTTTATTCCCATAAGGTATATATTTATTACAGTGATAATTTAAGATATCTTTATCTCCCATTTAGTGTCATTATTCTTGTTTTTGAGGACATTATCCCATTTTATATTGTTAAGGGCTTCTCTGAGTTGATCGAACTTTGCCTTCCTAAAGTTCATTGTTTTTGTGGCCCCTCGAGAGATTCCCTTATTGAAGAACATGTTATAATGTATTTTATTATTATCACTATTTCCTCGGTATCCTTCTACTTGCACATTAGTTACTCTATCAGGTCTGTTGGTTAATATTAAGTCTAGTAGGGCGCCCCCTCTGGTCTCTGCACCATTTGGGACAGATAATTGTCTTTAGCTATAGTCAGAAATCTGTTTCCTTTATGAGATTCACAGGTCTCAGTCTCCCAGTTTATATCAGGATAGTTAAAGTCTCCCATTATTATCACATCATTTTGATTTGCTGATTTGTTTATTTGCCTCAGTAATTGATCTTCTGCCTCTTCCATTATGTTTGGTGGCTTATAACAAACCGCTATCAGAATTTTTTTATATTTATCTCCATATATTTCTACCCATAATGCCTCCACATTATCGTCTCCCTCCCATATATTCTCCCGCAGTGCGGCCTTCAGACTTGATTTCACATACAGACAAACTCCTCCCCCTTTCCGTTTTGTCCGATCCTTCCTGAATAGACTATAACCCTGTATGTTGACCGCCCAGTCACAGCTATCATCCAACCAAGTCTCTGTTATACCCGCTATGTCATAATTTTCCTCAGACATCAACCACTCCAGTTCGTCAGTTTTATTGGACAGACTTCTGGCATTAGTCAACATGCAATTCAATGGCATATGTTTTTTCTTCCTACGAAGCCTATCCCTATTAACTATTCTAACCCCTCCCTCTGCTCCACCCCCAGGTACATTACCAAGTCCCCCTCTCTATCTACACTATCTTCCCCCTCTATGTTATAGGTTCCCTCCCCCCCAGTCCCTAGTTTAAACAATCCTCCACCCTTCTAGCCATATTCTCCCCGAGCACAGCTGCACCCTCCCGATTGAGGAGCAGCCCGTCCCTACGGTAGAGCCGGTAACCGACAGCGAAGTCAGCCCAGTTCTCCATGATCCCTAACCCCTACTTCCTACACCAGCTTCTGAGCCACTTGTTTACCTTCCTGATCTCCCGCTGCCTCTCTGGTGTGGCTCAAGGTACAGGTAATATTTAAAAAAATATTACCTTGGAGGTCCTTGCCTTAAGCTTGCGGCCTAAGTCCCTGAAATCATTTTTTAGGACACCCCACCTACCTCTTACTTTGTCATTGGTGCCAATATGTACCGTGACTGCTGAGTCCTCTCCAGCCCCACCCAGCAACCTGTCAAACTGATCCGCGATGTGCCGAACTCGAGCGCCCGGAAGACAACACACTGTTCGGCGATCCCGGTCTTTGTGACAGATCGCTGTGTCTGTCCCCCTAATAATTGAGTCCCCCACTACCAGTACCTGTCTAGCCTGCCCTAAACTCCTCCTTCCCTCCTTCCTGGAGCAGACCCCCCCCCCCAGGCGGTCAGTGGCAGAGTCCTGCTGCAGTACTGCTAGCTCTGAAATGGCATCCCCCTCATAATGATATATTTTTATAGTTCGGACATTTATGCACGCGGCGATACCACATATGTTTATATTTATTTTTATTTACATTTATTTATTTTTTTTATGGGAAAAGGGGGTGATTTGGACTTTTATTAGGGAAAGACATCTTATCCCCTATCCAAAGTATAGGGGATAAGATGCCTGATCGCGCCGCTGGGGACCCCCGTGATCTTGCACGCAGCACTCCATTACAATCAGTCCCCGGAGCATGTTCGCTCAGGGTCTGATTACTGGCGATGCATTGTGACATCACGGCCCCGCCCCCATGTGACGTCACGCTCTGCCCCCTCAATGCAAGCCTATGGGAGGGAGCGTGGCAGTTGTCATGCCCCCTCCCATATGCTTGCATTTAGGGGTCGAAGCGTGAAGTCACACGGGGGTGGGGCCGTGATGTCACAATGCTTTTACTTTGAATGCCACGTCTAAAGGGTTGATAGCGAGCGGCACCGCGAACGCTGCCACGCGCTATTAGCCCCGGGTCCCGGCTTCAGATACATGCCGGGACCAACCCGATATGACCCGTTATATCGTGGGAGCCGGCCAAGGACGTAAATATACGTCCTTGGTCGTTAAGTGGTTAATCAGCTGTGCAGCACCAGGCACGAGATTAGGATGCCCGAGACACGTGACCAGGAGACAGGTAAGAGAGCAGAGCAGCATTAAACAAAACTGCGTCACAAGGGGAAAATGGAGGAAAAAAACTAGAAAATATAAGAAAATAGGGGGAAAAAAGGAATAGAAAAAGAACTAAATAAGAAAGTGAATAAAAAAGCATCGAAATAATAAATATATAAGAGGAAGGAAAATTTGATGAAAATATCTGGAAATTAATTACCATTTAATATGAAATATGTAAATTCACAATAAAAGTATGGAACTAATGTATGGAAAATAAATAAAGTAATATGGAATAAATAGGAAACATGGAAATGATAACAAGACCAAGCAACATGAAAATAAATAGATAACAAAAAATAAAATTAAACAAAAATGAATAAAAAATTAGAAAAAATGAAAAAAATATATAAATATAAATAAAATTAAAGGAATATAATATATACCGTATTTATCGGGGTATACCACGCACCGGCCTATAACACGCACCCTCATTTTACCAAGGATATTTGGGTAAAAAAAGTTTTTTACCCAAATATCCATGGTAAAATGAGGGTGCGTGTGTGCGCGTGTATACCCCGATACACTCCCAGGAAAGGCAGGGGGGGAGAGGCCGTTGCTGCCCGCTTCTCTCCCCCTGCCTTTCCTTGGGTCTAGAGCCCTGCTGCCGGCCCTTCTCTCCCCCTGGCTATCGGCGCCGTCCGGCATGCGTCCCCTGCGTCGTTGCTATGCACGGCGCGGCGCACTGACGTCATGCGCCGCGCCGTGCAGCGCATAGCAACGACGAAGGGGATGCACGCCGGAGGCCTGATGCAGCGCGGACCCGACCCAGGTAATTATGCCACCGGGGATGGGGGGAGGCAACGGGGCAGCGGCGCCGGCAATGGGTGCCGCTGCCCCTTCTCTCCCCCTGGTTATCGGCGCCGGTACCGATAGTAAGGGGGACAGAACGGGCAGCGGCGCCTATAGCCAGGGGGTGAGAAGGGCCGGCAGCAGCGCTCTAGACCCCAGGGAAGGCAGGGGGAGAGAAGCGGGCAGCGACGGCCTCTCTCCCCCTGCCTTTCCTGGGGCGGTATCGGCGTATAACACGCACATAGACTTTAGGCTAAAATTTTTAGCCTAAAAAGTGCGTGTTATACGCCGATAAATACGGTATATAAGTAATTTTAAGAACAATTAGTAGCACTACTTATCCCTTGCTAGAGCAGCAAAGAAAAAGGAAGATTTGAATGAATGTCGCCCTATATTTATGAGACTGTTTCCTGATTGGTGGATCATACTAACTTTTTGCACACTTGGTTGCACTTCAAACTTTTTTTGCTTCTTTAATATTGTTAACTATTTTGCTGCTGGATATTTGTTTGGTTTTAGCAGTAAAGAAAGATATGCATAATACTCGCCTCCTGTCTCGCATAAAAATAGCCTCCTGGAATACTGTTTTAACTATAGATTGCGTTGTAGTGGGATGGTACTTCCTTTAGGAGGAGCAATACTTGATCACTTTGTAGAATAGTCAGGCATTCTCAGCCAAAAAAAACACCTAGAATACTGTATTTTTAATTTCCGTTTAACTTTTCAGTATCATCAAAAATACCAGCACATGAACCAGCGCACTTTCTGCTGCTCAGTGACTGAGTGTGGGAAGACATTCAACTTTAAAAAGCATCTTAAAGAACATGAGAAAAGACATAGTGGTAAGTTTAGAACACACCAATCTTCTTTTAAATAGTCAAACATTCATTTTCCTGTGTCTGGTTGGCAACTAATATGGTTAGTCAGTATCACCTTCAGTCCTTAAAGGGGTTCTCCGGTGCTTAGACATCTTATCCCCTATCCCCGCCGCTGGGGACCCCCGTAATCTTGCACGCGACACCCCGTTTGTAATCAGTCCCCGGAGCGTGTTCGCTCCGGGTCTGATTACCGGCGACCACAGGGCCGGCGGCATGTGACGTCACACCTCCGCCCCCGTGTGAAGTCACGTTCCTCCCCTCAATGCAAGCCTTCGGGAGGGGGCGTGATAGCTGTCACGCCCCTCCCATAGGCTTGCATTGAGAGGTGGAGAGTGACGTCACACGGGGACGGAGGCGTGACGTCACACGTCGCCGGTAATCAGACACGGAGCGAAAATGCTCCGGGGACTGATTACAAACGGGGTGCCGCGTGCAAGATCACGGGGGTCCCCAGGGGCGGGACTCCCGCGATCAGGCATCTTATCCCCTATCCTTTGGATAGGGGAGAAGATGTCTAAGCACCAGAGAACCCCTTTAATGGAAGATCTGCCTATTCATGTAGTGATATTGGAGTAGGGAATGTATCCTCACATAAATGGAGAGAGCTGGGTGACTACCCTAGTGAAAGCTATCATGGCAATTGTATTGATTGTTGTCCAGGTTTCTAAAAGTGTCCCTGTCATTTGGAAAAAAAAATTTAACATGTCACAGAGACATATGAAAAGTTTTAATCAGTCAGGGTCTCAGTACTGAGACCCCCACCGATCATTAGAACAAGTGGGAAGAAATTTGCGGTTATGTGCTTTACTCCTGGTTTGCTGCATAGACATGCTGCATAGACTTAGGCTACGTTCACATAACAATTTGTGGGACAAAGGCAGGGATATGTGGGGAAACTGTCAAAATGACATGCCAACGTGCCCATGCTTGCACAGGCGAATGGGCCTTATTCATTTCAATGGCCTGATAGTAGTCAGCTTGCCACTACGTTCAGGTATTTTTCTTAGTGAATACAAGTTTTGGTTCGGACTGAGAAACGTGGCTTGCAGCACTTTTTGGGCTGAAGACAAAGTTAGGCCATTGATGAATGTTTCTTATACCTGTCCAAATATAGATACATTGACATGTCATTTTGACAATTTCCCAACATATCCATGCCTCGGAGACACAAGTTGTGATGTGAATCTAGCATTACAGATTGAATCCCATCTAGTGCAACTGGGATAGAGATTGCAGAAAGTCGGGGAGTGAAGCTCCATGCCACTTGTTAGTTAAAAAAAAATAATAATAAAAAAAGTAAATATGTTTAAAGTGTACCTGTCACCAAATAAAAATTTTTATATAGTGTTCCTTGTGTAATTAGCAGACACTTTCCAATTCACTTGCTTTTAAAATTATTAACATAAATATGTTTAATGCTTATACATATGTTTAAAGTGCAACTGTCATCATATTTTTACCCCCAGACCACTCTAATGGTGTTCCAGATGATTATAAGGTGATTGCAGCCATACCTTGATTGCTGTTTGTTCTTCTTTTCTTACTAATAAAAACCTTTTATCCAAAAGTCAGGCTCAGTCTGATAAGCGTGGCTTGGGGCTTGCGAAGCCCCGCCACCACCATGCCTATCCTACCTTCCAGCGCTGGGACTGCTGGGTCTTACTACACAGTGCATCCTCAGCGCATGCCCCTGTCCCGTCGGCTCTAACGTGCGTGCGCCACCGCGTCCTGAATTGACAGGGCAAGCGCTTGCTCCCGGCGTCTATACGCTCAGTGCGCATGTGCTGTACTAGAGGCAGTGAGCGGAATAGCGCACGTTAGAGCCGACAGGACAGGCGCATGCGCTGTAGATGCTCTGTGTAGTAAGACACAGCGCTGGAAGGCAGGATAGGTGTGGCAGTGGCAGGGCTTGGTGAACCACAAGCCACACCTGTGCCTGATTTTTGGATAAAAGGATTTTATTAGTAAGAAAAGAAGAACAAACCGTAATAAAGATATGGCTGCAGTCACCTTATAATCATCTGGAACACCATTATAGTGGTCTGGGGGTAAAAATATGATGACAGTTGCGCTTTAAAATGTAAAAGAAAAAACGTCCACTAGGTGGCCCTGTTCTGTTCCCTGCCACAATTAATACAGTGCAGTTGGTCTCCTCCCAGCCTGGCAGGAGACTAAACTCAGGAACTGTTTCTCTGCACTGAGCTTGATTGACAGCTGCACAGAGCCTCACTGAAAGCTGCACAGAGCCTCATTGAAAGCTGCAAAGAGCCTCACTGAAACCTGAGGTCTTCTATTCATCACAGTACTGCAACAATGTGAGGGCGGAAGTGGTCCCTCAGCAGGCTTCAGTAATGTCATGCCTGCTGGGGGAACACCTACTTTCTCCTTCTGTGAGCAAGAATAATGGTAAGATACAGAGTTTTTTAAAGAGTTAGTTTAGAAAAGTTTATTTGGTATGGGTACATTTTAAAATTGCCCTATTCTGATCCGTATGACGTTCTCATTTTTCTATATATGGCTGTATGAGGGCTCATCTTCCACGCCGTGATCTTTAGTTTTTATTGGTACCACTTTGCGCATATATGTGACTTTTTGATCACTTTTTAACTTTTTTTCTGGCATGTTATGTGACCAAAAAGCTGCAATTTTGGACTTTTACGCCATCCACCATATGGGATCATTAACATTATGCCCCAGATTTAACAAACTGTGTGAGAGAAAAAGTGTAGTGATTTCCCCACAGCAACTAATCACAGCTCAGCTTTCATTTTACCACAACTCGTTAGCTGAGCTGTGATTGGTTGCTGTGGGGAAATCACTCCACTTTTTCTCTCACACAGTTTGTTAAATTTTCCCCTATATTCTAATAGTTTGGAGATTTGCGCACGCACCAATACCAAAAATGTTTGTTTTTTTACCCTTTTTTTTTGTAAAATGGGAACAGGGTTTGATTTTACTTTTTATTGGGGGAGGAGCTTATTCACTTTTTTAAAAACTTTTTTTTTTTTTTTTTTTTTTTTTTAAATACAGACTAAATTTTTTATGTGCCAATGTGGACAAGCTCTCTATTGCTAATACTGTTTGGTGCTATGCATTGACAAAGCACTGATCATTATTATCTGCGATCTACTTGTATACCAGTGGATAGCAGCAGAGCGGCAGGATGCAGGTGAGGAGACCTTTCTCTATACTTGACTCAACAGACCCCCGTGATCATGCTAGGGGTGTTCCGATGAGTCTCACATAGCCCCAATAATACTTTAGATGCAGTGATCAATATTGATCACTGCATCTAAAGTGTTAAAGGGGTATTCTGGGCAAAAACATATTATCCCCTATCGAAAGGATAGGGGATAAGATGTCTGATGGCGGGGGGCCCGCTGCTGGGATAGGGGATAAGATGTTTTTGCCCGGAATACCCCTTAAATGGCACACATCACCGTGATCGCTGATGTCCGCCATTATTGGCAGGTCTTCTGCTGCTGATAGCCGGGACCCGCTATGCATAAAGCGACCGCAGCACCTGTGCTCACTTCATGTACAGGATGTAAATGTAGGTCATGGTGTATTAAGTACCAGAGCACCAGGACATACTTTACCTCCACTGTCGTCAAGCGTTTGAACGGGCAGCTCCCTCAGTCTCGAATCAGTACTGAAGAGATCCAATATAGGCTATATCTTTACTTCGATCTTCCCGCTAGTTCTAATGATTGGTGGGGTCTCAAGACTGAGACCCTAACCAGTCAAATTTTTGGGAAAGTCAAATGTTTTTCCAAATGACAGTGACACTTTAAAGCAGGTACATGACATTAACAAGTACTTTAGTGTTTGGGAAAATGTTATGTAATTGTTTTCCATTTATTTTTATCAGACCAGAGGGACTTTATATGTGAATTCTGTGCACGTGCATTCCGAAGCAGTAGTAACCTCATCATACACCGACGCATTCATACGGGGGAGAAGCCACTTCAGTAAGTTACAGCTAGCTCTGTATAATAACCAGATAATTTGCATATAGTCATTATTAAAAATTTCATTACACTTGCTGCACCCTCTCAATGGACTATACAGGAAGCCATAACTCCTGCTTATGGAAAACTCCTGTAATGGAAAAAATTCTTTAACCCTTCTACCACCCAGAAAATTTTAATAATGTTTTAAAAAAACACCCTTCATATTACCATTAAATATACTGTGAGGTGAAATTGACAAATATATTATTTTGCTAGTTTGTTTATGCCACTCACTGTGCAAAATCAATAACATTATAGTTTAATTGCTCAAATGATTGCACACAGTGATACTAAATATGGTTTGTTTTTGTATTTTTTGTTAAAAAAATTTTTATTTTAAGAAATAAAAAATAAAACCCCTCTCATAATAAAAATGTTAATGAAGTTTTCCCATATTCAAAATGGGAAAAGGGGGTTTATTAAAATTTTTATTATAAGAGGGTTTATTTTTTTCCCCTCAGTAGACTTGTTTGAGCAATCATTCAGTTTCTCATATAGATACATACAGTACATATATACTACATTGATCCATTTGATCTAGGCACTATCAATAGCAAAGGCCTCGGGCTGCAATAGCAATGCGATCCAAAGGAGCTGATCAGAACCACTGCACCACAAATGACCTTTTATATGCCACGGTCAGCGTTGACAGCAGCATTTAAATGATTAATAGCTGGAATAAGAGATCGCTCCGTGCCGGCTATAAGCGGCGAACCTGAGCTGCTAAAAGTATAGTATGGAGCCGTTCCATTCCTGAGCTCACTGCATACAACCTTAACGGCCACATGACAAAAAAAATATGTGAGTTATTAAGGAGTTAAAAACTTAGGCTACTTTCACACTGCCTTTTGTCTCTGGCAGTGTGAAGCCCATTATTTTAGGATCACAAATAATGGGAGAAAAATTTGTGCTTGCTCAAATTTTTCTCCCACTACTCACCGCTGAAAAATAACAAGGTTAGTTATATTTATTTATATTTATAACATAAATAAATGTGATTTTAAGCTCCACATTGTCAACCCAATCTCCCCATCTGCCTCTCAGTTTGGCCTCCCAAAGCATACTGTCTCTCCCACACACACAAGGATGGAAATTCACTGGATGTGGTCTTTTCTAAATTCTGCTAGTTTCTAAATTTCCTAACTCTCCGTAATCTACTGTTTCTTACTGCTGATTTAGCCAAAACTCTTATTGCTGCTCTGATTCATCCTCTATTTGACTACGTTAACTCTTTACTAACCTCCTTCTTTGAACCCCCCCCCCCTTCCAGTCCTCTCTAAAAGCAGCAATTAAAAGGGGTTATCCAGAAATAGAAAACCAGAGCAAATTTCTTTCAAAAACAGCTCCACGTCTGTCCCCAGGTTGTGTGTGGTATTACAACTTTGCTCCATTCACTTCAGTGGAACTGGGCTGCAGAACCACACCCAACCTAGAGACAGACGGGAAGTGATTTTTGAAAGAAATTAAAGGGGTATTCCAGGAAAAATGTTTTTTTTTTTTTTTTATATATCAACTGGCTCCAGAAAGTTAAACAGATTTGTAAATTATGCCAAAAATGGAGAGGCTCCTGTGGCAAGTTTCACCAAGTGACCTGGGCAACTCAAACTGGCACATGTACCTAAGGTGTCTACAAAAGGCTACTAAATAGTGAAAGTTATTGAGGCTCAAGGTCTGTAGATAAAGTACACATTTGTTTATTGATAAATAATGAAAGATGGGATATCAAACTGACACTCCGGGATCACAGGGCCCTTGTGTATCCTCAGAGTCAGAGATATTAAATTAGTATAAAATCAATAAAATTAATAAAATGTATAAGACCACTATAAAATATAATAAATGATATATCATCAATAGCAGCTTCTTCAGATTGGCAAAATATCAATCAATGTGCCATAAAGCTGTTGTTCAATGTCCATTACAATGCAGTTGTGATTGCAGTCATAGGAAAGTCACAGTTCTTTTATACTTGTTATCTGTCTTTTGAAATGAAACAATTCTGTAACAATTAGGTATCCACACTTTAGAGGTCGCAGAGGTAACAATGTTCCTCAATGTAGCGATTACAAACAGTCTCAGAATACTGTAATTGTTCAGTCCACTACCGCTGGTTAAGGCAATCAGTGCCGGCAATTGCTTTAAACTATGCGCATAGTATAATAATGGAAATCTCTCACCGGTCCAGATGCTGGGATATTGATCTTATAGTTACCACTCTGTGCTTGTAGCGATGTATAACAGCCGCCTGTGCCCGCTCTCTGGCCGGAGAACGCACCGCTGGAGTCTCGGCCGACTCCTAATTCCGCAGAGCTTGCTGATGGTGGGCGAAATACTCAGGGGCTGCAGCGCTTCCACAGGTAGGTATCTTTGAGTGGCATCCTCGTGGAGGTAGCGTGCACTTCTGATCTATGACCACGCGTTCAGAGGGTGATTTCACAAGTCTCTGTAGATAGTCAGTGGTGGTTTCTATAGACTGCAGATAGTAATATGCATATAAATGGTCTTAGAAGTCTTTTAGGGGGGTCGCTGGATGCGTTTCAGCACCCACTAGGTGCTTTCTTCCGCAGCTAAAGTGTATAGGTCCTGGGGGTCCAAGTTGGTTTATTATATAGGGTTAAACTCCACCCCTCCCAATAGTGATGTCACACAAGTAAATAAACCTTGTAGTAGATCTTGTTTTGTGAATGGCATTATTCTCAATGGGCCAAATAAAGGGGAACACTTACTTTACTAGAGTTAATAAATGTCTATATAAATATATTAATGTCTAAATAAAAATTATTAAAATTAAGAATAAAAATGTTAAGAATAAAAATGGATAATGAGCAATATATTAAAAAAATACTCTAATATAAAGATTTATATATAAATAAATAATTACATATATAAATAAATAAATACATGTATTTTGATAGTATTAATAATAGATAAAAGGGATAAAATCTAATATTGGTGTCCTATATGGATAATTATGATTATATATAACTAGATAGTTTGGAAGACACCTGTTTTAACTACCATATATTCTAATGTAAATTATATGCAATATCCCAAGATGAATATATAAATCTATAAGAATGATAAAATTACAATAAAATACCCCAAAAAATAATAGAAGATGACAAAGTATGATAATGATGACCTAAAACTAATTCAATAATTATCAGCTGGTGAAGTTGAGTTGTTGTTTTCTGTCTGACAAAAGTGCTCTCTGCTGACATCTCTGCTTGTCTCGGGAACTGCACAGAGTAGAAGAGGTTTGCTATGGGGATTTGCTTCTAAACTGGGCGGTTCCCGAGACATGTGTCATCAGAGAGCACAGAAAAGAACAACTCAACTTCAGCAGCTCATAAGTACTGAAAGGATTAAGATTTTTTAATAGAAGTAATTTACTAATCTGTTTAACTTTCTGGAGCCAGTTGATATATAAAAAAAAAGTTTTTTCCTGGATAACCCCTTTAACTCTGTTTTTCTATTACTGGATAACCCCTTTAACTCTTTTTTTCTATTACTGGATAACCCCTTTAAGCATATTTTTCTTCCTGCTTCAGCAGTTCTCTGGAATGTGCTAATCCCCCAAAAATACGACATACTAAAACCCCTGGGCCGAAGCCCGGAGTAACTAGCACCCCTATATGAGATGCCCACCTCTAAAAATTATCTTTTATTATCACATAAAACCCCATGAAAAGTGATTAAAATCGTACAGTGATGGTGCTGTATGAGTACCAAATTTAAATAACAGGATATCTCCTTGTTTTTCATGAATGGTTCTGCAGACACCTAATTATTGCACCATCACAGAGTGCAATTTAAAATATTCTTTTGCCACCCTCAAGGGTACGAATAATATCTTAAATTTCACTCAATGATGGTGCAATAATTAGGTGTCTGCAGCAAGATTCATGGAAAAACAAGGCAATATCCTGTTATTTATATTTGGTTCTCATTTAAGCACCATCACAGTACGATTTTAACCCCTTAAGGACCACGGGTTTTTCCGTTTTTTGCACTTTCATTTTTTCCTCCTCACCTTTTAAAAATCATAACCCTTTCAATTTTGCACCTAAAAATCCATATGAGGGCTTGTTTTTTGCGCCACTAATTCTACTTTGCAGTGAAATCGGTCATTTTACCCAAAAATCTACGGCAAAACGGAAAAAAAAAAAAATTGTTCAACAAAATTGAAGAAAAAATGCCATTTTGTAACTTTTGGGGGCTTCCGTTTCTACGCAGTACATTTTTCGGTAAAAATGACACCTTCTCTTTATTCTGTAGGTCCATACGGTTAAAATGATACCCTACTTATATAGGTTTGATTTTGTCATACTTCTGGAAAAAATCATAACTACATGCAGGAAAATGTATACGTTTAAAATTGTTATTTTCTGACCCCTATAACTTTTTTATTTTTCTGCATATGGGGCGATATGAGGGCTAATTTTTTGCGACGTTATCTGCAGTTTTTATCGGTACCATTTTTGTATTGATCGGACTTTTTGATCGCTTTTTATTCACTTTTTCATGATATAAAAAGTGACCAAAAATACGCTATTTCGGACTTTGGAATTTTTTGGCGCGTACGTCATTGACCGTGCGGTTTAATTAATGATATATTTTTATAGTTCGGACATTTACGCACGCGCCGATACCACATATGTTTATTTTTATTATGTTTATGTATTATTTATATGGAATTTGGGAAAAGGGGGGTGATTTAAACTTTTAATAAGGAAGGGGTTAATGTGCGTGTGTTAAACTTTTTTTTACCCTTTTTTCTTTTACACTTTTAGTCCCCTTAGGGGACTTTTAGGAGGAATCATTTGATTCCGCATACAGATGAATGAGATTACATACAATCCCATTCATCTGTGTGCTCTGCGCCCGAATGATAAAGCCTGGTCCTGCCCCCTCACCCTCCTTAGGGTTATTTGTTGGTAGTAACCCCAAAAAATCTGACTTCTTCCTAGTACCCACAGTTATAGGTGTGCCTTAAAAACACATCTTTCTAAGCAGGCTTATTAAATTCTCGTCAGTCACCCCTACTATCATCCCTCCCTATTTTTATTCTGCATGTGGTGAGTGGTTCATCATCTTCATTTGCACTACCCTATTTTCTCCCTTCTGCTTTTCGTCTGAACCCCTTTACCTTATTAATTGTAAACTCTTGCAAGCAGGGCTATCGCTCGTTTTGCCTGATTTAATCGTTCATGTGTATTTCTGTAATGTCTGATTTCTGTCTATGTACCCTCAAAATTGTAAAGTACTTCAGAATATGTTTACACTATATAAATATTATTATTATTATCATCCTCATTTTAGTAATCAAATGCTATTTAACCTCTTATTTTCCAAGGTGTGAGTTCTGCGGCTTTACTTGTAGGCAGAAGGCTTCCCTGAACTGGCACATGAAGAAACATGATGCTGATTCATTCTATAACTTCCCCTGTGATATTTGTGGTCAGAGGTTTGAGAAGAGGGATAACCTTGCTGCTCATAAAAGTCGTAAGCACCCAGCCCCCCGGGAGACAGGACCTCAAGACATCTCTCAGCGTATCACCTCCCCCATGGATAATGCATGCCAAGCTGAAGCCAGCTGTAAAAATGATCACACAGAAAGACTGACAAAAGACTTTAACCAGAAGATGGCACCAACATCTCCAGGGAGTGCAAAAGAGACTCTCTTTCCAGAATATCTGGATTTACCCCAGAGTGTGCAGGAAGTGCCCCAGACTCCAGAAGTATCACTAGTGATTGTCGTGTAGTATCAAACCAACACTAATATTGAGCATGTTAATATGGAAGGAGAGCTAATCCTGATAGCCAGTAATGGGTTACAGTGATCTTTCACTGAAGGACAACATGTATACACTGATGAGGACTAGGTATAATGGGTAAGGATAAAATCAAATAAACTATTTCTGTTTTTATTCACACAGTCACTCTTCAGTATGTATTTAAATATGTATACATATAAGTTAAAAGAGTACTGTACCAAAAACATACGCATACATGTTCATCAGGATAGATGCAGGTGGGTTTGTTAGCTAAAACACAGAAAGGCAGTAATGTTGCCATCTACCCAGCTTAACCCCTTAAGGGGGTATTCTGGCCATAGACATCTTATCCCACGGGGGGCCCGATGTCTAAGATACGCAATTTTAGACTTTGGTATTCTTTTATGTATACGCCATTGACCGCACGGTTTAATTAACATAATGTTTTTATCGTTCAGACATTTATGCACGCAGCAATACAACATATGTTTATTTTTATTATGTTTACATATTTTTTATATGGGATTTGGGAAAAGAGGAGCGATTTCAACTTTTAATATGGAAGGGGTTAATGGGTGTTTTTTTTAAAAACTTTTATTCAACTCTTTTTTTTACATTTTATTAGTGCCCTTAGGGGACTTTTAGGAGGAATCATTAGATTCCTCATACAGATCAATGGAGTTCCATAGAAACCCATTGATCTGTGTGCTCTGCACTTGATTGATAAAGCCTGGTCCAGCCAGGCTCTATCAATCACAGAACCAGACACCTCCATAGTGGATCGCCCCCCCCCCCCCCCCCCCCCCCATGGTCAGCGATCCAAATCCCCATAGCAAACCTCTCCTGCTGCGGACAGTTCCTGTCTTCTTGGGTATGATGCCACAAGGCTTGCACATCTGAATTTGGGGATTTTTTAAAATTTTTCTTTGCAGATCCTCTTAAGTACTGTCAGTGTGATGGGGACTGTCTGTGTACGCTATTTTCTTTTTAGCTCTCTCTAGAGATTTTTCATTGGGTTCAAGTCAGAGCTCTGTTTGGACCACTTGTGGCCATTCACAAAGTTGTGTCTACTGTTTTGTTCGAAGGTGAATCTTTTGCACAGTCTGAGGTCCATAGCACTGTGGATCAGGTTTTCATTAAGAATTTTCCTGTACTTTACTCCATTAAGTTTTATCTCAACCCTGACCAGTCTCCCTGTCCCAGACACTGAAAACCCCCCACAGCATGATGCTGCCACCAACATGCTTCATTGTAGGGGCTGGTGAGGCGCAGTACCTAGTTTTCTTTAGACATGACACTTAGAATTGAGCCCAAAAAGTTTATTCTTGGTTTCATCAGAACAGAAAGTCTTGTTTCTAATAGTCTGAGAGTTCTTTAGGCCACTCTGCCATAAACAAACAAACTTCTTCCATTAAAGAACTGTAAAGACTACTGTGCTCTTGCAAACTTTCAGTGCAGCAGAAATTGTTTTGTATGCTTCTCTAGATTTACCTCCACTCAGTCCTGTTCCTAAGCTTTACAGGCTGTTCTTTCCTTAAAGGGGTTATCCAGGAAAAAACTTATATATATATATATATATATATATATATATATATATATATATATATATATCTCAACTGGCTCCAGAAAGTTAAACAGATTTGTAAATTACTTCTATTAAAAAATCTTAATCCTTAAGGTTATTCTTTTCTGTCTAAGTGCTCTCTCATGACACGTGTCTCGGGAACCGCCCAGTTTAGAAGAGGGTTTGCTATGGGGATTTGCTTCTAAACTGGGCGGTTTCTGAGACACGTGTCATCAGAGAGCCCTTAGTCAGAAAAGAACAACCTTAACTTCAGAAGCTCATAAGTACTGAAAGGATTAAGATTTTTTAATAGAAGTAATTTAAAAATCTGTTTAACTTTCTGGAGCCAGTTGATATATAAAACAAAGTTTTTTCCTAGATAACCCCTTTAAGGTTTAATTTTTGGGGCCACATGTCTTCCAAAATCATTTCTAAATAACTGAAATTACCACTGACTCTAATCAAGCTGTAGAAACATCTAACAGATAATCAAAAGAAATGGGAGGCCCCAGAGCTACATTTAACCCGATAACGACCACGGACGAGTATAGACGTCCAGGTTGGCGGGCGTTCCCGCACCTGGACGTCTATACTTGTCCATTCTTCTCGTGGGTGCTGCCCAGTGCACCCACGAGATCGCGGCAGGGACTCGGCTGTATCACACAGCCGGGACCCTGCTGCACTGCCAGGACCGAAGTAAACTTCGGTCCCGGCAGTTTTAACCCTTACAGCCGGGGGCTGTAAGTGTTATGACAGAGGGAGGGAGCTCCCTCTGTCACTCCTGCAGCACCCCGCATCGCGATCTCGGGGTGCTGCGTGTAATACGCGGCTGGCCGGGGCCTGCCGCACTGCCGGGAGTGAAGTTCACTTCACTCCCGACAGTTTAACCCTTACAGCCGCGGTCAGAAGTGACTGCGCGCTGTAAGGAGTTCTGACAGAGGGAGGGGGCTCCCTCTGTCTCTCCTGCAGCACCCCGCATCGCGATCGCGGGGTGCTGCTGCATATCTGGGCTGCCGGGGGTCCTACAAAGACCCCCAGGTCTGCCCTGGGTATTGCCTGAGAGGCACGTCCTAATATGCTGTCTGCTAGTGAAAACTGGCAGGCAGCATATAACTGCAATGCTTTGGAATACTAAGTATTCCAAAGCATTAAAAAGTGTAAAAATAAATAAATAAAATAAAAGTGTAAAAATGAATAAAAATGTAATAAAAGTGTAAAAAAAAAATATATATATATAAAAAATACATTTATTAAATGAATCTAATTAAAAAAAAAAGCATAATGTGTAGGATCGCATTGGCGGACATCCGCAACATGTAATATGCTGCGGATGTCCCATGTGATCCTACACATTATGCAGCAGTCACGGTAATGAGCTCCCTGCTGCGGCTGGATAGCTTTGTGCGTCAACTCATAGCGGCGGATTTTCTGCCAGCAGTCATGAGCGGACACACTGAGCTACCCAGCCGCAGCAGTGATGGATATATTCACCATGAGCGGGTGCTTATTCCCACAACATGGCGGATATATCCATCAGGACCCTTAACTGTCACAGACAGACGCGTTATACTGCCAGCCGACCAAGGACCAATCAGAGAGGTCCCTGGTCCAGCCAATAACTTGTAGGGGTGCGGTATATAAATGGGGTCACTTGTGGGGGTGGGGGTACTGTTCTGCCCTGAAAGCCAAATGGCGCTCTCTCCTTCTGAGTCCTACCACGTGGCCAAGGAACCATATATGGCCTAAGCGGGGGTATTTCCGAACATGGGACAAGCAGCTAAATAAAATATAGGGTGCATTTCTTTCAATATCAGAAGTGATGTACAAAAAATATGCCCCCCAAATGATGCATTTGTGAAAAATTGCAATTTTCGAATTTTTAACACTGACTTTGTAATAATTCCTGCCAAAAAACTATGGTGTTAA
This sequence comes from Hyla sarda, assembly GCF_029499605.1. NCBI lineage: Eukaryota > Metazoa > Chordata > Amphibia > Anura > Hylidae > Hyla > Hyla sarda. The sequence continues at coordinate 161,960,866 of NC_079195.1, read as the reverse complement.
AATACTCACTGTACCCCCTAGCGAATACCTTGAGGGGTCTAGTTTTTAAAATGGGGTCATTTGGGGGGGGTGTTCCTATGTTCTACTACCTTTTAATTTCTGCAAACCTTGCATAGCACATAAAAAAAGATGTACTTTTCAAATTTTCCAAATTTTCAAAATTTCAAGTTAAATTGTTAGGCTTCTAACTAATTTAAAATGTTAATTAAAAACAAAAAAATGACGTCAAAATAAAGTAGACATCTGAAAGTATAAGTTTCATAAACTATTTGGTCAGTATGTATAAATATATGCAACCAATTAGTGTTAAAATAGCAAAAAATCGTAATTTTTTGTAAAAATTTCATGATTTTTTGCATTGTAAAAAAAAACTACAAATGATATGGGCTTAATTTTACTATGTACATGAAGGACAACTTGTGACAAAAAAACATTGTCAGAATTATCGTGATTGGCAAAACGTTACCAGAGTTATTCTCTAATAAAGACAGACATCCCCGATTTGAAAAAACGGGTTTATTTGCATTGGTCCTTAAGGGGTTAAGGGTCTGAATTCTTATGTCCCTGTAAAATGTGAACTTTTCCATTTTAATAAATTAGCAAAGATTTCAAAAATTTCTATTTATGGACTATTGAGTGCAGAATGATGGGGAATAGCTTATATATATACATATATAATTTTTTTTTTTTTTTTGTGAAAGGGCTGAAGACTTTTAGAATTCATTATAAATACCCCCAAGTCCTTTAAGCTCTGCAATATTCCTCTTCCTCTACACTATCAGCTCTTGTATTAAAAATTGTAAACAGTTGTAAAGAATCAAGATTGATGAGCAGATACCCGTTGTCTTACTAGGATGTCAAAATGACCTCAGCTCCAAACCACAATCCCTACTACACAAACAAACACAGGAAGAGATAGCACATAGCAGATGGCCAGGATTACTTGCCAGTGAAAAGGAAAAGGGTCCTTTAAGAGTAGCATGATGCTATTCAGTTTGTGGCTGCATAGGATCAAACAGTATGGGGGAAATTTGAGTGCTTTCACCAGAAAACAGGCATTAAAATAAAAAAATTTTAGCGCACTACTTTTAACTCTTTTCCACATGAGAACGTTTAAGTAAACTGGGGCTTGCTAAAAAATTTGCATCTATTTAACCCCTTTAGGACCAAGCCCATTTTGATCTTAAAGGGGTACTCCCCTGGAAAACATTCTATTTAAAAATCTTAGTCCTTTTTTAGCTACTGTATGCTCTAGAGGAAGTTCTTTTCTTTTTGGATTTCTTTTCTGTCTGACCACAGGTTTCTCTGCTGACACCTCTGTCCATTTTAGGAACTGTCCGGAGCAGGATAGTTTTGCTATGGGGATTTGCTCCTACTCTGGACAGTTCCTAAAATGTCAGCAGAGAGCACTGTGGTCAGACAGAAAATAAATCCAAAAAGAAAAGAACTTCCTGTGGAGCATACAGCAGCTGATAAGTACTGGAAGGATTAGGATTTTTAAATAGAAGTAATTTACTAATCTTTTTAGCTTCTGGCACCAGTTGATTTAAATAAAAAAAAATTTCCAGTGGAGTACCCCTTTAAGGCCAATTTTCCTTTTTTGCGCTTTTGTTTTTTCCTCCTCCCCTTCTAAAAATCATACCGCTTTAAATTTTGCACCTACAGACCCATATAAGGGCTTGTTTTTTGCGCCACCAATTATACTTTGTAATGACCTCAATAGTTTAATAACAAAATCTGCAAATCCAAAAAATATATTTCTCTATCTGCTCCATTGGGGGACACAGACCTTGGTATATGCTGCTGTCTCTAGGAGGCTTGACACTATGGTAACCAAAAAGTCGGCTCCTCCCAGCAGGATATACCTGCCTCCAGGCCACTGAGCAATTCAGTTTTTGCTTAGTGTCTTAAGGAGGTGGACACTGGTCTGGTGTTCTCCAGACCAGGTCTCATATTTTTTATTTTCCTAGTTAGGGAATGTGTTAGTTCTTTTATTCCTTTTTCTTTCCATTTTCAGGTGGGGACTCAGGAACTACGGTTCACTGTTTCCCCATTGCGAGAGGTGGCAGGCATCTTGGATGTACTGTTAACCCCCTCTTGCCAACGGTCAGCGTTTGGGGTTGTACCTCATGAGTCCGGGTCCCCCTACCTCTCTGTTCGCCTCGCTATGAGCTTGGCTTGCTGCAGGTGACAATGCTGACTGAAGACTCCATGAGGTAAGTTCTTCAGACAAGGTGAGTATATCTCCCTCTCTCTACAGGTCCTGGATGAGCCCTTGCAACCTCTGGAGACCCCTGACTTGTGACCACTCTTATGCTAGTTTTTGGGGGTCTGCCTGGAGGGTATTGTTCCCTCATTATCTATATGGAGCCCCCCCCCCCCATTTTTATGGAAAGGGGCTCTCTTTATTCATTTGGGGGATGACAGTGGTTCTTCTGTGTGGAGATTTTCCCTGCACTCCGGGCCAGGTATCACCATGCGCGCGGCTGCCGGCTTCAGCGGCAGCTGCGCTTTTACTTTCTCTTAGGCGGCCGCGTGTGTGCGCTGGCCGTCATCAGTCGGGAAACTGCTGGCGGGTCATCTCCACCCGCTCCCCGCTCCCGACCTTCGCATATGCGATTTGCATGTGCGCTCGGGGCCGGGAGAGGGCGCCATTACAGGGGCTTCACAGTACGTTAGGTTTAGCTCCGCCCACCGCCTTGCACTGTTCTCCGGCGCGAAAACTCTCTCCTACAAACGCTTTGCACGCGCAGAGAGAGGAGTTTCTCAACCATTCAGTGTGCCCTTATTCTAGCCCAGTCCCCCTCCCCTGCTCCTTGGTCCAAGTTTTCAGCTAGCTCACAGGAGTTCTCCCCAGCAGCTGCCTGGTTAAGGGACACAGACTTGGGTGAGGCCGTTTTCTTTTAACTTATTACACTCTTAAGGGGGTTTCCTCACCGGCCTCCAGAGGGACCCGTTCCCCCTCACCCTATGCTGACCGCACTCATAAGCGCCATCGGGGTGTTTCTTCAGGGTCTTTACCTGAGTCTTCTGACAGGCATGGTGGACGCTCCTCTCTGAGGAATCGCTCCCCTGCTCCAGCAGGTTGCAGGCTTCTCTCTTCCAGAGGACGCTCTCATGGTTGCCGCTGTGGCTCCCCAGACCCGTGTACCAGGTCAGCCTCTCCCTCAGCCAGGGCCGCCTCAACATGCTCCCATTCTCCTGGAGAATTTGCAGAGGAAGTCTCCGATTCGGTATCTGATTGAGAGGACCGATCGGATATGGCTGACACGGTGAACTCATTGGTTTTTGCCATAAGAGACACCTTCCATCTAGAGGACCCAGGATCTTCGGACGTACTTCCAGAAGTATCCTTTCATCGTGCCCATCCAGCACCCAAGATGTTGGATGCTGGAATCCGCCTGGAGGCATCCTGACAAGAGGTTCCATGAAGCAAAGATGGTTCTGGCGCGGTGTCCTTTCGCCAAGGACCTGATCTCAAAGTGGATTCCCCCTGCTTCGGTGGACCCGCCAGTCTCATGCCTCTCTAGGGCTACGCCGCTGGCGGATGCGGCTGCCTTCAAGGATCTGGCAGACAAAAAGGGTAGAGACCTTGGCAAAGTTTGCATTCGAAGCGGCTGGTTCCTCCCTGCTTTCCGCCTTTGCTTCTGCCTGGGTGTCGGAAGGCACTCTCAGTTTGGTCCTCCCAACTCCGTCAAGGTGTTCTTTCTGGATCTCCTCCGGAGGAACTGTCTGACCTAGCGCTCCAGTGCTCCAAGGCTGGATGTTCTGCTTCCATGCAGTCAGCCCGCTGTGCTGCCTTTGCCATTGGTAACCTAGTGGCCCTCCGTCGCTCCATGTGCCTTAAGGCATGGGATACGGAGGCCGCTTCCAAGAAGTGTCTTACCGAGCTTCCATTTGCCGGCTCCTGACTTTTTAGCAAGCGCCTTAATGAGATCATCTCTGAGGCTACGGGCAGCAAGAGTTCCTTATTACCTCAGAATAGGGCTTGCACTATTTCCCGTAGGAAGTCTTATTCTTTTCGGTCCTTTCGGACCTCTGGTCCCAATAATGGGTCGGGGCAGGCACCCTCGCGGGACAAAAAGGTTCCCTCCTTCGGGCGCGCCCTCGTTCTGGCCGTTTTGCAGCCAAGTCTGGCACCCGCAAACCCACTACCGCATGAAGGGACGCCCCCACCCGCATATTTTTCTCAGGTGGTAGGTCGTCTTTTATTTTTCCGAGACGTCTGGGCGGCGCACATTCAAGACTCCTGGGTCAGGGACGTGGTGTCCAATGGATACCGGATTGAAATTGCTCTCTTCCAAAGGATTAATTTTTTTCTGTCCTGGGCGGGGGGCCCCATTCGCTAGCGAGGGAATTTTGGGGGGCGCTTCAATCCCTTCTCATCCAGGGAGTCATTGTCCCTGGTCACTTCCTGGGCACGCTTTCGGGGTTTCTATTCCAACTTTTTTGTGGTTTCCAAGAAGGGTGGTTCTGTGCGGCCCATCTTGGATCTCAAGCGTCTCAATCAACACCTTCTAATCCGCCATTTCCGAATGGAATCTCTCCACTCAGTGGTGGCGTCTATGGATTAAGGGGAGTTTCTTTCCTCGGTGGACATCTAGGATGCCTACCTCCACGTTCCTATATTTCCCGGCCATCAGTGGTACCTCCGCTTGCAGTTCCGGAAGGTCATTTTCAATTTGTGGCCCTCCCCTTCGGTCTAGCCACTGCTCCGCGGGTCTTTACCAAGGTCTTGGCACCCGTCATAGCCCTACTACGGTCGCAGGGTGTCTCTGTGATTCCTTACTTGGACGACCTCCTCGTCAAGGCCTCCACCAGAGCCCAGGCTCAGGAGAATGTGAGCTTCACTCTTCAGACCTTTTGTCGCTTCGGGTGGATTGTCAACCGAGACAAGTCTGTTCTCTCCCCCACCCAGTCTCTGGTCTTCTTGGGGCTTCAGTTTCGACTCGTCCTCTGCTCGGATTCGCCTCCCGCCGGACAAACGTCTGGCCCTCTTGTCGGGAGTCCGCTCCCTCCGGATACCATCCCGGTCTCCATCCGTATTTGCATGGAAGTCCTGGGTCGGATGGTGGCAGCCATGGAGGCCGTACCCTTTTCCCAGTTTCATTACGTACTCTTCAGCTGGCGATTCTTGCCCGGTGGGACAGGTCTCCTCTCTCCCGATCACAAGATTGTTCTCCCTCTTCGGACCCGTCGGTCTCTGCGCTGGTGACTCCGCTCCCCCCTTCTTCTTCAGGGGCGTTCGTTCCTTCCGCTCCACTGGCAGGTGGTCACGACAGATGCCAGTCTGTCGGGCTGGGGGGGTGTTTTCAGGGATCAGACGGTTCAAGGCCTCTGGCCTCCCCAAGAAGCCCTTCTTTCCATAAACATCCTGGAACTGAGGGCAATATATCTTTGCCTGAAGCATTGGGAGTCCCTGCTTCAGGGCCACCCTGTCCGTGTCCAGTCGGACAACGCCACGGCTGTGGCGTACATCAATCGGCAGGGCGGCACTCGCAGCTCAGCAGCCATGTCCGAGGTGACAAGGATCCTCCTCTGGGAGGAACAAGAAGTTCCGTCCATTCCGGCGATTCACATTACGAGAGTGCTCAACTGGGAAGCGGATTTCCTCAGTCGGTCCTCAGCCGACCCCGGAGAGTGGTCTCTTCTTCCGCACAGATCTGCGACCTCTGGGGGACCCCAGACATGGATATCTTCACGTCTCGACACAACCGGAAAATTCAGACGTTTGTGTAAAAGTCCGGGGACCCCCTGGCTCTAGCCGTGGATGCCCTAGTAATTCCGTGGTCGGGCTTTGTCCTGCCCTATCAGTTCCCTCCCCCTCCTTCCCAGGGTTCTGAGGAAGCTCAAGGCGGAAGGAGTTCCCGCCATTCAGGTGGCTCCAGACTAGCCCCAAAGGGCATGGTACGCCGACGTGGTCTGGCTTCTGGACGACGTTCCGTTCCGTCTCCCACTTCGCCCAGACCTACTGTCACAGGGTCCCCTTTGCCACCCCTTTACAGTCGCTGCATTTGACGGCATGGCGGTTGCGTGGCGGTTATACGGCGTGGCGGTTTGGTCTGGCTGATGGGCAAAAAGACAGACCTTTCTGGAGGACACTCTCATGGGGTATAGTGAGAGTTTTGCTGGACAGATTGAAGATTTTTATTGTGTCCAGGTGGGTGGAGGATGGAGTAGGTGGTTCAGAGTCTTTTACTGGAAGTGTTGTTTCTTTCTTTCTTTTTCCTCCTCTGCATCCTCTCTTTCTTTTCTTTTTTGTGTTCTGGTTTGTAGTGATGCTTACAGCGGCGGGGCCAGTGTGACTTTCTCCAGGTACTGGTTGATAATCCCCACTTGTACGGCCTTCACCTGGAGCGGTGTGGTGTTGCAGTTCAGGGCCGGGGGAAGGACTAAAAAAGACTCGGCCAGGGAGGCGTTGACCGTGGAGAAGTCCCCCAGGTCGGTAACTTTGTTTCAGTGGAAATCGGGGGGAGATTGCGGGTAGCCGGCTGTGGGGGTGAAAAAAGAGGTGGTGTCTTTGGAGGCAGATTGCCGCAGTGGTGATTGCTGGGTGCGTGGCGGTGTGATGCTGCCGTGCACCGTGATGAGGGAGTCATCAAAGCATGTGGAGGACTCGTGGTGGTTGACGGTAGTGTCCGGTGCTCCGCTGGGTGCCGCGGTAGTTGAAGGTACCACCGGGTGGGGAGCGGGGGTAGCAGGGGTAGCTCCACTGGGTGCCGCGGTAGTAGGAGGTACCACCAGGCGGGGGGTGGTGGGGTGGCTCCGCTGGGTGCCGCGGTAGTTGGAGGTAGTTGGAGCTCCCCGCCCGGTGGTACCTCCAACTACCGCGGCACCCAGTGGAGCCACCCCCCGCTCCCCGCCCGGTGGTACCTCCTACTACTGCGGCACCCAGTGGCGCTACCCCTGCTGCCCCCGCTCCCCACCCGGTGGTACCTTCAACTACCCCGGCACCCAGCAGAGCACCGGACACTACCGTCAACCACCAGCTCACCACCGCTGCATTCTGCCTCGAAAGACACCACCTCTTTTTTCACCCCCACAGCCGGCTACCCGCAATCTCTCCCCGATTTCCACAGAAACTAAGTTACCGACCTGGGGGACTTCTCCACAGTCAACGCCTCCCTGGCTGAGTCTTTTTTAGTCCTTCCCCCGGCCCTGAACTGCAACACCACGCTCCAGGTGAAGGCGTACAAGCGGGGATAATCAACCAGTACCTGGAGAAAGTCACACTGGCCCCACCGCTGCAAGCATCACTACAAACCAGAACACAAAAAAGAAAAGAAAGAGAGGATGCAGAGGAGGAAAAAGAAAGAAACAACACTTCCAGTAAAAGACTCTGAACCACCTACTCCATCCTCCACCCACCTGGACACAGTAAAAATCTTCAATCTGTCCAGCAAAACTCTCACTAAACACCATGAGTGTGTCCTCCAGAAAGGTCTGTCTTTTTGCCCATCAGCCAGACCAAATGACTTTACCCTGTTCCTGGACCTCAATGCCTACATCAGGAAATTATCTCTTAAAAGACATTTCAACCTACCCAGCCACTACGCCAAAGAGACACCTGCAGCTGGACAGACATCGGTACCTGCCACACCGATTGATCCTCCACCACATCACAGTGGACTCAAACCCAAGTCCCAGTTCTTTCCAGCTCATCATAAAGGCAACTTCATCGACACCTTCGCCGCCGGAGTATCAACTGATTTTGAGAGACTCTGCAAACCCTCCAACAAACCCTCCAACAAACCTAAGGGCTCCATCAAAGAACTGGTAGATGACCCCGACATCGTCATTAAATCAGCTGACAAAGGCGGCGGCATCGTCCTACTTAACAGAACCGACTACCTGAAGGAATCACAAAGGCTCCTCTCCGACCGCACCTTCTACAGCAAGTTGTCAAGAAACCCCATCACTGACCAACAGAAAGAACTCAGCAAACTACTCCACCATGGTCTGACGGAGGGCATCATCACAAAGCAGGAGTACAACTAAATTAACATCACGGAGCCAGACACCCCGTTGTTCTACTACCTGCCCAAAGTCCACAAAGACCAAAAGAACCCACCCGGCAGACCTATCATCGTCGTCATCAACTCCTTGACATCTAATCTGTCACAGTACGTGGACGTCATCCTACATCCATACGTCCAAGTGCTACCCTTTTACACCAGGGACACCACAGACTTCATCAGCTCCATCCTGGAGGTTAAGTGGGAACGTCACTACAGCCTTTTGACTGTGGACATTACCTCACTGTACACTATCATTGACCACAACCTGGGAATTGCTTCAGTATCCCACTTTCTTCAAAGTGATCCCACCATGCCACCACTCCAGCGCCAATTCATCTTGGACAGCATCCTCTTCATCCTGCAGAATAATACGTTCCAGTTCAACGGCAGCATTTACCACCAGTGCTGTGGCACAGCGATGGGGAGCCGATTCGCACCTAGTCTCGCTAACCTCTTCATGGGACACTTCAAAGAGACTGTACTGTACAGACATGAACAGTTCAAACACTGCATACTGTACAAAATATACATAGATGACATCTTCATCATCTGGGACAGCTCTAAGGAAAATCTCAACAACTTCCTCACTTCCATCTATGAAAAATCTTGAAACATCCAATTCACCTCTAACCACCTCTAACCACTCTGGGGACTCCATTGAATACCACACCGAGGACAACCAGGTCCAGACTAAGACCTACTTCAAGTCAGTGAATGGGAACAGCTACCTGAACTATGACAGCTGCCACTTGGACTCAGAACATCCCCTTTGGTCAATACAAAAGAATCAGAAGAAACTGCACCGAACCCTCAGACTTTGTAGACCAAAGTAGAATCATGGACCAGTGCTTCAAATCCAAAGGCTACCCCACCTCACTCATCAACCAGAGCAAACTCAAGGCTAGCAAATTCTCACAGAAAGAGTGTTTGAAACCTAAGGTCACCAACAATGACCCACCTGAACATACCCACTCCTTCAACTTCATCACTACCTACAATGATGACCACAAAAGCATCAAGAAGATCATCACAGACCACTGGAAGACTCTCCTGCTGGACCCCTTCCTTAAAGACATTCTGCCACCCAGAGCTAATATCACTTTCAGAAAGAACAGGTATCTCAAAAATATGCTGGCACCCAGTAAGCTCAAAGCACCAAAGAAACAAATAACCCTGCTTGACACCCCACCTGTCATACAAGTGCAGCAAACCCCTTTGCAAATGCTGCAACAACATTGCGAACAAATGCACCAAGTTCACCTGTAGGATCACCAACATCACTTTCCCCATCAAGAGTTTCATCAACTGCAGCACCTCCTACGTGATCTACCTCCTCGAGTGCCCCTGTGGTCTCCAGTACGTCGGACATACCGTCCAACCACTGAATCAGTGCATTAACAAGCACAGATCCAATATCACCAAGGGGTACGAACTCCATAGTGTCTCCAGGCATGCAGAGGAAAAGCACAGCAGCGACTTCAGCTGTCACAACATCACACCCATTGAACACATCTCCGCCGACACCGCCCACCGCTTCGCAGTACTGATGAAACATGAAAATTTCTGGATCTTCACCCTCAAAACTTTGACACCCTCGAGTCTGAATGAATACATCGAAAACGTCACGTAATCCATACCCCCAGTCCACCCACTGATGCCAGCTAAAGGCAGCACAAGGTCCCGATGACATCATGACAGCCGCACCAGATGCCTCCTCACTGCGGGACAATCTGACAGCAAGCCACTGCCAAAACCACCTGTCTCTCCCCTCCCCTTCTACCTCTTTACTCCCTTACAGGTTTATAGCTCCTTCATGACAAGTTCCGAGTGTGTTCCGGACTTCGAGGACAGCCGCACCAGATGCCTCCTCACTGCGGGACAAGCTGACAGCAAGCCGCCGCCAAAACCACCTGTCTCTCCCCTCCCCTTCTACCTCTTTACTCCCTTACAGGTTTACAGCTCCTCCATGACAAGTTCCGAGTGTGCTCCGGACTTCGATGACCTCCAGATTAGATGACAGCCTGCCCGGACGATGATAAAGTCTGACACCGGCATCCTGACAGCACTACAACACATCCCTCTTCATGATTGGTCGCCGCCGGGACCTGCCCAGCAGCTATTGGTTGTATTCTTCAAAATGTATTTGCCGCCGATGCATCTAGGAATCACCCGTAGAGGATATACATCATTCTGATTGGCCGCCACCCGGACCGGTCCAGCAGCGATTGGCTGACACTTTTGAACTTTTTTCTACCGCAACCAGCGACAAAGACTTGCAACCTGGACTTATACGTCCCCCCTCTAATTGGCTCATCTAAGATCTCGGACAGCCAATCAGCATCCCGCCCACTATCCCCTTACACATCTTTGGACCACATCCCCATACGGCCTATGTTCCCATATGACAGCGTAACTGTGCACAGCCAAGTACGGCTCGCTCCTGATTGGCCACCTCTTCACATCTCGCAGCAAGCGGCCAATTAGCTTCAAGAGGCTCGTCTCCATTCCCCACAGCTGCAACCCTGCACAGCGATGACAGCCTCCTCCTACTGCCTCCTGATTGGTCCCACAGATGCCAGCAGCTTCCTGATTGGTCGCCACCACGGACATTTCTCGCGGTTCAGTTTGAACATCCAAATACTCCTGTAAAAGACTATACCTATGCTTTTTTACTTTACATGTTTTATGTAGTTTCATGCCCCTTCATTGAATATGTTTTATTAACTAGGTCTTTAATGCCCGGCCCATACCTGGCCCCGGCATCTACCCCACATGACATCACCAGCTCACCTGGTTTTGGTGCCATTTTTTCATGTATTTAAACACATATACCTGTTACCTTGCCATACAGCAACCACCTGCAATTGAAAAAGGAAGCTGTGACTCCCGAAACGCGTCTTGCTTTATATTCATTTCTTTGATTTGATTTCTCATGCTGTAAGAATAAATTATTTATTTATTTATTGTGCACCAATACCCACGACTTCGGGTTATTTCCTTGGGAGCGCCATCGCAGCTTTTTTCTCCTATACCTCTGTATCCTGGAAGGTGGCTTTTCTTATGGCTATTACTTCCATTAGGAGAGTATCTGAACTGGCATCTCTCTCCTGCCATTCTCCTTTCCTGATAGTTCATCAGGACTAGGTTGTTTTCCGGCCAGTTCTGTCCTTCTTACCTAAGGTCATTTCGGCTTTTCATCTCAACGAGGAAATTGTCCTTCCGTCTTTTTGTCACGCTCCTTCTCATCCCAGGGAGCGCTTACTCCACAAATTGGATGTGGTACGCTGTTCAGACTTATCTTTCTGTCACCTCTTCCTTTGGTCAGTGCGATTCTTTTTTCCTCCTTACGGAAGGTTGTCGAGAGGGACAGCCTGCTTCCAAGGCCACCATTTCTCGGTGGATCCGATGTGCTATTTCGGAAGCTTACCGCTGCAAGGGGAAGATCCCACCCTTCAGGGTTTTGGCTCATTCCACCCATTCTGTGGGAGCATCCTGGGCTCCCCGAAACAAGGCCTCGGCCTTGCAGATCTATAAAGCTGCCACCTGGTCGTTTTTGCACACTTTTTCGAGATTCTACCAGGTTCATACTTTCGCATCGGCTGATGCTAGTCAGGGCCATAAAGTGTTGCAGGCGGCGGTGATACAGCCGACTGCCTGACCTTTTTTCTCTGCCCACCCAAGGGACGGCTTTGGTACGTCCCAAGGTCTGTGTCCCCCAATGGAGCCAATAGAGAAAAGGAGATTTTTTAGACTTACCGTAAAATCTCTTTTTTTCGAAGGATCCATTGGGGGACACAGCTCCCGCCCTTTTCTGGGGTTCCTTTTCGGTTATCTGTCCGAGGGAGTGTTCAGTTAATTTTTCTTCTGGTTCTCGGACAGTTCATGTTTTTTTTCCTTTGACCTGTCGGTATCCTCCTATTGCTCTGGGACTAAAACTGAATTGCTCAGTTGCCTGGAGGTGGATATATCCTGCTGGGAGGAGCCGACTTTTTGGTTACCATAGTGTCAAGCCTCCTAGAGACAGCAGCATATACCAAGGTCTGTGTCCCCCAATGGATCCTTCGAGAGAGATTTTACGGTAAGTCTAAAAAATCTCCTTATTTGTGCAGTGGAATAAAATATAAAAAAACACAATTTTGTAACTTTTGGGGGCTTCCGTTTCTACACAGTGCAATTTTTGGTAAAAATGACACCATATCTTTATTCTGTAGGTCCATACGGTCAAAGGATACCCGATTTATGTAGGTTTTGTTTTATTTTAGTACTTTAAAAAATATATAACTACTTGCACCAAAATGTTTAAAATTCTCATCTTCTATAACTCTTTTATTTGTCTGCATATGGGGCTATATAAGGGCTCATTTTTTGTGCTCTGGTCTGTAGTTTTTATAGGTACCTTTTTTTATTTTGATAGGACTTTTTGATTGCTTTTTATTAGTTTTTTTTATGGTATATAAAGTGACCAAATATGCACAATTTTGGACTTTGGTATTTTTTTACGTGTACGCCATTGACCGTGCGGTTTAGCTAACCTTATATTTTAATAGTTCGGACGAGTAAGCATGCAGCTGTATACCACATATAATTATTTTTATTTTTCATTACATTTTATTAAAAAAAATTAAACTTTTAATAGGAAAGGGGTTAATTCACTTTTATTAACCTTTTTTTATTTTTTACACAGGGCTATAACATGCAATCTTTTGATTGCTTATACTGATCAATGCTATGCCATAGCATAGCATTGATCAGTGTTCTCTGCGCTTTACTGCTCTAGCCTGCTGAGCAGGCTTGGAGCAGCAGATCGCCAAACAGACGAGGAAGAAGCAGGTGAGGACCCTCCCATCATCCAGTTAGCTGATTGGGACATCACTATTTTGTTGCGATAGTCCTGATAAGCTCCGCTGAGCTGACGGGATAGTTTCATTTGGTGTTGGTGTGGGGGCTCAGGTATGTTCTTCATATAAGGATATACTGGCTAATGTCTCAATTTTAACATCAGTTTGAGGGTTAGCCACGTCACTGTTTTTTACATCTACCATAGTAGTGCACCTAAACTTATGTATTATTTTATATGTTACACATCCACACCTTTCATCTGTTGTAGGATGCCATTGTGGCACTTGTGGTCTGTTGCAGGCATCCCCCATTGTATGCATTTTATGCTGGGGATCACCCTTAGCATCGGACCAAAAGCGCAGGATCTGCTCCCCCAGCATAAATGCACAACTGCATTTGGGGTTGAACATTTTCTGCCATTTGAAACCATGTTTTTTCTTGTTATGCCATAGCTTGGAGCAGCAGATCGCCGAACGGATGAGGAGGAGGCAGGTGAGGACCCTCCCATCGTCCAGTTAGCTTATCGGGACATCGCGATTTTGTTGCAATAGTCCCGATCAGCTCTGATGAGCTGCCGGAATAGTTTCACTTTCATTTTAAACGCCGCAATCAACTTTGATTGCAGTGTCTAAAGGGTTAATGCCGGGCATTAGCCGTGAGTCCTGGCTGGCCGTAGCAACCGGGACCCACAGGTTTAACCCGTTCTCCGCTGGTGAAAACTGTTTAAACACTGTAAATGGGACCAGGCCAACATGTACGCCCTTGGTCTTTAAGTACTAAGGCTCGAGGGCGTACCTGTACACCCTTGGACCTGGGCCGGTTAATGCCAAAAACCTGGCATGCAAACCTTGAAAAATCCCCTCCTATGTACGTGAGCACCTTTGTACAGGATTGCCATGCAGGGCAGTTCTTGGGCATGCAGCATTCTTACTCTGCAAACAATGGAAGCTTAAAAATTAATAATTTTACAGTTGTTCATCAATGACTTCATAACTAAACATAAGGATCATGGCGGAATAAGTATTTTTTGTTTGTTTGTTTTTTTGTATCCAGAGGAATTCAAGTGAATGGGGCTTCTGCTGCAATATAAAACACAGCCTGTGGGCAAGATTGACCCTGTTTCCAGAAGTAACAATAAATATTCTAGTGGAGCTATGGGCCTACAGCTAGCCATAAATATTGGATTTTAGTTGGCATTTCTTGCAAATTTTAATGGAATATATCAAATGTATAGGTAGCTATATGGTTCCATAACCCAAATAGGGGTTTAAAGGGGTACTCCAGCCCTAATACATCTTATCTCCTATCCAAAGCATAGGGGATAAATGTATGATCGAGGGGGTCCCGCTGCTGGGGACCCCCGCAATCTGTCATTGCACAACCCGCAGCGCTGGAGGCTCTGAATGTGTAGTGTGACGACAATGGGGCCGGAGTATCGTGATGTCACAACTCTGCCCCCGTGTGATGTTACGCTCCGGTTCTTCATGACCACAAAATTGATTGCCTATCTTTAGGATAAGCCATTAATGTTAGTCCAACCCTCAGTCCTCCACCAATCATCTGGTGGGAGGGGCCATGCCATTAAGAAAGCTGCAGTACCTCCATTCAGCTGATTATCAGGGTTAATGTTATAGGAAATGGAGAGGCTCCTGTGGGAAGGTATGCAAAGGTGACCCGAGCTACTCAATCTGGCACCTGTACCCAAGGTGTCTACAAAAGGTTACTAAATGATAAAAAATATTGAGGCTCAGGGTCAGTAGATAATGTACATTCTTGTTTTATTAGATAATAGATATCAACCTGATATACCTGGGATCACAGGGCCCTTGTGAATCCACAGGTTCAGAGTGATTTAATGGTAAAATAGGGTTAAAAAGGTAATAATTCTATTATAAAAAATAAATATAAAATATATATATATATATATATATATATATATATATATATATAACAATGTATATAGCAAGACCACTGTAATAAATAATTTCCAGCTTAATGGTACTATATAGTTCAATTGTAGCAGCTAATCTCTGTCAAGCTGTCAAATAACCGATCATTAGAGCGCTGTGGTAGTCAGAAGAATTGTCTATATAGCTATATGCATATAGAGTTGCTGTTTCTTGCAGTGTGACAATGTTTCACAATATAGCAGTTATGGTAATCATGTATCCATATGCCAGATGATAGTTCATTAGAAAGTAGCGATCGGGGCAATCTCTGAACACTTTTACTTTTCAATGAAGTATCGTAGGTTATAACAGTATATGCCGGCAATTGAAAAAAACTATGCGCATAGTAAGGAATATGGAGGTAGCTCACCGATCCGGATGCAGGTTATAGATAGTATATTTACCACATATGTACTACTGGGAGCGATGATCCGCGGCCGTCCTATGCCCGCTCTCCGGCCGGAGAGCGCACCGCTGGAGTCTCGGTCGACTCCTATTGACGGGGGGCTTGAGGATGATGGGCAAAGTTCTCGGAGGCTGCATCGCTTCCACAGGCAAGTAGTCACAGTGGCGTCCTTGTGGTTGTAGCGCGCGCTCGTGGTTTTGGATTGCGCTTGCCGGTGATTGACAGTTCTTTGTAAAGTTGTGAAAATCTGTTAGAATACAGGTGGTCTGTCAGATCTCATAAGGGGGTTCGCTGGACGCGTTTCAGGACCCACTTAGGTCCTTTCTTCAGCAGCTTATCATATATACATATGATATATGAACTCATCCTCAAGCCCCACGTCAATAGGAGTCGGCCGAGACTCCAGCGGTGCGCTCTCCGGCTGTCCTATGCCCGCTCTCCGGCCGGAGAGCGCACCGCTGGAGTCTCGGCCGACTCCTATTGACGCGGGGCTTGAGGATGAGTTCATATATCATATATATATATATATATATGATAAGCTGCTGAAGAGAGGACCTAAGGGGGTCCTGAAACGCGTCCAGCGAACCCCCTTATGAGATCTGACAGACCACTTGTATTTTAACCATCATTTGCAGCCAATAGAAACAGATTTTCACAACTTTACAAAGAACTGTCAATCACCGGCAAGCGCAATCCAAAACCACGAGCGTGCCCTACAACCACAAGGACCCCACTGTGACTACCCGCCTGTGGAAGCGATGCAGCCTCCGAGAACTTTGCCCATCATCCTCAAGCCCCCCGTCAATAGGAGTCGGCCGAGACACCAGCGGTGCGCTCTCCGGCCATAGAGCGGGCATAGGACGGCCGCGGGTCATCGCTCCCAGTAGTACATATGTGGTAAATATACTATCTATAACCTGGATCCGGACCGGTGAGCTACCTCCATATTCCTTACTATGCTCATTGTTTTTTTCAATTGCCGGCATATACTGTTATAACCTACGATACTTCTTTGAAAAGTAAAAGTGTTCAGAGACTACCCCGATCGCTACTTTCTAATGAACTATCATCTGGCATATGGATACATGATTACCATAACTGCTATATTGTGAAACATTGTCACACTGCAAGAAACAGCAACTCTATATGCATATAGCTATATAGACAATTCTTCTGACTACAACAGTGCTCTAATGATCGGTTATTTGACAGTTTGACAGAGATTAGCTGCTACAATTGAACTATATAGTACCATTAAGCTGGAAATTATTTATTACAGTGGTCTTGCTATATACATTGTTATATATATATATATATATATATATATATATATATATTTTATATTTATTTTTTATAATAGAATTATTACCTTTTTAACCCTATTTTACCATTAAATCACTCTGAACCTGTGGATTCACAAGGGCCCTGTGATCCCAGGTATATCAGGTTGATATCTATTATCTAATAAAACAAGAATGTACATTATCTACTGACCCTGAGCCTCAATATTTTTTATCATTGATTATCAGGGTTATTGTAGGGAACATAAAAATTATAATCAATATGACGTTTTTGGCGTTTATACTTTTTTTTTTGGGGGGGGGGGGAGTAGTAAACAGATGTTAACTGGAAATCAATAGGATGCATATATAAATCACTTCAAAGGGAAGAAAAGGAGCAGTCTGTGTCATCTTGCAATAATGTTTTTTTTTTTTAAGATACAAAGCGCATATCGGGTACAGCTAGCGCTTGACATATACAAATGTGAATTACAGTTATAGGTGCAGCTCGCTGTTGACATACAGTGGGGCAAAAAAATATTTAGTCAGGCACCAATTGTGCAAGTTCTCCCACTTAAAAAGATGAGAGAGGCCTGTCATTTTCATCATAGGTATATCTCAACTACAGTGGGGATCAAAAGTTTGGACACCCCCGGTAAAAATTTGTATTAATGTGCATAAAGAAGCCAAGGAAAGATGGAATCTCCAAAAGGCATCAAATTACAGATTAGACATTCTTATAATATGTCAGCAAAAGTTAGATTTTATCTGCAAAAGTTTGGACACCCTGCTGAATTTATAGCATGCACTGCCCCCTTTGCAAAGCTGAGACCTGCCAGTGTCATGGATTGTTCTCAATCGTCATCTGGGAAGAACAGGTTATGTAAATCTCAAAGGTTTTAAAATTCCCAGACTCATATGACCTTGCCCCAACAATCAGCACCATGGGTTCGTCTAAGCAATTGTCTAGAAATCTGAAACTGAAAATAGTTGATGCTCACAAAGCTGGAGAATGCTATAAGAAGATAGCAAAATGTTTTCAGATGTCAATATCCTCTGTTCGGAATGTAATTAAGAATTGGCAGTCATCAGGAACAGTCGAAGTTAAAGCAAGATCTGGAAGACCAAGGAAAATATCAGACAGAACAGATTGCAGGATTGTGAGGAAAAACAATTCAAAACCCACGTTTGACTGCACAATCCCTCCAGAAAGATCTGGAAGACACTGGAGTTGTGGTACACTATAAAGAGATACTTGTACAAATATGATCTTCATGGAAGAGTCATCAGAAGAAAACCTCTTCTACGTCCTCACCACAAAAATCAGCATTTGAACTTTGCAAATGAACATATAGACAAGCTTGATGCATTTTGGAAACAAGTTCTGTGGACCAATGAGGTTAAAATTGAACTTTTTGTCCGAAATGAGCAAAGGTACGTTTGGATAAGAAGGGGAACAGAATTTAATGAAAAGAACCTCTGTCCAACTGTTAAGCATGGGGGTGGATCAATCATGCTTTGGGGTTGTATTGCAGCCAGTGGCACAGGGAACATCTCACGAGTAGAAGGAAAAATTGATTCAATAAAACATTCAGAAAATTTTGGATGCTAACTTGATGCCATCAGTGAAAAAGCTGAAGTTAAAGAGAGATGCTTCTACAAATGCATAATGATCATGCTATGAAGATACAAGAAGTGCAGCACCTGAAACTACGGATACTGGAAGCCTGTGCTAGCATTTCTCCAGCGGTTTTGCTATCAGTGTGTGAAGAGTGGGAGAAGAGGGTTGCATTGACAATCCAACACAATGGGCAGCACATTGAACACATTTTATAAGTGGTCAGAAACTTGTAAATAACTCATGAAAGAATACAGTTACGTTAAAACCAAGCATATCATTGTTTTTCTTGTGAAATTCCCAATAAGTTTGGTGTGTCACATGACCCTCTTCCTATTGAAAAAACAAAAGTTGGATTCAAAATGGCCACCATGGTCACCACCCATCTTGAAAAGTTTCCCCCCTCACATATACTAATGTGCCACAAACAGGAAGTTAATATCACCAACCATTCCCATTTTATTAAGGTGTATCCATATAAATGGCCCACCCTGTATAACACAATAACTTTAAAATTAAGACCTCGGTCAGAGGGATTCCTGATGCTGCTGCTTCTAAGCCGATCAGCGCTGCATAGAGCATCAGTGCATGCTGGCTATCCTTCACACAGGAGGCAGAGGCCTCATATGAAGTGCACCCTACACAGCGCTCACTCTTGCCTGCTTTATTGACAGGCAGAGAACGAGAGCTGGTATTGCAGCCAGGAACAAAAGGGAGGCATCCTAGTGGCCGGAAATTCACAGCCAGGGCCAGATTAAGCCTATCTGCAGGGTGGAGCACTTGAGTATGATTGCCGGCGCCGATAGCCAGGGAGAGAGAAGCGGCGCCGACAGCCAGGGGGAGAGAAGGGGCAGCGGCACCCATTGCCGGCGCCGCTGCCCCGTTGCCTCCCCCCATCCCCGGTGGCATAATTACCTGAGTCGGGTCCGCGCTGCTCCAGGCCTCCGTCGTGCGTCCCCGGCGTCGTTGCTATGCGCTGAACGGCGCGGCGCATGACGTCAGAGCGCCGCGCCGTGCATAGCAATGACGCTGGGGACGCACGACGGAGGCCTGGAGCAGCGCGGACCCAACTCAGGTAATTATGCCACCGGGGATGGGGGGAGGCAACGGGGCAGCGGCGCCGGCAATGGGTGCCGCTGCCCCTTCTCTCCCCCTGGCTGTCGGCGCCGCTTCTCTCCCCCTGGCTATCGGCGCCGGCACCGATAGTCAGGGGGACAGAACGGGCAGCGGCGCCGATAACCAGGGGGTGAAAAAGGCCGACAGCAGCGCTCTAGACCCCAGGAAAGGCAGGGGGAGAGAAGCGGGCAGCGACAGCCTCTCTCCCCCTGCCTTTCCTGGGGGTATATCGGGGTATACACGCGCACACACGCACCCTCATTTTATCATGGATATTTGGGTAAAAAACTTTTTTTACCCAAATATCCTTGGTAAAATGAGGGTGCGTGTTATAGGCCGGTGCGTGGTATACCCCGATAAATACGGTATGTAAAATTGACAACCTATTATGCCTCTCAATAAAAGACTCTATAAGCAGGATCTTAAATCTTAAAAGTAGTGACTCACATCTTAAGTTGATCATTCTTCTATCTGTCCCCATGGGGACATCAAGTGTTCCAGCTTTTACATTCCAAATATCATTCAGTAGTGCCCTAAATAAAATAAAAATTGCAAACAATCAATGTTTAAGTCAAAATATTAAAAACAACACTGCATTTTTAAAAGTAATTAAAACTGAGGTTCTTGGCACACAATTTCTTCGAATTGCGTGAGCCCACCTGCCACGACAAGGCAACCTCATTCAGATGGGTACAAAAAACTGCATGAAAAGAATTATTTTCATAACAGGAATAAAATATTTAAAAAAGAAACCCTTTCCAGTCATTGCCATCAGCAAGAGATTTTTTGTAAAAATACAATGTAGTACAGTGGTAATTGTTTTCTAAACAGGATTGGAAATGTAACAACACAAAACCCTTAATGTTAGCATATATTATCCCAGGCAGGCTAACCAACTTACTGTGGGTTTATCAAGGTTTATATTGCTTATAAAGAGCACCTGTTATGCTGCGTTCACTCTGCCGTCCTAGACCCGTCCCATTATTCTGTCAAAAATAAAAACAGATTTTAAGAATAACCGGACAATTACGGATGCAAACGGATGTTATTTGTTTGTATTTGTTATTGTTCAGTTAACAAACCAAAAAGAAAAAAAAAGTAAAAACAGATCAAAAAACGGATTGTAAAAATGGATGAAAATTGAAGACATTAAAGACTCATCCGTTTTCCATAGACTGACTAAGGCTGGGTTCACACTACGGATTGTAATTACGGTTCCCGTATACAGCTGGGAGGAGGGGTGGGCGGGGCTTAATCACGGCGCCCGCACTCAGCCGTATTCGGGAACCGTAGTTAATGTATGTCTATGAGCCGACCGAAGTGAACCGCAGCCTCCGGTCGGCTGCTTTTTCGGCCGTATGCGGTTTCCCGACCGCAAGCAAAAACGTGGTCGACCGTATTGTGAACCCAGCCTTACTTAGAAAAACTTAGCATGTCAGAAGAGATAAGTTGTTTTCACTTGGGGTCTAAGTGATTAGAAGTGCACTGCTGCACGATTTGCTCATCAGCTTGCAGCAATCTTTTCCTCTATGATCCATAGACATAATAGAGCAGCAAGACAAAGATCGCTAAAAGCCTGGGAGTTTTATTAGAAAGGTTCCAGTGTTTAAAACTTTAAATCAAACTGATCAGCTTCTCTGCTCTATAACAAGAATGGACTGAAACTGCACAGCAATAGTGAAATATTAATTATATAAATATATTATATTAACATATGGATGTGGACAAAATTTTTGTTACCTTCAGTTAAAGACAGCTGGAGGTTTGCACCCCCCCCCCCCCCCATGTGAACGTACAGGGTACATTCACACGGGCAGGTTTACAGTAAGTTTCCTGCTTCAAGTTTGGGCTGCAGCAAATTTTTCGCCGCAGCGCAAACTCCTAGCGGGAAACTCACCGTGACACGCCAGTGTGAATGTACCCTAAAAACACTACACTAACACATAATAAAGAGTAAAACACTACATATACACCCCCTTATACTGCCCCCCCCAATAAAAATGAAAAACGTATTGTATGGCAGTGTTTCCAAAACGGAGCCTCCAGCTGTTGCAAAACAACAACTCCCAGCATTTCCGAACAGCCACTGACTGTCCAGGCATGCTAGCAACAGCTGGAGGCACCCTGTTCGGTAATCACTGGCGTAGAATACCCCTATGTCCACCCCTATGCGATCCCTAATTTAGTCCTCAAATGTGCATGGAGCTCTCTCACTTCGGAGCCCTGTCGTATTTCAAGGAAACCGTTTAGGGCCACATATGGGGTATCTCCGTACTCGGGAGAAATTGCACTACAAATTTTGGGGGGCTTTTTCTCCTTTTACCCCTTATGAAAAGGAAAAGTTGGGGGCTACACCAGCTTGTTAGTGTAAAAAAATTATTTTACACTAACATGCTGGTGTTGCCCCATACTTTTTATTTTCACAAGCGTGAAAAGGAAAAAAAGACCCCCAAAATTTGTAACGCAATTTCTCCTGAGTACGGTAATACCCTAGATGTGGGCATAAAATGTTCTGCGGGCGCACAACAAGGCTCAGGAGTGAGAGCGCACCATGTACATTTGAGGCCTAAATTGGTGATTTGCACAGGGGTGGCCGATTTTACAGCGGTTCTGACATAAACGCAAAAAAATTAATACCGATATGTGACCCCATTTTGGAAACTACACCCCTCATGTAATGTAATAAGGGGTGCAGTGAACATTTACGCCCCACAGGTGTCTGGCAGATTTTTGGAACAGTGGTCAGTGAAAATGAAAAATGTAATTTTTCATTTACATAGTTACATAGTTAGTACGGTTGAAAAAAGACATATGTCCATCAAGTTCAACCAGGGAATTGAAGGGTAGGGGTGTGGCTCGATATTGGGGAAGGGATGTGATTTTATATTTCTTCATAAGCATTAATGTTATTTTGTTCCAGGAATGTATCTAATCCTGTTTTAAAGCTGTTAATTTTTCCTGCTGTGACCAGTTCCTGAGGTAGACTGTTCCATAAGTTCACAGTTCTCATGGTAAAGAAGGCGTGTCGCCCCTTGAGACTAAACTTTTTCTTCTCCAGACGGAGGGAGTGCCCCCTCGTCCTTTGGGGGGGTTTAACCTGGAACAGTTTTTCTCCATATTTTTTGTATGGGCCATTAATATACATTTATCATATCCCCCCTTAAGCGTCTCTTCTCAAGACTAAACAATTGTAGCTCCTTTAATCGCTCCTCATAGCTAAGATGTTCCATGCCCCATATTAGTTTAGTCGCGCGTCTCTGCACCCTTTCCAGCTCCACAGTGTCCCTTTTATGGACCGGTGCCCAAAACTGAACAGCATATTCCAGGTGAGGCCGTACCAATGCTTTATAAAGGGGGAGTATTATGTCCCTGTCCCTTGAGTCCATGCCTCTTTTGATACATGACAATATCCTGCCGGCCTTGGAAGCAGCAGCCTGACATTGCATGCTATTCTGTAGTCTGTGATCTACAAGTACACCCAGATTCTTCTCTACCAGTGACTCTGCAAGTTTAACACCCCCTAAGACATACAATGCATGCAGCTTATTAGTATCCAGATGCATAACTTTACATTTATCCACATTGAACCTCATTTGCCAAGTGGATGCCCAGACACTTAGTCTATCCAAGTCATCATGTAACCTATACACATCCTCTATAGACTGTACTGTGCTACAAAGCTTGGTGTCATCTGCAAAGATAGAAACAGAGCTGTTAATGCCATCCTCTATATCATTGATAAATAAATTAAACAACAGCGGTCCCAGTACAGAACCTTGGGGTACACCACTAATAACCGGGGACCAATCAGAGTACGAATCATTGACCACCACTCTCTGGGTACGATCCATGAGCCAGTGTTCAATCCAGTTACAAACTGAAATTTCCAAACCCAAAGACCTTAAC
Organism: Hyla sarda; assembly: GCF_029499605.1. Taxonomy (NCBI): domain Eukaryota; kingdom Metazoa; phylum Chordata; class Amphibia; order Anura; family Hylidae; genus Hyla; species Hyla sarda. The sequence continues at coordinate 161,937,734 of NC_079195.1, read as the reverse complement.
TTACCTGTCAGACGTCTATGAGGGACAGTATCAAACGCTTTAGCAAAATCCAGAAACACTATATCCACAGCAATTCCTCTTTCAAGGCTTCTACTCACCTCTTCATAAAAGCAAATTAGATTGGTTTGACAACTTCTATCCTTAGTAAACCCATGCTGGTTATCACTTATAATACAATTATCCCCTATGTATTCCTGTATGTAATCCCTTATAAGTGCTTCAAACAATTTACCCACAATGCACGTTAGACTTACCGGTCTATAGTTTCCTGGGGAAGACCTAGAGCCCTTTTTGAAGATTGGCACCACATTCGCCTTGCGCCAGTCCCTTGGCACAATACCAGACACCAGAGAATCTCTAAATATCATGAACAGGGGTACAGATATTACTGAACTTACCTCTCTAAGAACTCTGTTCCTCCAGTATCAAGGCCTCAAGCTCCCCAATTTTATTTGCTAGGCTTCTGGCATTTGTGAACATACACTTTACATTTCCATCCTTTATGTTATTGGGGTTAATGGGATTCAAGGGTGTAAGTTTTATTTTCCTATGAAGCCTATTCCTATTAACTATTCTAACCCCTCCCTCCGCTCCACCCCCAGGTACATTAAGAATTCCCACCTCTCTATCTACACTATCTTCCCCCTCTTTGCTGTTGGTTCCCTCCCCCCAAGTCCCTAGTTTAAACACTCCTCCATCCTTCTAGCCATCTTCTCCCCAAGCACAGCTGCACCCTCCCCATTGAGATGCAGCCCGTCCCTACGGTAGAGCCAGTAACCGACAGCGAAGTCAGCCCAGTTCTCCATGAACCCAAACCCTTCCTTCCTACACCAGCTTCTGAACCACTTGTTTACCTCCCTGATCTCCCGCTGCCTCTCTGGTGCGGCTCGTGGTACTGGTAGTATTTCAGAAAATACTACATTGGAGGTCCTTGCCTTAAGCTTGCGGCCTAAGTCCCTGAAATCATTTTTACACAGCCCACTGTTCCAAAGATCTGCACAGCCCACTGTTCCAAAGATCTGTCAAACGCCAGTAAATACTCACTGCACCCCTTATTAAATTCTGTGAGGGGTGTAGTTTCCAATATAGGGTCACATGTGGGGGGGGGGGTCCACTGTTTTGGCACCATGAGGGGCTTTGTAAACGCACATGGCCCCTGACTTCCATTCCAAACCATTTTTTTCCCAAAAGCTCAATGGCGCTCCTTCTCTTCTGAGCATTGTAGTGCGCCAGCAGAGCACTTGACGTCCACACATGGGGTATTTTTCCATACTCAGAAGAGATGGGGTTTCAAATTTTGGGGGGCATTTTGTCCTATTACCCCTTGTAAAAAAAAAATTTTGCATTTTTCTAACTTTGAAGCTCTCTGCTTATAAGGAATATGGATATTCCAAAAAAATTATATATTGATTCACATATACAATATGTCTACTTTATGTTTGCATCATAAAGTTGACATGTTTTTACTTTTGGAAAACCTCATTGGGCTTCAAAGTTCAGCAGCAATTTTCCAATTTTTCGCAAAATTTTCAAAATCGGAAATTTTCAGGGACCAGTTCAGGTTTGAAGTGGATTTGAAGGGTCTTCTGGTTATAAATACCCCATAAATGACCCCATTATAACTGCACCCCTCTAAGTATTCAAAATGACATTCAGTAAGTGTGTTAACCCTTTAGGTGTTTCACAGGAATAGCAGCAAAGTGAAGGAGAAAATTCATTCATTCTTCATTTTTTACACTCGCATGTTCTTGTAGACGCAGTTTTTGAATTTTTACAAGGGGTAAAAGGAAAAAAATCCTCTCAAAATTTGTAACCCGATTTCTCTCGAGTAAGAAAATACCTCATATGTGTATGTCAAGTGTTCGGCGGGTGCACTAGAGGGCTCAGAAGCGACGGAGCAACAATGGGATTTAGGAGAGTGAGTTTTTCTGAAATGGTTTTTGGGGGGCATGTCCCATTTAGGAAGCTCCTATGGTGCCAGGACAGCAAACCCCCCCCCGCCCATTGCACACTATTATGGAAACTACACCCCTCAAGGAACGTAACAAGGGGTACGGTGAGCCTTAACACCCCACAGGATGTGTAAATGAAAAAAAAAATTTTGTTCACTAAAATGCTGGTTTTTCCACAAATTTTACTTTTTTACAAGGGGTAATAGGAGAAAATGCCCCCCAAAATTTGTAACCCCATTTCTTCTGAGTATGGAAATACCCCATGTTTGGACGTCAAGTGCACTGCGAGCGAACTACAATGCTCAGAAGAGAAGGATCGCCATTGAACATTTAGAGAGATAATTTGTTTGGAATGGAAGTCGGGGGCCATGTGCATTTACAAAGACCCCCGTGGTGCCAGAACAGTGGAGCCCCCCCCCCCCACATGTGACCCCATTTTGGAAAATACACCCCTCACGGAATGTAATTAGGGGTACAGTGAGCATTTACACATTACTGGCGTTTGACAGATCTTTGGAACAGTGGGCTGTGCAAACAAAAAAATTTCATTTTTCATTTTCACTGACCACTGTTCCAAAAATCTGTCAGACACTTGTGGGGCATAAATGCTCACTATACCCCTTATTACATTACGTGAGGGGTGTAGTTTCCAAAATGGGGTCACATGTGGGTATTTATTTTTTTGGGTTTATGTCAGAACCGCTGTAAAATCAACCACACCTGTGCAAATCACCAATTTAGGCTTCAAATGTACATAGTGCGCTCTCACTCCTGAGCCTTGTTGTGTACCGGCAGAGCATTTTACGCCCACATATGGGGTATCTCCGTACTCAGGAGAAATTGCGTTACAAATTTTGGGGGTCTTTTTTTCCTTTTACCTCTTGTGAAAATAAAAAGTATGGGGCAACACCAGCATGTTAGTGTAAATTTTTTTCTTTTTTACACTAACAGGCTGGTGTAGCCCCCAACTTTTCCTTTTCATAAGGGGTAAAAGGAGAAAAAGCCCCCCAAAATTTGTAGTGCAATTTCTCTCGAGTACGGAAATACCCCATGTGTGTCCCTAAACTGTTTCCTTGAAATACGACAGAGCTCCGAAGTGAAAGAGCGCCATACGCATTTGAGGACTAAATTAGGGATTGCATAGGGGTGGACATAGGGGTATTCTATGCCCGTGATTCCCAAACAGGGTATCTCCAGCTGTTGCTAAACTCACAGCATGCCTGGACAGTCAGTGGCAGTCCAGAAATGCTGGGAGTTGTTGTTTTGCAACAGCTGGAGGCTCCGTTTTGGAAACACTGCCGTACAATACGTTTTTCATTTTGATTGGGGGGGGGGGGAGGACAGTGTAAGGAGGTGTATATGTAGTGTTTTACTCTTTATTATGTTTTAGTGTAGTGTTTTTAGGGTACATTCACACTGGCGGGTTACGGTGAGTTTCCCGCTAGGAATTTGCGCTGCGGCGAAAAATTTGCCGCAGCTCATACTTGAAGCAGGAAACTTACTGTAAACCCGCCCGTGTGAATGTACCCTGTACGTTCACATGGGAGGGGGGCAAACCTCCAGCTGTTTCAAAACTACAACTCCCAGCATGTACTGACAGACCGTGCATGCTGGGAGTTGTAGTTTTGCAACAGCTGGAGGCACACTGGTTGGAAAACCTTCAGTTAGGTTCTGTTACCTAACTCAGTATTTTCCAACCAGTGTGCCTCCAGCTGTTGTAAAACTACAACTCCCAGCATGCACGGTCTGTCAGTACATGCTGGGAGTTGTAGTTTTGCAACAGCTGGAGGCACACTGGTTGGAAAACCTTCAGTTAGGTTCTGTTACCTAACTCAGTATTTTCCAACCAGTGTGCCTCCAGCTGTTGCAAAACTACAATTCCCAGCATGTACTGATCACAGAAGGGCATGCTGGGAGATGTAGTTATGCAACAGCTGGAGGTACGCAACTACAACTCCCAGCATGCCGAGACAGCTGTTTGCTGTGTGGGCATGCTGGAATTTGTAGTTTTGCAACATCTGGAGTGCTACAATTTAGAGACCACTGAACAGTGATCTCCAAACTGTGGACCTCCAGATGTTGCAAAACTACAACTCCCAGCATGCCCAGACAGCAAACTGCTGTGTGGGCATGCTAGGATTTGTAGTTTTGCAAGATCTAGAGGGCAGTATTGAGATCACTGTGCAGTGGTCTCTAAACTGTAGACCTCCAGCTGTTGCAAAACTACAAATTCCAGCATGCCCACACAGCAAACAGCTGTCTGGGCATGCTAGGAGTTGTAGTTTTGCAACATTTGGAGTGCTACAATTTAGAGACCACTGAACAGTGATCTCCAAACTGTGGACCTCCAGATGTTGCAAAACTACAACTCCCAGCATGCCCAGACAGCAAACTGCTGTGTGGGCATGCTAGGAGTTGGAGTTTTGCAAGATCTAGAGGGCAGTATAGAGATCACTGTGCAGTGGTCTCTAAACTGTAGACCTCCAGCTGTTGCAAAATTACAAATTCCAGCATGCCCACACAGCAAACAGCTGTCTGGGCATGCTGGGAGTTGTAGTTTTGCAACATCTGGAGGGCTACAGTCTAGAGATCACTATAGTGGTCTCAGAATGTAGCCCTCTAGATGTTGCTAGGCAACTCACCGGCTTCCGTCGCATCCAGGGAGCCGTCCTCTTCTGCCGCACGCCGCCCGCAGATCTCCGTCGCCCCACGCCGATCGCCGTCGCTCCGCTGCCTCCGGACGGGTAAGTGATCTTCGGCGCCGCTCCTCTTCGTTTTCCCCGTTCTGGCCCACCTATTGTGGGTGGGCAGGACAGGGAAAACGAAAGTAAACCCTCCCTGCTCCCGATCTGCTATTGGTGGTCGCGTCTAGACCACCAATAGCAGGGATAGGAGGGGTGGCACCTGTGCCACCTCACTCTTATCGCTTTCGGGGGATCGTGGGTGTCTTAGACACCCGCTATCCCCCTTATTTAATCGGCGCAAATCGCAAGTGGGCATTTGCACGGGGTGCCTGCTGATAGATATCTGCAGTCACCCTGGTCCGGTCCCCCCCGGCACGCGGCGGGGACCAAAATTCCCACGGGCGTATGGATACGCCCTTCGTCCTTAAGTACCAGGAAGTATGCATACGCCCTTCGTCCCCAACAGGTTAAGGGGTTAAAGGGGTACTCCGGTGGGAAAACTTTTATTTTTTATTTTTATGTTTTTTAATCAACTGGTGCCAGAAAGTTAAACAGATTTGTAAATTACTTCTTTTAAAAAATCTTAATCCTTCCAGTACTTATCAGCTGCTGAATACTACAGTGGAAATTCTTTTCGGAACACAGTGCTCTCTGCTGAAATCATGACCACATTGCTCTCTGCTGACATCTCTGTCCATTTAAAGAACTGTCCAGAGTAGGAGAAAATCCCCATAGCAAGCATATGCTGCTCTGGTCAGTTCCTAAAATGGACAGAGATGTCAGCAGAGAGCACTGTGGTCATCATGTCAGCAGAGAGCTCTGTGTTCCAAAAAGAAAATAATTTCCTATGTACTGGAACTGGAAGGATTAAGATTTTTTTTATAGAAGTAATTTACAAATCTGTTTAACTTTATGGCACCAGTCGATTTAAAAAAAAAAAAAAAAGAAGTTTTCCACCGGAGTACCTCCTTTAAGGTGTTAATGACAGTGCCTATTTAAAGTACATTATCAAAGAATGACATGACTTGTAATGGGAAAAAGCAACAACAAAAAACATAGTGTAGTGAAACATACTATTTTAGAAAAGTAAATCATCACAAAAAAGCACAAAATAAAGAACTGCCGCTACCTAAAGGAAGCATAGGGGCATGTGCCTGAGGGCATATCATATTCCAAGCCTGCAGGCAATGTGAGGGGGGGGGGGGGGGTCATTCCTGAAGCTCCTGTTGACTTCAATGGGAGCTTCAGCTTGTAACTGCAGAATGGAAGTGACATGTCACTTCTTTTCTGCACAGTTCCCCAACTCCCACTCCGGTGAAAACCTTTTTTCTTTTAAATCAACTGGTGGCAGAAAGTTAAACATATTTGTAAATTACTTCTATTAAAAAATCTTAATCCTTCCTGTACTTATTAGTTGCTGAATACTACAGAGGAAATTATTTTCTTTTTGGAATGCTTTCTGATGACATCACAACTTTCTCTCTGCTGACGTTATTATAATAATAATAATAACGCTTAATTTATTGTAGTCCTTAGTGGGATTTTAACCCAAGTCCCCAGCACTGCAAGGCAGCAGTGCTAACCACTGAGCCACCATGCTGCCCTTAGCATACATCTGCTATGCATGGTTGCTAAAATGGACAGAGATGTCAGCAGAGAGCACTGTGTTCATGATGTCATCGGTGTTCCAAAAAGAAAGGAATTTCCTCTGTAGCATTCAGCAGCTAATAAGTACTGGAAGTATTAAGATTTTTTAATAGAAGTAATTTACAAATATGTTTAACTTTCTGCCACCAGTTGATTTAAAAGAAAAAAGGTTTTCACCGGAGTACCCCTTTAAAGTTAGTAGGAATGGGATTTTCCATGATGACACCACGTGAATTTTACTGTGGAAGGGTGGGGTCTGTTTCAAAAAACAGTTATATGCTGTGTAAACATGCCCTAATAGTAAATCAGGAAATGTAATGCACTGATATTATTTATTTTTGTTGCTTCTGTATCCAAAATGAGGGTTTCTGGGACTTTTTAATTGCAGTCATTCATACAAAGTCAGAAATGGAATTCAAAAAGTCTTTCCTTCCGACAGCGTCCTCTCTTTATTATTTGTTTCTGGCTTTGTATTCAATAATTTCAATTAAAAACTAGGGGAGATTTATCAAAACCTGTCCAGAGGAAAAGTTGCTGAGGTGCCCATAGCAACCAATCAGATCGCTTCTTTCATTTTTCAGAGGCCTTTTCTAAAATGAAAGAAGTGATCTGATTGGTTGCTATGGGCAACTCAGCAACTTTTCCTCTGGACAGATTTTGATAAATCTCCCTCTAAATGTGTAAACTCAACTTATCTTATCCTTAGGGTAACCCATTAATATCAGATTGGTGAGAATCCAACTCCTGTCACCTTCGCCAATCAGCTGAACAAAGGTGTTAAAGGGGTACTCCACTGGAAAATATATATATTTTATTTAAAAAAATTCTTCAAATCAACTGGTGCCAGAAAGTTAAAATGATTTGTAAATTACTTCTATTAAAAAATATTAATCCTTTCAGTACTTATCAGCTGCTGTATGATCCACAGGAAGTTCTTTTCTTTTTGAATTTCCTTTCTGCCTGACCACAGTGCTCTCTGCTGACACCTCAGTCCATTTTAGGAACTGTACAGAGTAGGATCAAATCCCCATAGAAAACCTATCCTGCTCTGGACAGTTCCTAAAATGGACAAAGGTGTCAGCAGAGAGCACTGTGATCAGGCAGAAGGGAAATTCAAAAATAAAAGAACTTCCTGTTGATCATAACAGCAGCTGATAAGGATTAAGTACTGGGAGGATTTAAAAAAAAAAATGTTTTCCAGTGGAGTACCCCTTTAAGACATGACAAGAAACAACGCAAAAAAAAAAAAAAATACCTCCTATAGCTATGTTGATGCAGAAATTGAGCATGTTTAAATCCTGCAAAACATAGAACGACAGAATATTACTGTATGGCTTAGAGCACTAATCACATCACAGTGATAATTTGCAGATACTTTTTGTCTAGTTAAATAGCTTTTAGTCCTTAGTTAAGGTAAGTGAAATGTTGTGCTTCTGTAAAGTGAAAACCATGCAGGTTTGACTTGTAGAAATGTGGAAACATATTCAAAGGAGTGATAAAGTACAGTGATCCCTCAACTTACAATGGCCTCAACATACAATAGTTTCAACATACAATGGTCTTTTCTGGACCATTGCAAGTTGAAACCAGACTCAACATACAATGCTACAGACAGTCCAGATCTGTGAAACATGTCAATGGCTGGAAGAACCAACCAATCAGAATGGGCATCTTACTGGTAAAACACTAGTATTACTGAAGTGTATGCACTGACTGATGTCTGGTAGCGCCCCCTACAGTACAGGGAGGTATTACATGTTCTGTACTCTTTACCTGTACCAGGGTTAGCTGCTCTTTTGGACACCAGGTGGGGGCGGCTCCATTTTACATTTTTAGGACATTGCGTGTACTGTACAGGACCCTGAAGAAGCTCCTGTACTCTACATAGACCAGCGTTTCCCAACCAGTGTGCCTCCAACTGTTGCAAAACTACAACTCCCAGCATGCCCGGACAGCCGAAGGCTGTCCGGGCATGCTGGGAGTTGTAGTTTTGCAACAGCTGGAGGCACACTGGTTCGGAAACACTGACATAGACAGTGATTTACAACTCCCAGCAGCTCTTTCTTACTTTTATATGTGCGATCTTGCTTTATCTATATTAATCTACTTATTATTCTTTAATCCTCACTTTTTCCTATTTTTGGGTGACATTTTGGTGGCTTCAGAACCAATTACCAGGTTTCCATAGAGTTCTGGTCTCAACATACAATGGTTTCAACATACAATGGTTGTCCTGGAACCAATTAATATTGTAACTTGAGGGACCACTGTTCTAAAAAGGTAAGAGTAAGGGCTCACAAACCTACATTTTGAAATGTTTACCATCCATCTGAACTGAATACCCCATAATGATGATGTAAAAACAGGATTTTAAAAATCTTTGGAAAACTATTAAAAAGGAAAATCTAAAATTTGGCATGGAAATAAGTATTCAGACCCCTTTGCTATGATATTACAGATTTAGCTCTGGGGCCTCCGATTTCTCTTGACCAGCTTTGAGATGTTTTTAATCCCTGATTGGAGTCAGCTGTGATAAATTCAGTTTATTATATATGACTTTGTTTCACAGCTGACAATGCATATAAGAGCAAAAAACCAAGCAATGAGATAGAAAAACTGCCTGTAGAGCTCAGAGACAGGATTGTGTCGGAGCACATATCTGGAGGCAGGGACAAAAACAATTCTGCTGCACTGAAAGTTTCCAAGAGCACAATGGTCTCCACAACTCTTAAATAGAAGACAATTTGTCGCAGAGACTTTTCATTGCGACTTTTGCTTTGAATGCCTTTTCTAAAATTGTGTAGTTATGCCAGAGTCTGGTTTACTTTTTGTAGTGGTCATGAATTTATCATGTTTGGACACTAGGCCTGGCTTACAACCTGTGGCCAGCATTTGCAAAAAGTCATACATTTTGGCACAACTGGTCAAAATGTTGCAGAAAAAGTTTCAGAGTAACAACCATACAAAGTGGTGTAATATAAAAAAAAAAAAAAAAAAGTGTACTAGCAGCATATTTTTCACATGCTAGGTGACTACTAATTTGTTCAGCTATGCTACCCTTGATACATTCCCATCCCCTGTTTTCAGATGAAAGAAACTTCCAGAAGATCACTGCAGCGCACCACCAATTTGGACTTTATGGCGTTGTCCAGAAAAAGGACTCTCCTCGGTAAGGCTAGGTTTCCACTTGTTTTTTTTCTGGCAGTTTTTGGATATCTGCCACTGCAGTTTTTGAGCCAAAGCCAAAAATGTATTCAAAAGGAATAGGACATATAAAGGAAGGACTTATACTTCTCCCTTATGGATCCACTTCTGACTTTGGCTCAAAAACTGCAGTGGCAGTATTCCAAAAACTGCCAGAAAAAAGACCAAGTGGAAACCTAGCCTTAGGGTGCAATCATATCTTGTTTTATGCAGCTGGATCTGGCAGGAGAATCTCAAAACTGCCTCCTGTCATATCTCTGACAGTCTGAGGGATTTTTATGTGCTCCGGACGATTTTGTGTCCACTCCACCACTCATTACTCTGAACCATTTCTTGGCTCCGCCTCCAGGCAAAATATTCCGGGGCGCATTGCTTCCCCGCTTTGTACTGCATCTTAGACTGTATACGTGTTTACAAAACAGTGTGTTACTAGATTTAGCAAAACTACAACTCCCAGCTTGCCCAGACTGCCAAAGCCTGTTCAAGCATGCTGTGAGTTGTAGTTTTGCAAAAATTTGTAACACAATGATTGATAGGCTGTCTGGGCATGCTGAGATTTGTAGTTTTTCAAAATCTAGCTACACACTGTTGTGTAAATACTTATACAGTCAAAGGTGCAATACAGAGCGGGGAGGAAGAGGCAATGTGCCCCAGTCAATTTTGCTTGGAGGAGGAGCCAAAAAATGATTCGGAGAGCCAAGGGGAGGAGTGCACACAAAATTGTCCGGAGCGCATAAACATACCTTACACCTGTGCTGTACCCCATTCATTGCAATGAGCTGACCAGAGTCAGCTAGTGACTCAAGTCGGCTGATTTTCCGACTGTATCCAGCTTTTGACCTGGACTAAAAACCGTGGTCTGCTGCAGTTTTTAGTCAGGTTAAAAAAATGGATATGGTCAGAAAATGAGCTGACCGAAGTAATTGAAATAAATAGATTATGGCACGGTCCAGCAAGGATACAGCAGGAGGCAGTTTTAAAATGTTCCCACTGGATCCGGATGCATAAAACAGATGTGCATGCGTCATGCCTGGAGGAAGCCAGGTACTACTTCTTGCCGGCCCAATACCATCCCTACAGTAAATCATGGTGGTTGCAGCATCATGCTGTGGGAGTGTTTTTCAGTGGCTGGGCCACAGAAACTGGTCAGAGTTCAGGGAAAGCTAAATGGCAAAGTACAAAGATATTCTTAATGAAAACCTGACCAGAGTGCTCTGGACCTTCCAGCAATACAGTGATCCGTAACAAACAGCCAAAACAAAAAGGGAGTGCCTTAGGGACAAGTCTGTGAATGTCCTTGAATGTCTCAGCCAAAGCCCGAATTTGAAACATTTCTGAAGAGAACTGAAAATGGTTGTCCACCTCTTAAGGACGCAGGGCGTACAGGTACGCCTCATCACCTGGTACTCAAAAGACGTAGGGCGTACCTGCATGCCCCGACACCTTATGTGGCTTTGAGGCGAGTGCAAGAGCTGCGGTCGCTTCAGAGCAGTGAGTGTCAGCAACCATTAGTAACCAAACTATCACTGCTTATGCCGGGCGATCCTGCCACTGCCTGGCATTTAACTCTTATGGTGTCTAAAGTGAAAGTAAAAGCTTACCGATCCTCCGCGACGTGATTGAGGGGGTACGTTAAGCTAGAATGGCAGAGGAGGGTCCCCTTACCTGCCTCCTGCCATTGTTCGACTACTCCCTGATATAGCCTGGCTTAGCCAGGCTAGATCAATGGATAACCAATCACACTGTATAATGCTATGCAATAGGCAATCAAATGTTTGCATATAAAAGTCCCCTTTTTATAAAAAAAAAAAGTCTCTTAAATTATATAAAACCCCCTCCTCTAATAAAAAATAAAATTACCCTTATTTTCTCATTTAACAAAAAATGAACAAACATTAACATATTTGGTATTGCCACGTGCTTAAATGTCCAAACTACTCAAATATAATGTTTATGATCCCACACAATAAACGGCGTAAACGTAAAAAAATATCAAAGACCAAAAATACAGATTTTTAAAATCGCATCAGAAGTTTTTCTTTATAAAAAGCAATAAAGTCCCATTAAAACAAAAATGTTACAAATAAAAACTATAGATCACGGCGCAAAAATTAGCCCTCATACATACGTATACAGAAAAATAAAAAAGTTATAAGGGTCAGAAAAGGACAATTTTATGCCTACCAAATAAAGTTTGCAATTCTTTTAAAGCGGTACAATAATAAAAAACTGTATAAATTAGTATTGTTTTAATCTCATTGACCTACAGAATAAAGATGTGTAATTCTTACCATAAAGTGCACTGCGTAAAAACCAAACCCCCCCCCAAACTTTTTAAATTGCAGCTTTCTTATACATTACCGCCTACAAATAATAATTTTTTTGATTTTGCTATACATTTTATGTTAAAAGAAAGGTGTCCTTGCAAAGTAAAAATGATAACACAAAAAACAACCCACTCATATAGGTCTATAGGTGGAAAAAAATAAAAAAGTTATGGATTTTAAAAGAAGAGGAGGAAAAAAAAACCGCAAAAATGAAAATCCTTTAAAGGGTACTCTAATGCAAAACATCTTATCCCCTATCAAATGGAAAAGGGATAAGATGTTAGATCGCGGGGGCCACTGGGGACCCCTGTGATCTCCAGGCCGGCAGCAGCGGCGTCTGGAACACACAAGCGTGTAGCTCCCGTGTTTGTGACATCACGCCACACCCCCTCCATTCATGTCTATGGGAGGGGGCGGGATGGCTAATACATAGCCGTCATGCCTCCTCCCATAGACCTGAATGGAGGGGGCTTGGTGGCTGTAGTCGCCAGTCATCTGTCACGGATGACCGGGGTGCCGTGCCGTTGATCGCAGGGGTCCCCAATGACGGGATCCCTGTGATCTAACATCTTATCCCCTATCCTTTTGATAGGGTATAAGATGTTTTGTGCTGGAGTACCCCTTTTAGGCCAAAATGGGTTAAGTGCAAAATGATTTTTTATTAGATTTAGATTTTTTTTATTTTTTTTTATTTTAGGACAAAGCTTATATTGTAAGGCCATACAGGCAGGACTCTCTTTCCCTTCATATCAGTCTGTCATTTATTATGTGTCATGTTGACTGTACATATATTTGTGTCATGTATTTTAACTCCTTATGAAATGTAAAGCGTCCTGGAACTAAGGGACACTATTTAAATAATATAAATAATAATAACAAAGGAAAATATAAAAAAAAATGAAAGAATCTGAAGACTGTCTGAATGCACTGCATACTATGAGTTAACATGTCCTATAGCAGAAGATTATATAATGCTGGGCTTCCCTTTAAGATGCCCCTGATATAAATCAAATCTCTCTTTCCTTAGCAGGAAGGGTTAAATGCAGGCAAGGGGAGGAAGTTTGTGTTTGTAAGATGTGTGAAAGAAATCAGCATCTCAGCAGGAGGGGGCTAAGCTGTCCAGGATAAGATTGAGGGTCCAGTCTGTTTTTTATCTAAACAAGTCAACAATTCTCCCCTCAGACAGTCTGACCACACATGATGATGGCTTCATAAATCTGCATATGTATGTGCTCCTATTGTTGGCTAAATGTGTCCAGAGGCAGCCACAGTGTATCCAGAGATCCATAGGAGCATCACTATCCCAAAAAAAAGAATACAATTATTGTTAAAATATCACTTCTGTGATACTGCCCTCTATTGAGAAGAATGTGTAGCTTATTTCTCTGTACTAGAGATGTACCAATGTTAGGGAATAAGTACACACAATACTTAATCTTTAGCGTGGAAAGGAAACAGACATACAACAGGAAGAATCTTTCTTCCTTTAAGATGAAGCTGAACCATGGCTCCTTCCTTTCCTTTCTATCAGAATTTCCTTTCCTAAAATCCATGATTTAAAAATATTACAATATATAAGTGAAATGTTGGCTATGTATTTATTGAATCCAATACGTTCACATACAAGGAGACCACCTCTGACCCATGGAAAAAGTGAGCCTCATAATTCTTATATATACAAGTTCAGGAGCAGACTGCGACATTTTCAAGAAAGTATGGTAGTATGAGACAGAAGTACATATAACTGGCTTATAGACACATTATTTTAGCGTCATTTGATGGGGAAATGTGCTGTACATTTCTTTGAGACAGTAAAATGTGACTGACTTAGATACACTGGGGGAGATATATCAAAACCTGTGTAGTGGAAAAGTTGCTGAGTAACCCACAGCAACCAATCAGATCGCTGCTTTCATATTTGAAAAGGCCTCTGCAAAATGAAAGAAGCGATCTGATTGGTTGCTGTGGGCGACTCAGCAACTTTTCCTCTGGACAGGTTTTGATAAATCTCCCCCACTGAGTTATCATTACATTATGTGGGATGTAATGCTGTGTACTTCAAACAGGCAGTATCGCACAAATGGCTTAGATCATTGTTTCCCAACCAGTGTGCCTCCAGCTGTTGCAACAGCTGGAGGCACACTGTGAAACACTGGCTTAGATGCACAAACCAGTTAAGCAGCATGATGTCCCTATTACTTGCTGATAAATTCTTTCTTGGTATATACCCTCAATTACTTTTGTCAGTAAGAGAATTGATGTTAAAAGCAATTTTGAAAAGGGTTTTTGGAATAGGGGTCGGGGGCTCATGTTCTGGGGATAGATATGGGTTCCACCTCTGGGACCTGCAGCTATCAGACATTTATAACATATCCTGTGGATCATCCATTTAAAATAGCATTTCCTCCCAAATGGGATTTGTTTACAAATGCTAGGTCTAAATCACAGCTCCGCATGTAGCAGGCGAAATCTTTTATTTCACATATACAGCTACCAAATTAGCAAGAAGTGACAGACACTTGAGACCAGAAAAATGACGAGACCTTCTGACACAGGAGGAAGAGACAGAGAGGAAAAGTTTTGACATATAGTTCAGGAAAAGGAAGCCATGTAAATGAATAGTTTACGGGAAACCTCTGCCCCTCCTGATACTGAAGCAGAATATTTTACTGTAAGGCTATGTTCACACAGAATATTTCTGTGCGGACATTACCCCGACAGCAGAGTGCCGACAGAACATGCCAGTGCTAGGCTCGCTTAGAAATGCGCCCTCTCTTAATGACAATGCATTTCCGTGTTGACTCTGCAAAAAGAACAGACATGTCTGTAAGTAAGTTTAGCTTCGACCCATGCCGATCATTTTTCATTGTCCTTTAGTCTCTTACGTTGTCCACCATCTTGTCTTTCAGCAACTCAAAACAGGCCTGCTGCTCTGCAACACTAGCGACAGGTCCATTAGGCAGTTTGCTGCACTGAATGGCCAGCCCCAAAGAGCAGGGTCTACATGCCTCCTCTATGCATTCTCTAAGGGAGTGGTGCTGAAGATACACGAGTACAGTGCTCCTTAAGAGAATCCATGGAGGTGACTTGTCGACCCTGTACCCGGGCACCATTCTTGAGATTGCAGGGGTCCCAGTGGTCGGACCCCCACGATTAGACACTTATTCCCTATCCAAAGGATAGAAGATACGTTTGGAAATGGTAAAGTAGCCCTTTAATATTTCTTCCCACAAGTAATACTAGGGCACAGTGTTAAGTGTCCTAATGATGCCGCTAAGTCAGCGTTGAACCCTGTGCTGATGCCAGGCTCCTCCATATGTAACCTGAAAGCCTTGAAACTCTGTTTCCCAGCAACCAACTGATTCTGCCATTGGGAACACACCAGGCAGCAAAAAAAAAAAAAAAAAAAAAAAAATCAGGCAGATAGCATACAGAAATACACAGACAAGAGGCAACTTAAGGGTGCGTTCACACGTGCTTATTTACTGCTGCAGATCTGCTGCAGATTTGCTTCAGCAGATTTTGCTGCCCATTGAAGTCATGCATGTGTGAACGCACCCTAAAGGGGTTATCCAGATTTTTAAAAACAGAACTGATTTCTTGCAAAAACAACACCACACCTGTCTTAACCAGGTTGATTGTGGTATTGTACACTTAAACGGAATAATGTATAAAAATAGAGAAACAGAAACATAGCATTATTGATAGCTGTCACGTCCCCTCCCGTAGGCTTGCATTGAGGGGCGGAGTGTGACATCACACGGGGCGGAGGCGGGGGTTTACAGCAAGTTTTCTGCTGCAAGTTTGAGATGCAGCAAATTTTCCCGCCGCAGCTCAGACTTCCAGCGAGAAACTCACTGTAAACCCTGCCCGTGTGAATGTACCCTAAAAAAAACACAATACACTACACAACACAAAATAAAAAGTAAAACACTACATATACACATACCCCTTCACAGAACCCCCCCCCCCCCCCCCCCCCCCCCCCCCCAATAACAAAAAAAATTAAAATCTTGTACAGGACTGTTTCCAAAACAGAGCCACCAGCTGTTGAAAAACAACTCCCAGTATTGCCGGACAGCCACTGACTGTCAAGGCATGCTGGGCGTTTTGCAACAGCTGAAGACACCCTGTTTGGGAAACACTGGCATAGGGTATTTTGTTGGCGAATGCAAATCCCCAATGTAGGCCTCAAATGTGCATGGAGCTCTCTCACTTTGGAGCCCTGTCGTATTTCAAGGCAACAGTTTAGTGCCACATATGGTGTATTTCTGTACTCAGGAGAAACTGTGTTACAAATTTTGGGGGACTTTTTCTCCTTTTACCCCTTATGAAAAGGTAAAGTTGGGGTCTACACCAGCATCAATTTTTTATTAATTTTAAATAAATTTTTTACAATAACGCTGGTGTTACCCCATACTTTTCATTATCACAAGCAGTAAAAGGAAAATTTGTAACGCAATTTCTCCTGAGTACGGAAATACCCCATATGTGTACGCAAAAGTGCTCTACGGGCGCACAACATGGCTCTAAATTGGTGATTTTCTGTTACGCCGAGCGCTCCGGGTCCCTGCTCCTCCCCGGAGCGCTCGCAGCATTCCTCTCTCTGCAGCGCCCCAGTCAGACCCGCTGATCGGGAGCGCTGCACTGACACTGCCGGCGGGGATGCGATTCGCATAGCGGGACGCGCCCGCTCGCGAATCGCATCCCAAGTCACTCACCTCTCCCGGCCCCTGGCTGTCATGTCCTGGCGCGCGCGGCTCCGCTCCTTAGCTCTCTAAGATTTAAAGGGCCAGTGCACCAATGATTGGTGCCTGGCCCAATCAGCCTAATTAGCTTCCACCTGCTCCCTGTCCATATTACCTCTCTTCCCCTGCACTTCCTTGCCAGATCTTGTTGCCTTGTGCCAGTGAAAGCGTTTAGTGTTGTCCAAAGCCTGTGTTCCAGATCTCCTGCTATCCTCATTGACTACGAACCTTGCCACCTGCCCCGACCTTCTGCTACGTCTGACCTTGCCTCTGCCTAGTCCTTCTGTCCCACGCCTTCTCAGCAGTCAGCGAGGTTGAGCCGTTGCCGGTGGATACGACCTGGTTGCTACCGCCGCAGCAAGACTATCCCGCTTTGCGGCGGGCTCTGGTGAAAACCAGTAGCAACCCTAGAACCGGTCCACCGACACGGTCCACGCCAAACCCTCGCTGACACAGAGGATCCACCTCCAGCCTGCCGAATCCTAACATTTTCACATGGGTGGCTGTTCTACAGTGGTTCTGACATAAGCACAAAACAATAAATACCTACATGTGACCCCATTTTGGAAACTACACCCCTCACTGAATGTAACAAGGGGTATAGTGAGCCTTAACACCACACAGGTGTTCAAAGAATTTTCGTTAAAGTTGGATGGGAAAATGAAAAAATATATATTTTTCACTAAAATGCTGTTGCTATTCTACATTTTTCATTTTCACAAGGTAAAATAGGAAAAAATCCCCCCAAAATTTGTAGCCCCATTTCTTCTGAGTATGGAAATACCCCATATGTGGATGTAAAGTGCTCTGCGGGCGAACTACAATGCTCAGAAGAGAGGGAGCGCCATTGGGCTTTTGGAGAGAGAATGTGTCCGAAATTGAAAACCATGTGTGTTTACAAAGCCCCCATGGTGCCAGAACAGTGGACACCCCATATGTGACCCCATTTTGGAAACTACACCACTCACATAATGTAATAAGGGTACAGTTAGCATTTACACCCCACAGGTGTCTGACAGATTTTTGGAACAGTGGTCCTTGAAAATGAAATAAATTTTTTTTTCATTTGCACAGCCCACTTTTCCAAAGATCTGTCAAACGCCAGTAGGGTGTAAATGCTCACTGTACCCCTTATTAAATTCTGTGAAGGGTGTAGTTTCCAAAATGAGGTCACATGTGTGGGGTCCACTGTTCTGGCACCACGGGGGCTTTGTAATTGTACATGGCCCCGCGACTTCTATTCCAACCAAATTCTCTCTCCAAAAGCTCAATGGGGCTTCTTCTCTTCTGAGCATTGTAGTTCGCCCGCAGAGCACATCCACATATGGGGTATTTCCATTTTTCAGAAGAAATGGGTTTACAAATTTTGGGAGGCTTTTCTCCTATTACCCCTTGTGAAAATGAAAAATTTGAGGTAATTTACATTAATTTACATATCCAACTTTTTTATTTATTTATTTTTGCTGTTCTGGCACCATAGGGGCTTCCTAAATGTGACATACCCCCCAAAAACCATTTCAGAAAAACTCACTCTCCAAAATCCCATTGTCGCTTCTGAGCTTCCCTTCTGAGCCCTCTGCTGCACCCGCAGAACACTTAACATACACATATGAGGTATTTCCTTACTCAAGAGAAATTGGGTTACAAATTTTGGGGGGATTTCTCTCCTTTTACCCCTTGTAAAAATTCATAAAACTGGGTCTACAAGAACATGCAAGTGTAAAAAAATGAAGATTTTGAATTTTCTCTTTCACCTTGCTGCTATTCCTGTGAAACACCTAAAGGGTTAACACACTTTCTGAATGTCATTTTGAATACTTTGCGGGGTGAAGTTTTTATAATGGGGTCATTTATGGGGTATTTCAAATATGAAGGCCCTTCAAATCCACTTCAAAACTGAACTGAAAATTCCAATTTTGAAAATGTTGTGAAAAATTGCTGCTGAACTTTGAAGCCCTCTGATGTCTTCCAAAAGTAAAAACATGTCAACTTTATGATGCAAACATAAAGTAGACATATTATATATGTGAATCAATATATCATTTCTTCGGTATGTCTATTTTCCTTACAAGCAGAGAGCTTCAAAGTTAAAAGAATGCAACATTTTCAAATTTTTCATGAAATTTTGGAATTTTTCAACAAGAAATGATGAAGTATCGACAAAAATTTACCACTATGTTAAAGTAGAATATGTCACGAAAAACAATTTCATAAGTAAAAGCATCCCAAAGTTATTAATGCTTAACCCCTTAATGACGCAGCCCATTTGGGCCTTAAGGACGCAGACAATTTATTTTTTTACATTTTCGTTTTTTCCTCCTCACCTTCCAAAAATCATAACTCTTTTATATTTTCATCCACAGACTAGTATGAGGGCTTGTTTTTTGCGCGACCAGTTGTCCGTTGTCGCGCAAAAAACTGAATGCTTTCACTCACTTTACCATAAAATGTATGGCGCAACCAAAAAAATACTATTTGTGTGGGGAAATTAAAAAGAAAACCGCAATTTTGCTAATTTTGCAAGGTTTCACTTTCACGCTGTACAATTTACGGTAAAAATGACACGTGTTATTTATTCTTTGGGTAAATATGATTAAAATGATACCCATGATAACATACTTTTCTATTACTGTTACGCTTAAAAAAAATCACAAACTTTTTAACCAAATGAGTGCGTTTAAAATCCCCCTATTTTGAAGACCTATAACTTTTTCATTTTTGCGTATAAGCGGCATTATGAGGGCTCATTTTTTGCGCCGTGATCTGTACTTTTTATTGATACCATATTTGCTTATATAAAACCTTTAATACATTTTTTATTGATTTTTTTGGGAATAAAATGTTATAAAAAAGCAGCTATTTTGGACTTTTAATTTTTTTTACGTTCACGCCGTTCACCATACGGTATCATTAACATTTTATTTTAATAGATCAGATATTTACGCACGCGGCGATACCAAATATGTATATCAAATATTTTTTTTAACACTTTTTGGGGGTGAAATAGGGAAAATGGGACAATTTACGTTTTTATTGGGGGAGGGGGTTTTTCACATTTTTTTAACTTTATTATTTTTACTTTTATTTTTACACTTTAATAGCCCCCATAGGGGACTATTTATAGCAATCACTCGATTGCTAATCCTGTTCAGTGCTATGTATAGGACATAGCACTGATCAGGGTTATCGGTCATCTTCTGCTCTGGTCTGCGGGAAGGCAGATCAGAAGACTCCCGGAAGACAGCGAAGGCAGGTGAGGGAAAGTACGGCTGCCTTGCATTTTAGTGTCCGCAATGCTGCAGAGCAGATGCCGTGATCTGTATTGATCACGGCATCTGAGGGGTTAATGTCGGACATCCGCGGGATCGCGGGTGTCCGCCATTACCGGCGGGTCCCTGGCTGCGATCAACAGCCGGGACCTGCCGCGCATGTTTCGGGCATCGCTCCGATGCCCCCGGTTATGCTTAGGACATAAATGTACGTCCTGGTGCGTTAAGTACCACGTCACCAGAACGTACAATTATGTCCTTCGTCGTTCAGGGGTTAAAGTGACAGTGGTCAGATGTGCAAGAAATGCTCTGGACCTTAAGGTGAAAATGGGCTTGGTCCTTAAGGGGTTAAAATTACCTAATTTGAGTCCTGTCATAAATTTTACTGAGTTGCTGCATCAAGACCATAAAGCAATATTCTGACTCTTCAAAAAAAAAGTTATTAGCTTGCCTAAAAACACATAAAAAAAAAATAAAAAAAACTATGCTCAGGGGGGACACTGCTGTGGCCACTGTTTGGCTGAGCGGGCAGTGCACATGCTCACCCCAAAAATAGAAAGCGCTGTGCAACAGGATCTCCTTCAGGAGAATGGTGGTGGCAGCAGCGAGGCCAGGTTTGAGAAGGGGAAATTACTTTTTTTTTAACAAAGGGTCAGTTGGTGTTGGCCCAGCTGCTTAAGCGGTATACTCCACTCATAGACATCTTATCACCTATCCAAAGCATAGGGGACACAATGTCTGATCGCCCGGGTCCCGCTGCTGGGAACCCCCGCGATCTATCCTGCAGCACCCCCGCCATCTGGTGCACGGGGCAAGCTTCACTCCGTGCCTAATGACTGGCGATGCAGGGGCCGGAGGATTGTGACATCACCGCGCTCCCTCATGATGATGGCCTTGCATTAAGTGGGCAGGTCGTGACTACACGAGGGGGCAGGGCCATGATGTCACGATCCTCCGGCCCCTGTATCACCAGTCATCAGGCACGGAGCAAAGCTCGCTCTGTGCACAAGATTACAGGGTGCTGCTGAAGAGATTGTGGGGGTTACCAGTGGCGGAACCTCTTGATCAGACATCTTATCCCCTATCCTTTGGATAGGGGATAAGATGTCTAGGGGTGGAGTACCCTTTCATATAGCTTCACCTTTTGGTAAGGTGGTTAGTCACATTACATGGCAGACATTTAGATAAATGACTATCCATGTAATATTTCCGTAGGCCAGGTTCATCAGAATGAGAATCATGAGCATTAAAGGAGAAATGCAACGCAAGACTTTTAACTTTTCCTGTGCCTGGGCTGCAAAAACTAAAAAAACTAACTTTAAATCACCTTTCTACGTTCCCCTGTTGCACAGATATCGGGCTCCCGTTCTTCCAGTGATGCTCTGCTTCCTGCTTCTTAGGTCTCGGAACGTCACACTGCAGTCAGTGTATTGCCGGCGATGTCCCGCCTCGGCCGGTGATAGGCTGAGCGCACTGTCATGCTGCCCCGGCTCCTTACCTGACAGTGCACTCAGCCTATTACCGGCCAAGGCAGGACACCGCTGTGGCCGGCAATATGCTGACTCTAGTGTGACATTCCAAGCCTAAGGAGCAGGAAGTGGAGCATCACCGGAGGAATGGGACACCGATATCGGCTCAACGGGGGAACGTAGGAAGGTGAGTTAAAGTTTTTTTTTTTTTTTCCAGCCCGGACACAGGAAAAGTTAAGTCTTGCACCCCAGTTCTCCTTTAACAGTTGTATGGGACATTTACACATAATGGGGGAGACTTTTGTCTAAACCTGTCCAGTGGAAAAGTTGCTGAGTTGCCCATAGCAACAGATCGCTTCTTTGATTTCTAAAAAGGCCTCTGAAAAAATAGATAAGCAATCTGATTGGTTGCTGTGGGCAACTCAGCAACTTTTCCTCTGGACAGGTTTTGATAAATCTCCCCCACCATGTTTTTTTTTAGGGTTTATGTGAATGTTATGGTGTGAAAATCAATGTATGAACATAGCATCTAATCTACAACATTAAATCCCCAGCATTAAATCTGCCGTTTTGAATCTGCAGCAAACACGGTACATGTGAATTTTCCCTTTTGCTGAGTCCTAATATTTGTCAACTGTTATTTCTGTGTAATTAATTTAGTGTGAATATGTTGGAAACTGTGTTGGATTTGTAATTCAGCTCTCAGCAGTTCACTCCTGTGTCAGTGATATGCCCTGAGCAATAACAGACATAGCCACTACTATAAGAATGGCATTGTGCCTGCAAAAAAATAAAGGACCCTTTTTCCCTTTTGCTGTTTGGCAGAGATGCCATGAGTCTAAAGCCACTGATAAAAACTTCTGACATGTCCCTAGGACATAACGACAGGTATACTTTTAAGGGGTTGTCCAAGATATCTAAAAAATTATAGCCTATTAATGTTATAAAAAAAAAAAATGCAGCATGTTTTATGCTTTCCAACTGTCCAGCCACTCTGCTCCTCACAGCTGCCTGTTTATTTTCCTGCATGGCCGCTCTCCTGATGGTGTCCCTAGGGCAACCAAAACACACTGCAGCCACGGGGGCATTATCAGGAGAGCAAAGAGAACATTAATGCAGGGAAGTAAATAAAAGCCATGCTGAGGACCAGTGTGGTGCCATAAAACAGGTGAGTATATTACATTTATTCTATTATTTTATTACCCTAATGCTAGGTTTAGACTGAAGGGTGGTCGGTGCTGACCGAATCATTTCCCATAGACCGCAATGTATTCCCTGAGGTATTCCACGGAAAGAATGATATAGCTCAAGAATCAAACAGAAGGCAAATATCCCGGCTCAATCCCTGGTCTGAATGCTGGGCACGGAGTGGGTGTGGACCTCACCCGGATAAATCATGAAGAAAGAGAGGGACTCCAGCTCAGCTCAGGAAAATACGGCTTTATTCACATCAAACAAGGCAACAGGTAACAGGGAGGAAGTGACGCGTTTCGGCCAGGTGCTGGCCTTAGCTCAAGAATAATCTAACCACTGAAATTCTATAGTGTGCACTGTGAGGCAGAAACCCATTGACAGCAATTTCTATGCAGAATTTTGCACATAATTCCGTACGGAAATTTTGTGGTCTGAACCTAACCTAATAGGCCCCTCTTCTGGTCTCCGTAGTATACCTATTGGATTCTCCAAGGGGTATAGATCCTCCTTTCAAATTTAAATACGATGAGCATGCGCCTGGTCACATTTACACTATCTTAGCCTTTTCTTTGATGTATACAATAGGTTGATTTAACACAAGTTACTACCACTAGTTACTTCCTCCTGCTGTCTCCTGCTGATTTTCTCATTGTGGTTGATGTCTTGTTTTTGTCATATCCCTTTATTACTGTACTGAATAGACTATGTAGAGTACTGATTTATTTTACACCCTGTTAATTGAATGAGTATTTTGTATATTGTCTATAGAAAATGTATAGTATGTTAGACACAATTCGCACAAAAGTTACTGATGTTTGCTATTCATTTTTGTTGTAGTTGTGCATTGTGCATTTACCCTAATTGGCAACTGAGATTTAAATTGAGCATACAACAAAAAGTGCCATGCTGTAAAACCCAGTTAGTTACCAGTAAGTTCATCAGCTGATCACATTAATTATGTAAACCTAAAAAGTTGGTCTCTTCCATAGGGCATATGCTGGTGACAATTATCAATTTGATAATTGGGCTGTGTTCACCCTGTACATTTTTGTACCATTTTTACCATTTTTTTTTGTTTTGTTTACATTAGTGAACTGATTAAGAGACATGGGCGTTCACTAATTGAAACATAAAATGAAAGTTAAAAGTACAACAACAATGCACAGTGTGAACACTGACTAAAGCTTTAAAAGTATTTTAGGACCAGAAAACCTAATTAGATCTAATAAATGGATGAGAACGGAAGATATCAGCATTGGCACAAATATACATCATTTAATCAGTAAGAACATTCTACAATTGATGTTTTTTTTATATCACATAAATCCAAAGATTATTTTGGCATTTGACATTTCTACAATCAATTGTAGCAACAAAAATATTTCTAGGAACTTTGCTGCTGATTCTTGTAAAAAGCTCCAGCACGCAGCTATCATTATGTGACAGACTATAACAACCAATCCAACATGAGAAATGCTACACTGAAATCTGACTGGTCACTGGGTCAAAAGAATATTTGTGCTGTAAAATGTAGCACCACCCAATAAATAGCTTTCATTAAGACATACATCCTGATTACTAACATGTTAGATTGCCTTGGTAATGTAAACAGTTGAATAAAAAAAAAAAAATCTATAAAAATACAGAACAGCACTTGAAGAATCCCCCCAAGCAATCTATTAAGTGCTTTAGTCTTTGGAGGACATGCACTGGAGTTCACTAGTGTCCATTTCCAAGGAAGATTAGTCTATGACAAAAAAAAATCTGAACTCACATACAGCAAGAACTTACAGACAAGTTCAAAATGATAAAAAAAAAAAAACATTACTTCAGGATATAGATCCATTCATACGCTTTACTTGTACTTAGTCCTGTATCCCAGCCAGCTCTTCTTCTTCTGTTGAAACTTTTATATGCTTATTTACGTCTTCAGCAACTCCAGCAGAAAAACTGCCTCCTCCAGGTTTCTTCTCTTGAGTTTCTGCTTGTTCTGTGTCACCTTTTAAGAAATTTCCACATCCCAGCAACCTACGACAGTGACCTCTAAATCTGGGATCCAAGAAGGCATAAAGAACTGGATTCATGCAGCTATTGGCATACCCCAAACAGGTTACATAGGGGTGAAGGTTGTTGAGAAAAACATGCAGAGCACAACTGAGGGGCAAAACTTCTGCATTCATGAGGACATAGATACTCTTCACTAAGTGAAAAGGGGCCCAGCATGCTCCAAATGTGACCACAAGCCCAACCATGATAGCTAATAATCTTCTTTTTCGGCTGGCAACAAGGGGCAAGTGAAAGTGACCTGAGACTCTGCGACCAATGCACGCGTAGCAATAGAGGATAACACAGAATGGAGCTACAAAGGCCAACAGAGTGGATGAAAATCCCAATACAGCTTCCCACAGGTGAGTTTGACTGTTACTGTCCACAGCTGAATAGTCCATGTAGCATAGTGTTCTGTTGTCCCAAAGGTCATCTGTTTGTCCAGTGTTCCTGAATATGAGGGCAGGAAGAGCAAGAAGCCCAGCCATTGCCCAGGTAATGATGGTGGCCAGAGGGCTGGATAGTGGAGAACGTGGATGACCAGGACCAGGTGAGAGAACAATTACTATGTATCTGTCCAAACTTAGTCCAGTAAGGCAGAAAGCACTGGCATACATGTTGAGCAAAACTAGATAACCACTAAGCTTGCAAGCCAATTTGCCAAAGGGCCAGTGATATCCAAGGGAAGCATAGACAGCCCACAATGGAAGAGTCACAACAAATGCCAAATCAGCCACCGCTAATTGCAGTATAAAAGAATCTGCAGCCCGTGGCCTGTCCCTCCGACGGTGGCTTGCCCACAACACTAGCCCATTGCCAGTAATGCCCAGAAAAAATATAAGGAGGTAAGCCGCTGGTATGAGTCCAACAGATGGTTCCCATTCATCATATTCACAATCAGGCATCCCCAGTAGATTGGTCAGGTTGTTAATCTCCTCATCCATCTTTTGCAGTCTTGGGATATTTCTCTAGGGCTCTTAACTGTATCTGACTTTAGACATACACACTCTTATTTATAGATCCACACTACCCTCCCAGGACACCCCCTTCATTTCAACAGGCTAGGTGTATCTCAGGACAGGAGGATGTTTAACTCTTTCCTTAAAGCCTTTTGCCTGTTTGTGCTGCTCTCCAAGTGATATGGTAACTCAATTATCACCCCCCTCATTATATCCTGAAATGGGGAGGGGGGGGGGGGGGGGTATGGTGGAGACAGATGGGACTTTAGCTGACATCCTGTATATGAAGCTCACAGGGTCACAGTTATCTATGTATACTGACCTTCCCTTTTATAAACAGGATGACATGACATAATGATCTCTGGTGCTGGACTTCTTTGGACCATCCTGTATATTTCTTAAGTCTAGCAATTAACAAAACAGGCTATGTGTGCCAGAGAGAATAAACACACAGCAAATACACAACTCAGCTGAAACAGCACTGTAATAAATATAAAATAAAATATGATCATTGAAATCCCCTTCCAGTATGTAGCACAAATTTTAACTCTATTTAACATTAACATTTGCTGCTTGCTGAATAAATGACACTCTGCTACAATCTAAAGTAGTGAGTGCACAGCCTGTATAACAGTGTTTAATGTTGTGTAGGTTGTGCACTCACGTACAGGACTAATGAAAGTTAATTCAAGGTTGCCAAGGTTTAGACATTTATGTCTGTGTGTAGAGTTATTTTAAGGGGACAGTAAAATTAAACCTTGTTATGCAGGCTGTGCACTCTCTTCTTTACATTGTAGCAGAATATATATTTTTTCAGTGTAATCACATGAAAACCTATAATAAAATATTTACAAAAATGTGAGTGGTGTATGTAAAATACTGTATACATATATTTTTCTTTTAATTGTAAACTCTTTGGACCACAATCTTTATTTTTCTGTGGAAAAAAAGATTATTTTCAGAAATGTATACAGATTTGTAAATTGCCTCTTAAAAAAAAAAAAAGCCTTCTCATATGTGTGCGCTGTATGAAATAAATAATAATAATTATTATTATTTATATACTTTTAGGGTAGGGTCACACATAACGGATCTGCATCGTAAAATACGCTGCAGATCCGTTACATGTGACCTACCCTAAAAGTATAAAAATAATAATGACCCGACCCTATAGTGTGCCTTCTGCTGTGCTTGTCTGCTCGTAGTGGCAATCCGCCACTGCAAGCAAACACACAAGGACCTGTACTCACAGGTAGGCCGAGAGTGCCTGGGATGTCTGAGTACACTGCAAATGTGCGCAATGACTCGCAGGTCCTTTTCCTAGTGGATTGCCGCTACGAGCAAACAGACACAGCAAGAGGTACACTATAAGGTCGGGTCATCGGCGGATCAGTAGCGTAAAATACACTCCGGATCCGTTACGTCTTACCCTACCCATAATCTTCTGTATGCTCTAGAGGAAGTCATGTAGCTCTTTTCAGTCCAACACAGTGCTCTTTGCTGCCATCTCTGTCTATGTTCGGAACTGTCCACAGAGCAGGAGAGGTTTGCTCCTGCTCTAGGCAGTTACCAACACAGACAGACGTTTCAGAAAGCAGCACTGTGTCACATTAGAAAGAACCAAAAAACTTTCTCTTGGTAATTCAGTAGTTTATAAGTACTGGAAGGCTTGAATAGATGTAATTTCAATAGAGAAAATTTCTGAAATGCATAACTGTTTGGCACCAGTTGATTTTAATTTTTTTCCTCAATACTTCCTCAATTTTTCAATAACATTAACAAATAGTATACTACAAAAACTTTACCCATTAAGACATGGACTCCACAGGACTCCGCATATCTAGATTTTAGTAAGGCTTCTGACACTGTCCCACATAGAAGACTTATCAATAAACTCCAGTCATTGAGTTCGGACTCCCATATTGTTGAGAGTGACAGACAACAGAGGGTTGTAGTCAATGGAATATTTTCAGAGCAAGGTCTTGTTACCAGTGGGGTACCTCAGGGATCTATACTGGGACCAATTTTGTTTAATATCTTCATTAGTGATATTGCAAAAGGTCTTGATGATAAGGTGTGTCTTTTTGCTGATGACACAAAGATATGTAACAAGGTTGATATTCCTGGAGGGATATGCCAAATGTTAAAGGATTTAGGCAAACTAGAAGAATGGTCAGAACTCTGGCAACTGAAATTTAATGTGGGTAAGTGCAAGATAATGCACCTGGGGCGTAAAAACTCTCGGGGAGAATATACAATATTTGACACAGTCCTGACCTCAGTATCTGAGGAGAGGGATTTAGGATTCAGAAGACTTAAAGGTAGGAAGACAATGTAATAGAGCATAAACCTATAAAGTCCTAGATATATGGCTCAAAAGAGTGAAAGAAATAGTAGGTAGGGGTTAACAGCAAAGAGAACGAATATATATACCTATAAACACCAAAGGGGTAACACGTTGTAACCTCAACACCAAATAAATTGCAAGTCGATGTATAAAAATATATAATTTTTATTGTAATTAATGTACATAATAGACGGAATAAAAAATATATATCAATCTATAAAGTATATACATATATAAAGTAATTAATGTGCAGCGGAATGCATGGGGGGGACAGAGCTTCTTCACTGGTCCCTGAAAAATTCCGATTTTGAAAGTTTTGTAAAATTGGAAAATTACTGTTGAACTTTGAAGCCCTCTGATGTCTTGCAAAAGTAAAAACATGTCAACTTTATGATGCAAATATAAAGTAGACATATTGTATATGTGAATCAAAATATTATTTATTTGGAATGTCCATTTTCCTTACAAGCAGAGAGCTTAAAAGTAAAAAAAAAAAAAATGCATCAATTTTCATCAAATTTGGGAATTTTTCACCAAGAAATGATGCAAGTAGCGATGAAAATTTACCACTAACATATTAGTAGAATATGTCACGAAAAAAACTATCTCGGAATCAGAAGGAAAAGTAAAAGCATCCCAGAGTTATTAATGCTTAAATAGACAGGGGTGCAAAAAATGCTCGGGTCCTTAAGGTGAAAATGGGCTGGGTCCTTAAGGGATTAAAGGTTTAAACTACGGGTCCCAGCATTCTTTGCTGCCACTCTGTGCACACTTCCTCATAACTGCCGTTTCCTGCTCCAGTCCCTTGGCCAGCCCCAACACTTGGAATGTGACTAAGCAACCATTCCCAACCTGCTTTCATCTGCTGTACTATATTGCAATGATTCACAAAATGGGTGCCTCCATCTGTTGCAAAACTACAACTCCCAGCATTCCCAAAAAGTTACAGGGGGAGATTTATCAAACCTGTCCAGAGGAAAGTTACTGAGTTGCCGATAGTAACCAATCAGATAGCTTCTTTCATTTTTCAGAAGCCTTTTCAAAAATGAAAGAGGCAACCTATCCTAAGGACAGGTTTTGATAAATCTCCCCCAATGTCCATCTGTACATGCGTGAAGTTGAAGTTTTAAAGTTTTGAAACAGCTGAAGGCAACCTTTTTGGAAAACAATGCTACATAGTATAAATATATACACATATATATGCTATATAAAAAAAATACACCATATTTTAGTATATATTTTATACAATATTTAGTTTATACTATCATAAGTACCGTATTTTTCGTCCTATAGGACACACCGGCGTATAAGACGCACCCAATTTATCGGTGCAAAATCTAAAAAAAATTAAGATTTTGAACCCAATAGTGGTCTTCAACCTGCGGACCTCCAGATGTTGCAAAACTACAACTCCCAGCATGCTGGGAGTTGTAGTTTTGCAACATCTTGAGGTCCGCAGATTGAAGACCACTGCATAGGAGGTAATACTCACGTGTCCCCGCCACTCCGGACCCGTCACAGCTGCCCTGGATGTCGCTCCATCGCTGTCTCTGTCGCTCCGGAACATCTCTGCTGCCGGCCGGGTATCCTTATTCTCCGTCGCCGCCATCACGTCGTTACGCACGCCGACGCACGTACACGACGACGTGATGACGAGGAAGGACAGCGCCGGCCATACAGGGGATCCCTGAACGGAGAAGACACCGAGGAGGCAGGTAAGGTCCCTCCCGGTGTCCTGTAAGCACTAACCCGGCTATTCAGTCGGGCTGTTCGGGACCGCCGCGGTGAAATCGCGGCGGTCCCGAACAGCCCGACTGAACAGCCGGGTTAGTGTCACTTTCCCTTCAGACGCGGCGGTCAGCTTTGATCGCCGCGTCTGAAGGGTTAATACAGGGCATCACCGCGATCAGTGATGTACTGTATTAGCCGCGGGTCCCGGCCGTTGATGGCCGCAGGGACCGCCGCGATAGGGGTGTATTCGCCGTATAAGACGCACCGAATAGTGATAGCCAGCAGCAGCCCCCTTTAGGTAGTGATAGCCAGCAACAGCAGAAGCAGCCCCCTTTTAGGTAGTGATAGCCAGGAACAGCAGCAGCCCCCTTTAGGTAGTGATAGCCAGCAACAGCAGAAGCAGCCCCCTTTAGGTAGTGATAACCAGCAACAGCAGAAGCAGCCCCCTTTAGGTAGTGATAGCCAGCAACAGCAGAAGCAGCCCCCTTTAGGTAGTGATATCCAGCAGCCCCCTTTAGGTAGTGATAGCCAGCAGCAGCAACCCCCTTTAGGTAGTGATAGCCAGCAGCAGCCCCCTTTAGGTAGTGATAGCCAGCAACAGCAGAAGCAGCCCCCTTTAGATAGTGATAGCCAGCAACAGCAGAAGCAGCCCCCTTTAGGTAGTGATAGCCAGCAGCAGCAGCCCCCATTAGGTAGTGATAGCCAGCAGCAGCCCCCTTTAGGTAGTGATAGCCAGCAACAGCAGAAGCAGCCCCCTTTTGGGTAGTGATAGCCAGCAACAGCAGAAGCAACCCCCTTTAGGTAGTGATAGCCAGCAACAGCAGAAGCAGCCCCCTTTAGGTAGTGATAGCCTGCAGCAGCAGCCCCCTTTAGGTAGTGATAGCCTGCAGCAGCAGCCCCCTTTAGGTAGTGATAGCCAGCAGCAGCAGCCCCCTTTAGGTAGTGATAGCCAGCAGCAGCAGCCCCCTTTAGGTAGTGATAGCCAGCAGCAGCAGCCCCCTTTAGATAGTGATAGCCAGCAGCAGCCCCCTTTAGGAAGTGATAGCCAGCAACAGCCCCCTTTAGGTAGTGATAGCCAGCAGCAGCCCCCTTTAGGTAGTGATAGCCAGCAACAGCAGCAGCCCCCTTTAGGTAGTGATATCCAGCAGCAGCAGAAGCCCCCTTTAGGTAGCGATAGCCAGCAGCAGCAGCCCCCTTAGGTTGTTATAAGTAGCCCCCTTAGGAAGGAATAGAAGAAAAAAGAAACATATTTACCTGGTTCCCGCACGATCCATGGCCTCTTCTCTTCTGTCTTCTTCACCAGTCTGTGAACTGGCACATGATGATGACGTCATTCATGTGCTGGAGCGCAGAGGATGGAAGCCCAATGTGTGCGGCCCACAAGAAAGATTGACAGGGCGAGGAGCCAATGGCTCTTCGCTCTGTCAATCAGCCGAGCCCGAGCGCCGCATTGAACTATACAGACACGCTTATAGTTCAGTGTGTCCTGGACCGGCCATGGAAGCAGGAGATTGCTGTGTATACAGCGATCCCCTACTTCTGTGCTGCGGCATCTACTGGAGTACTGTCTGTACCCCCCTAACGGTGGCCCTGGCTGCATACAAGGTCCTGATACTAGTATCAGACCCTTGTATGCAAGTGTGCATGGGCATCCCGAACGCGCTCCGATCTATAAGAACGGGTCAGGTCGGGGACTGAGCACAGGCCGGCCACTGCCAGCCCCAGGGTGAGCGACCTACCGTGAATTTTCCTGGTATCCCGGTAGGCCAGTCTCGCCCTGGCCTTAACCTAACTGCGAATGTCTAACGAATTGTGCCGTAGTGAGGGCTGCCCCTCTAAATAGTAAAAGTGGTTCTATTCACACCATGGCACGATGTTGATGTCACTGCCCTGAAGCGTGGAAAGTGATCGAATACAGCGGATGGATCATTACCTAAGGATGTAATGAGGATACGTACATGTCTGACCAACTGACGTAGTGGTAGATGCTGCCCCCTTAACCAACCATGGCTGACCCTCGTTGGATCCTAGACGTGCGGAAAAAACAAAGCTTGCAACACTTGAACGGGCAACCACTTGTGGGATGTAGGGAAAATGCTGTATGTTGACATCCTGACCGGGAAATTACATTTGCTACTATACAGTTCCAAAGCGTAGTTATCTGCATCCCAACAAACCTGATGTAACTTCGACCACGCCCTTACATGAAACTGCCCAAGCCTTAGAGAACCATAAACCTAAGGATAGAGCGGTCTTTAGCGTTAAGCTGTCCTGATACCCATATGGGGAATTATCTAACACGTCAGCAACCGTCTGATCGAGCCAGATGACAAAGGCAACGGCAAGAGGGCTCGCGAGCCTCCCTCTTAAAAAGCTCTTCAGAACAGCATAGGTGGCATAGGATGCAAACAAAGACGCCTTGTCAGGGAAAAACAACGTGAAACGCTGGATGTCTGACAGATATACTTTGATAGTGTTATGAGCTCGATGCAGTGAAGAGTGGCAAAATCCACTGAAAGCAAGTAGAATGAAATGGTATGTGGGACATCCTCTAGGTATCTATAGTGAAAATTTCTACGTATTCTCGACTGTGGTGTACACTCTCTGCGTGTCAGAGGCTCTTTGTGACCTGTAGACGTGACAGGTCTCCACAAAACAAACCATGTGCCCAACCTCCAATGCCAAATAACATGTATACACAAATACCTAACTTGACGCCAACCTAAAGACTGTGTCAGGTTGAAACTAAACCGACCTGTGAATGTGACAGGCAATGAAACTACTTATGCAGCAAACATGACCACGAGACTCGACCAATACAAAACTACTATCATCGCCAACCTGAAGCTGAAACAGACGAAAACCTCGACAGAACCCAAACTATATCCCTTTATGCACAACCTGAATGCTTAATAAACATCTGAAAACATGTAATGACATTGTCGCCAACCCGAAGCCGTGTCAGGTTGTAAACGAACCGACCTGTAAACGTGACAGGTCTGGCCGAAAGCAAAAGACTTAGCCAAATATATAACTGATGGTAATACCGTCAACCTGTAGCCGAGAAAGGTGGTATTCCTGATTGACCTATGGACGTGAGGATTCTCAAGTGAACCATAAGGCTATCTTCCTGTAGCATAACCTGTCTGCTAAATAAACACAACGTAAATGATGACCTTGTCGCCAACCTGAAGCTGTGTCAGGTTGTTTCTGTACCGCCCTGTAGACGTGACCATGTAATCGAAATTAAAATCCTCAACCAACAAGTAACTAGTAATGTCGATGTCAACCTGAAGCTGAGACAGGTCGAATCATGATTGACATGTAGACGGGACACGTAACCACAGAACCCAAGCTATATACACATATGCCAGACTCAAATACTAATAAACATGCCAAACCACTGGATTATCAGTGAACAGATTAACTTGATGCCAACAAAACCTGCGCTGCGTCAAAGACATAAGTATATGGTCTGAATACAAACATATGCACAGTAAAAAGGCCTGAAACATATGTACAAACTGAACATAGACTTATACCGAGTACGACCACTGTAAATGTATGCCTAGCGTGACTCCATGGCACGTATACCGAACATGACATGAACGTGGGCCTATCATAACCATCAAGACCATGCACATCACGAACACCATGAACGCATGTCTAAAACAAACACCATGACCGTATACACAGGCAAAACTATATAGGTGTATGCACGGAACAAACTAAGAGCGCATGCAGCGAACAAACTGTATGGACATGTGGCTAGAATGAACTGCATGAGTGAGCGTATGCACTGGACGAACTATGTGAGCATGCACAAAACCGCGCATATGCCCAGTACAAACTGTATTATTATATGGCGCACTGAAGTGTGCTACTACAAACAAATTCATGCCTACGTAGTCTGACCCACTGTACCACATCTATAAAACCTGATACAAAACGAGACAAAGTTTCTGACCCACTTCACACCAGTGCACCACGCAAACATATGGCCGGGACAACTGACTGTATGCCCAGACAGCTATATAAACGTATGCACATAAATATCTGCTCAAATGAGCCCTTAAACAGAACTATATGTGAGCCTGAGCATGAACCAAATGATGCTAGTATATAGAGGTGAGCGCTAAATAACGTATGAACGCATGGCTAAAACTACCTATATGAGCGAATGCACCGAACAACAATGAGAGCGTGCGGGCCTGTGGGCGGAACGAACTGTACGTGTAAATGCACAAACAAAACTGTCAGAGCAGACTATGGGAGCATGTACCTGTCACGATGCCGGCTGGCAGGTAGTGGATCCTCTGTGCCAGAGAGGGATTGGCGTGGACCGTGCTAGTGGATCGGTTCTAAGCCACTACTGGTTTTCACCAGAGCCCGCCGCAAAGCGGGATGGTCTTGCTGCGGCGGTAGTGACCAGGTCGTATCCACTAGCAACGGCTCACCTCTCTGGCTGCTGAAGATAGGCGCGGTACAAGGGAGTAGACAGAAGCAAGGTCGGACGTAGCAGAAGGTCGGGGCAGGCAGCAAGGATCGTAGTCAGGGGCAACGGCAGGAGGTCTGGAACACAGGCTAGGAACACACAAGGAAACGCTTTCACTGGCACAATGGCAACAAGATCCGGCAAGGAAGTGCAGGGGAAGTGAGGTGATATAGGGAAGTGCACAGGTGAAGACACTAATTGGAATCACTGCGCCAATCAGCGGCGCAGTGGCCCTTTAAATCGCAAAGACCCGGCGCGCGCGCGCCCTAGGGAGCGGGGCCGCGCGCGCCGGGACAGGACCGAGGGAGAGCGAGTCAGGTACGGGAGCCGGGGTGCGCATCGCGAGCGGGCGCTACCCGCATCGCGAATCGCACCCCGGCTGGAAGCGAAATCGCAGCGCCCCGGGTCAGTGGATCTGACCGGAGCGCTGCAGCGGGAAGAGTGTAGCGAGCGCTCCGGGGAGGAGCGGGGACCCGGAGCGCTCAGCGTAACAGTACCCAAGAGAAACTACGACTGTATGTACAGACCTAACAATATAAGCGTATGCACAGAACGATCTATATGGCGTAAGATCAGAACAAAGTATATGGGCGAATATGTGGAACAAACTATAAGACTGTATGGCCTATGTAATAGTGTGGCCTGAATAACTACATGAGTGTATGACTGGAACGACTAACGTGTGCGTGTGGCTAGAACCAACTAAATGAGTAAATGCACAGCAAAAATATGCGTGTGTGAAAAAACCAAAGACTGTATACCTGGAACCAATAATATAAGCATACAAGCAGAACAGACTACGTGAGTGTAAGCATGAACTATATGCATGCACCGAGCAACTAAATAAGTAGATGCACAAACAAGCTGTATGCGTGAAAGCACAGAACAACTATAAGCTTATAAGGATATGCCCGGAACAAACTATGTGAGCTTATAGCTAGAGCAACTAAGACTGCCTGCGCGGCACCAATCGCATGGGCATATCCATAGAACAGACTAAGAGAGTTTATACACAAGACTGTGAGCATGTGCACCTAACTATATGAGTGTATCCAAAGACAAACTGTATGCACATGTGCGTAGGACTAACAAAATGAGCGTGCTGAGAACAACTAGGTACCCGTATGCACTGAATGACTCTATAACCGTATCCACAGTACAAACTGTATTCATGTGTGCATAAACGTGCAGAGAACAACTATCTGCTCAAATGTACAGAACAAACTATATGAGCGTATGCACCTAACAACTAAGTGAACGAATACACAGAATAAATTATATGCGCTTGCCAAGCAGGAACTATATGAGCGTATTCCCAGAACCACCGTGAAGGTATACACAAACTGATCATAAGCACGTATGCACAAACCAACTGTATGCATGGAACAAACTATATGGGCAAATGCACAGAACCAACTATATACACATACATCTGCCCAAAACAAATTTATAAGAGCGTATGTTTTTTTTTTTTCCAAACTATATGGTGACTGACAAACTGAGTGTTTGCACCGAACCCACTGGATGAACATATGCACAGGAAAACTACATGAGTGTAAGCACTGAAACACTGAGTGTGCAGACTGAACAAACTCTGTGGGGGAGATTTATCAAAGGATTTAGACTGGTTTTTCTTGTCTAAATTTGTCGCACAGAAAGTCGCAGTCTAAATCTGTGCGACTTTTCTGCGACTTTTGCTCTAGAGGATTTTTAGAACATGATGCATGCAAGTCTATTTTAGACTGAAATGCATTGAAAAATGCATTGGTGCTGAATTTATCAAGTGCGACTTTTCAGCGACAAGTTGCATAGGCTAAGAGTACGCCGAAATGTCAGACCATGTTGGAGCAGGTCTAAATATAGACTAAAGCATAGATCATGCAGTCTGTGCACAGAATTTATCAAGAGCTGTGCGCCATTTCATAAATTAGGTGCACAATAGACCAGACTAACCCTCTGTAGTTTGGTCTAAATTGATGCGGGACATAGACAACTTTGATAAATCTCCCCCTATGTGTGTATGCACAAACGAACTATGTGATCGTATGCACGGAACAAACTATATGCATGTACGCATGGAACGTACCATCTGAGAAAATGCAACAAAACAAACTATAAGAGCGAAAACCCCGAATATACTGTATTCGCGTATGCCCAGAATAAACTACATGTGCATGCGTACAGAACAAACTATGCGCATTAGTATGGAAACTATAGTGTAAACAAAATATGTACCAAACAACTTAATGAACCTATACTCAGGGACAACTATATGCGCAAACCAAAGTGCATGTGCGTTTGCCCAGAACAAACTATATGATCGTCTTTACTAGACAAACTTGGTAAATGTATGCACGGAACAAGTTATGCACACCTGTGGTAACCGTAACCACGTATCCATGCACGGTATAACTGATATGTACGTACTGTGTGAATGCCATGAGCGTACTTACAGTGTAATTGCTACGAGCGTACGTACGATAGCTACGAGCGTACATACGGTATAATTACTATGAGCGTATGTACAGTATAATTTCTACGAGCGTATGCACAGTATAATTTCTACGAGGGTATGTACAGTATGAAAGCTATGGGCGTATGTACAGCATGAATGCTACGGGCGTATGTACAGCATGAATGCTACGGGCATATGTACAGCATGAATGCTACGGGCATATGTACAGCATGAATGCTACGGGCGTATGTACAGTAAGAATGCTACGGGCGTATGTACAGTAAGAATGTTACGGGCGTATGTACAGTATTAAAGCTACGGGCGTATGTAAAGTATGAATGCTACGGGCGTATGTACAGTAAGAATGCTACGGGCTTATGTACAGCATGAATGCTATGGCCGTATGTACAGTATAAATGCTACGGGCGTATGTGCAGTATAAATGGTATGGGCGTATGTACAGTATGAAAGCTACGGGCGTATGTACAGTATGAATGCTACGGGCATATGTACAGTGTAAATGCTACGGGCGCATGTACCGTATAAATGCTACAGGTATAAACAGTATAAATGCTATGGCCGTATGAACAGAATAAATGCTACAGGCGTATGTAGGGTATAAATAACACGGGCGTATGTACGGAATAAACACTACGGGCGTGTGTATAGAATAAATGCTACGGGCGTAAGTACAGTGTAAATGGTACGAGCGTATGTACAGTATAATGCTGCAGGTATAAGAACCGTGAAAATGCTATTATTGTATCTATGGTATAATTGCTACACGTGTATGCACAGTATGAATAATATGGGTGCATATACGGCACTACCAGCGTCCATGCAGCACCGGTAAAACAAGCGCATGCACTGCACGAACGCTACGCGTGCACGTAGCGATAAACCCTTGACCCGACCCGGGGGTGGGGTGTGGGGAGACCCCCCCCCCCCAGTGCCCAGCGACATCATTTCAAATGATATCATACAGGAGATAGCAAAAGAGATAGAGGGGGGGGGAGGGGGTTGTGATGCTGGTGCCGGGGAACGAGTGTAAGGGAACTAACCATGCTTATTAACCCCCCCACCCCATAGAATCATGGGGGTGCGAGGTCTCACTGGAGTCAACCCCAGAATAAAATGCAGAGTGAACCCCCGATAGACCCACTGCGGGAGTGGGCCCGGACTAACTGCTGATCAATCCTGACCGAAAATGCGGAACCCCTGTCTGTGTTCCCGCACTGACCCCACGTGTGCGGGCAATCCCCTGCAAAATAATTGTTTAACCAGTGGAGGCTGGTCCCTAAAAAATGAAACCGGGGCCAGGTCTTACCTCCAGTGATCGGGCTGCGATCACACACTGCTCCCAAGCCAGCCCCCAACCACTTACCCGAACGCCGCACTGTGAAGACTTCTGGTCAGCTGACACCACGCGTCAGCGGATCCATGTCACGTGAAGAACCCGCGGCGACCAAGACCGGCTCCTCTGGTCCCCCTGCTCCCGCGACCTACTCACCCACCAACAGGGGCTAGATGACTCCGTGCCGCTTGCGGGAGCCGGGAGGCCCAGCCACCTACACACACGCTGGAGACGCCGCTTCCTGTACCGACTTCCTGTCAGCTGACTGCTGCCATCACGTGAAGAAAACCCGCGGCGTCAGTAACAGGTACTGCCGCAGGTTCTTATAGCAAATCCCCGCCCCTCCCACAAACTCAGACTAAATGCTTTAGCCTTCTTACATATATATATGTTCAGTGTTTCCTAACATGGGTGCCTCCAAGCTGTTGCAAAAATAAAACTCCCAGCATGCCCAGGCAACCAGATGCTGTCCCGCATGCTGGGAGTCATAGTTTTGCAACAGCTAGAGGCACCCTGGTTGGGAGTCACGTCGTAAAGGAGGCCTGGCTTACCAGAGAGATGGTGCAGTAAGCCAGGCCCCAGAGCAAGTTGCGAGCTCTGATGTCCCAGCCTCAGAGGTAGTATGGTCCAGGTCTCGGAGGTAACATAGCTGACTATAGCTCTGCTTCATAAGATACACAAACACACAGCTCTGTTTTAATAAGAGACACAAACACACAGCTCTGCTTCATAAGAGACATACACTGCTCTGCTTCATGAGACACACACTGCTCTGCTTCATTAGACACACGCACACACACTGCTCTGCTTCATAAGAGACACGCGAACACACAGCTCTACCTCATAAGAGACAAACACTAACACACACAGCTGTTTCATAAGACAGATAGACACACTCCTTTGCTTCATAGGAGACACCGTTTGTCTCATCACACATCAATATCTCTCCTGCTTCCCCCACATTTGACACTTTCCCTACATTTGACACTTTGACACAGCATCCTCCTTTGTCTCTCCCCTGCTAAGCTAAAGATTTCTGCAGCCAAGTCCCCGGCCTCTAAACACCCTCATTCCGGCTGGATTCACAGCACGTTTTTGCAATACAATTCCCCTATAATGTTTTTTATAAAAAAAATAAAAATAAAAAAAAAATTAAGGATTTCTCAAAACCTGACTAAACTCTATCAAAATGTGTGCACAAATTTGAATCCGTGTACGGTTGAAAACCGTATACAGTTTGAAAAATGATGTCTGGTTGCATCCATCTTTTAAGAAAAAAACTTATGAATAAAGTTTCACTTGTTTGATTGAAATTCCAAGAAAAAACTGTGCAAAGTCAAAAACCGGATGAAACCGTAAGCACATACGGTTCTGTATGGTTCCCACTGACTCCCATGTTAAAAAAAAAAAGTATAAAAGTTTCAAAACCGTACAGGATACAAAACGGACACAACCTGATGCATTGTTTTGCATACGGTTTTCAATGGAGAGTCAATTCATACGGTTTTCAATACGGTTCCGTACGTTTTCAAATTGAGCTCTGCAATGGAGCATTACTAAATGCTTGCTTTGGAAGATATATTTATCATTACATGAGGAAATTAAATAAATGATATTTAACTAAACTGGACAACCCCTTTAACTCTAAATGAGATAATAATTTACTTTTATACAAAAGTAAAAAAAATTGCAAATCCTACACTAACAAGTGCATATGACATAAAGTGATTTACCAAATGCCCTAGAGAAGGGCATATTGCACATATTCATACAATCTTCCATCCAGACAAACACAGTCTTACCACATTAATGAGAGCCAGGTATGCCTGTAGTCATGCCCCTCTTTCCCACAAAACAATGGCCCATTAGTTTATGGGTTAAACCATTTGATTTCTCTTTTTAAAATTCACTTTTTGACTCCTGTTTAAGCACAGTTATATATATATAGATGCAAAATCAAAAAATTTTGCAGTATCTTGTAATACCTTTTTTATTGGACTAACAGAATTTTGTATAAAATTCTGTTAGTCCAATAAAAAAAGGTATTACAAGATACCGGTACTGCAAAATTTTTTGATTTTGCATCTGCATCACTGGATAAATATGGCTACTCAAATTTACTAACATATATATATATATATATATATATATATATATATATATATATATATATATATAGTAAATTTGAGTAGCCGTATTAGTCCAGTGATGCAGATGCAAATCATAAAATGTTGCTGCAAATCATAAAATGTTGCAGTATCTTGTAATACCTTTTTTATTGGACTAACAGCATTTTGTAGAGACAAGCTTTCGGGATTCCTCCCTTTATCAAGTTCAAAGCAAATATAAGCTCACAAGCAGAAGACACAGGTTACATCTCACGAATATGCAGGGGTTAAGACAATAGATGGGGAGAATTCACACTAAGATGGGCCATAAATTGTCCTGTTATGGGAACATAGACTAAATAGATAAGGATGAGAAAAGGGGGAGGGAGGGGGGAGCAGGGGAGAGACTGGTAATTAGCAGGACATAGTGAGATGCAAAAGAGAACACAGTGCAGGTTATAAGAGAATACAGTACAGCACAGGTTATAAGAAATTTTGATAATGAGATAAGAAGCTCAAATCCACATTAAGTCCCCTGTTTTTCGAGTCAAAAAACAGTATCATTTTGGCTTCAAATGTCTTTCTCTCGTGTGTTTTTGAAGTTCCCTCTCAGTATCTTGATTGTAAGGTCATGTATGGAGTGGCCTGATTGGGTAAAATGGTGTCCAACTGGGGTGCAGTAGTCATTTTCTTTATGGCGGTTGATGGAATGTCTGTGTAGATTCATCCTTTCGTTTAGTTTCCGGCTGGTTTCACCAATGTAGCATCCCATGTCACACTTGGTGCATTGTATCATGTAGACCACATTTGGGGATGTGCAGGAGTATAGTCCCCTAATGTTATGTCTTGATGTTGTGGGTGGCTTCCATCTTGGTGCAGATATGTTGGCAGAGTTTACAGCGAGGTTTGATGCAGGGTTTCGTCCCATTGTCTGTGTCTGTTCTTTCTGTACGTAATTTTCTGCTGACAAGCTTTTGTTGTAAATTGTGTGGTTGTCTGAAGGCCAAGATGGGAGGTCCAGGGAAGATTTCTTTTAGCATCTCATCTTCCGCCAATATAGTCTGTAGATCCTTGATAATTTTTCATATTTCTTCAAAGGCCGGATTGTATGTGGCTACCAGTGGTACGCGTGGTGATGGTTGTATCTCTCTGTATTGTAGCAGGTGTTCCCGTGGTGTTTGAAGGGCAGAGTGTATTTTCCTATTGATTGTCCTAGGTTTGTATCCTTTTTGTTTGAATTTCTCAGACAGTGTTTGTAGGTGCATGTCTCTGTCATCAGGGTTGGAGCAGATGCGATGGTACCTGGTAGCTTGTGTTACGCCGAGCGCTCCGGGTCCCTGCTCCTCTCCGGAGCGCTCGCGGCGTTCTTCTGCGTGCAGCGCCCCGGTCAGACCCGCTGACCGGGAGCGCTGCTCTGTTATCACAGTGAGTGAAAAACCGCTATCCTCTGCCACTCATCTCTGAACTCTTTGACCCACTGCGTGGAGCAAACATTTTTACCAAACTTGATCTATGGGGCGCATATAACCTCATTCGAATTTGTGAGGGTGACGAGTGGAAAACCGCTTATATCACCAGAGATGGACACTTTGAATATCTTGTCATGCCGTTTGGACTTTGCAATGCCCCTGCAGTCTTTCAAGATTTTGTTAATGAAATTTTTCGGGATTTGCTGTATACCTGCGTGGTAGTCTACTTAGATGACATTCTAATCTTTTCCTCCAACCTAGAGAAACATCGTTTCCATGTCCGTCAAGTGCTCCAGCGTCTTCGTGAAAATCATCTGTATGCCAAATTTGAAAAATGTCTTTTTGAACGCAGCAGCCTTCCTTTCCTGGGATACTTAGTCTCGGGTCAGGGTCTTCAAATGGATCCTGACAAACTTTCTGTGGTATTGGATTGGCCATGCCCCTCTGGATTCTGTGCTATCCAACGCTTTCTTGGATTCGCTAACTATTATCGTCAGTTCATTCCCCACTTTTAAGATCTTGGCCTCCCCAAGCGGATGAAGCTTTTAACCGACTCAAGACCGCCTTCGCCTTGGCACTGGTCCTGTCCAGGCCTGATCCTATGAAGCCTTTTTTCCTTGAGGTTGACGCCTCCTCGGTCGGAGCTGGAGCCATTCTTCTTCAAAAAACGCTTCTGGAAAAAACATCACTTGCGTTTTTTTCTCCAAAACCTTCTCTCCTGCAGAAAAAAACGATTCCACTGGAGACCGTGAACTTTTGGCCATTAAGTTGGCGCTTGAGGAGTGGAGACATCTCTTGGAAGGATCCATTCGCCCCGTCACCATCTACACGGACCATAAAAATGTATCTTAGCTCCAGTCCGCCCAGCGGTTAAATTAGATGGTCGTTGTTTTTTGCCGGCTTCAATTTTGAAATACACTTCCGTCCTGCTGACAAGAATGTCAGGGCTGATGCTCTATCACATTCCACCAATGCCTCCGAGTCTGAAGCTCCTCTACAGCACAATATACCACCTGAATGCCTGATCTCCTCTGCTCCAGCCTCTTTGGTGCAAATTCCTCCTGGAAAGACTTTTGTCCCTCCACGTCTTCTCCTCAAGATCCTCAAATGGGGTCACTCCTCTCTTTTTGCGGGCCACGCTAAAATAAAAAAATCCATTCAGTTAATTTCCTGACTATATTGGTTGTCTTCCCTGGAGAAGGATGTGACTGATTTCGTTTGGGCTTGTACAGTTTGTGCCCGTGATAAGACTCCTCGCCCGAAGCCTGCAGGTCTTCTCCTTCCTCTGCCAGTGCCCGAACAGCCATGGTCCCATATTGTTATGGATTTCATCACTGACCTTCCATCTTCTCACGGCAACACAGTCATTTGGGTGGTCATTGATCGTTTTTCTAAAATGGCTCATTTTGTCCGTCTGCCAGGTCTTCCTTCCGCGCCACAATTGGCAAAACAATTTTTTCTTAAAATTTTTCGTCTCCACGGGCTTCCCACGCGCATCGTCTCTGACAGAGGCTTTCAATTTGTT
This sequence comes from Hyla sarda, assembly GCF_029499605.1. Classification (NCBI taxonomy): domain Eukaryota; kingdom Metazoa; phylum Chordata; class Amphibia; order Anura; family Hylidae; genus Hyla; species Hyla sarda. Next base: position 161,894,751 of record NC_079195.1, on the reverse strand, counting down.
TCAAAATTCTGGAGGGCACTCTGCAGCGTCAATTAAAAATCAAATTGAATTTCTCTTCTGCTTACCACCCACAATCCAAAGGTCAAGTGGAAAGAGTGAACCAGATACTTGGTGACTACCTGTGACATTTTGTTTCATCCTGTCAAGATGATTGGGTCGACCTTCTGCCTTGGGCCGAATCGTCCTACAGTTTCAAAAACTCTGAATCCTCTTCTAAGTCTCCATTTTTTGTGGTGTATGGCCGTCACCCTCTTCCCCCCCTCCCCTACCCACTTCTTCTGGAGTTCCTGCCGTGGATGAACTAACTCAAAATTTTTCCACTATTTGGCATGACGCTCATAAGTCTCTTCTAATGGCATCTTCCCATATGAAGAGACACGCCGACAAGAAGAGAAGGGTTCCTCCTGTTTTTTCCCCCGGTGACAAGGTATGGCTTTCTGATAAGTACATATGATTCCGGGTACCCAGTTACAAGTTGGGCCCTCGATTTTTAGGCCCATTCAAAGTCAAAAAACAAATTAACCCTGTCTCTTATCAACTTCATCTTCCCCCTCTCTCCGTATCCCTAATTCTTTTCATGTTTCTTTGCTCAAGCCTGTTGTTTTTAACCGTTATTCTCCCAAGGTCACTGTTCCTACTCCTGTCTCTGGCTCCTCCGATGTATTCTCTTTGAAGGAGATCCTCGCCTCTAAAGTTGTCCGAGGTAAAAGATTTTTTCTAATTGACTGTGAGAATTGAGGTCCTGAAGAGTGGTCCTGGGAGCCCGAGGCCAAGGAGCTCATCCACAAATTCCTTGGTTCCAAAAAGAGGGGAGATCCAAGGGCGGGGGCGGGGGGGCGGGGTACTGTCACGCCGAGCTCCGGGTCCCTCTCCTCCCTCGGAGTGCTCGCGGCGTTTGGCTCCTGTTCGGCTCCTGACTTCTGCTCTGTTTCCCCCGGTGGGGATGTGATCCGCGCGGCGGGACGTGCCAGCCCGCGGGTCGCATCCCGTTCTGTTTACCTGTCCCGTCTTCCTTCTGCTCAGTCCCGCCGCACGCGGTCCCATTCTCTAGGGCGCGTGAGCGCCGGGTCTCTCAGATTTAAAGGGCCAGTGCACCATTAATTGGTGCCTGGCCCAATCTGTTCCCAATCACTCCCTAACACATATAAACCCACTTCCCCTTCCTGTCCTCGCCGGATCTTGTTGCCTTGTGCCAGTGAAAGCGTTTTTGTGAGCCCATTGCCTGTGTATCCAGACCCTTGCTGTTGCCCCTGACTACGAACCGTTGCTACCTGCCCTGACCTTCTGCTACGTCTGACCTTGCCTTTGCCTTGTCCATGTGTCCCGCGCCAGTCTCAGCCGCCAGAGGGGTTGAGTCGCTACCGAGTGGGAAGACCTGGGGGTTACCTGCCGCAGCAAGTCCATCCTGCTTTGCGGCGGGCTCTGGTGAAAACCAGTAATCCCTTAGATTCCGTTCCCCTGGTACGGCCCACGCCATCGCCTCTCTGGCACAGAGGATCCACTACCCGTGTCCTCCCCGCATACCAGTCCGGATCCTGACAGCCCCTTTCTGCTAGGTCTCAGCTGCTCTCTTTCCTTCCAGTTAGTTTACAGGTAGTCAGTTCCAAAACTTAGGTCTTGAAGTGACAGCCTCACTGGCTGACTAGCTCCCCTTAATCTAAAACTCCTCCAAGCCAACACTGAAGCCTGGCTTTTATCCTGCTGTACTCTCCCTCTGTCCCTGGCAGTTAGGGTAAATATTTTTATAATTATTTATTTCACTGATTGCTTGTACTTAATGCTTCAAGTTAAGGCCTTTTATAATTAATGGCACCATCTTCAAAGTTTGTTTTCAAAATTTCTGTTGAGGAATCATAGTTAATAGTGGAGAAAAAATATAATTCGCTCAAAACTTACTATGACTGGAAGAGATGCTTTATTATATACACTGTACACATACAATGAATGCTAAGTCTGTTTATTTGTTATAGTTATCCCTGTTTACTCCCCAAAACTGCACCTTTGAGAACTGACATTACTATAGATCTCATCCTCATATCCCATCCTCATATCTTGTATACATTTTATCAGGTCTTTTTGGGTAGAGGCTGTGTTGGTAAACCTCAGTTGTCAGGTTTGTTAAGTGAGCTACACCAGTGGCGTTGCTAGGGTTGGTGTCACCTGGTGCAGTTTAAAGTGGTGTCACCCCATACCGAACCCAACTCACCCCCCCTCCTCGCCCCGAAGTCATTTTTAACCTCTTAAGGACGCAGGCGTATGGATATGCCCTGCATTCCGAGTCCTTAAGGACGCAGGGCATATCCATACGCCCATGGGAATTCCGGTCCCCACCGCTAGCCGGTTGGGGACCGGAGCCGGATGCCTGCTGAAATCATTCAGCAGGCATCCCGGCATATCGCCCAGGGGGGTCATTAAGCCCCCCCATGTCGGCGATCGCCGCAGATCACTGGACAATTCAGTCCAGCGATCTGCGGCGATTCCGGGTCAATCGGACTCCAGTGACCCGGTGACCCGGAATTACTGGCTGTTCGGGGCCGTCTCTGACAGCCCTGAACTGCCATAGCCAGCACTGGTGCCACCTCACGATCGCCCTAATTCATCGGCCGGATTACCGGCCGACCAATCAGGGCGCCTGCTGCGGGTTTCACTCTCGCACCCGCTCCGCCCCTCTTCCGGAGGGCGTGAGCGGGTGCGGGAAGACGACCCCGGGTGCTGGGGACCCCGATCCCCGGCGTCCATCTTGGGATCGGGGCCCCAGGAGCGACGGCGGCGGCGAGGGACAGTCCTGCGATGGAGCAGCAGCAGGAGGTGAGTTACAGCCTTCTGCTGTTGCTTAGCAACAGCTCCCAGCATGCAAAAAGGGCATGCTGGGAGCTGTAGTTAAGCAACAGCAGGAGGCAGACCACCACAACTCCCAGCATTCCCTTATGGGCATGCTGGGACTTATGGTTTTGCAACATCTGGAGGCACATTTTTTCTATGGAAAAGTGTACCTTGAGCTGTTGTATAACTACAACTCCCAGCTTGCACAAACAGCTAAAGTGCATGCTGGGAGTTGTAGTGGTGCATCTGCTGGTTGCATAACTACAACTCCCAGCATGCCCGTTTGCTGTCGGTGACTGCTGTGAGTTGTAGTTTTGCAACAGCTGAAGGCACACTGGTTGTGAAACCCTTTTTTTTTTTTTTACCTAACTCAGTGTTTCACGACCGGTGTGCCTCCAGCTGTTGCAAACTACAACTCCCAGCAGTCACCTTACACCATGCACCGTACATGCTGGGAGTTGTAGTTTTGCAACAGCTGGAGGCACACTGGTTTTGAAACACTGAGTAAGGTCACAAACTCAGTGATACATAACCAGTGTGCCTACAGCTGTTGCAAAACTAAAACTCTCAGCATGTACAGTCTGTCAGCGCATGCTGGGAGTTGTAGTTTTGCAACAGCTGGATGTCCCCCCCAATGTGAATGTACAGGGTACACTCACATGGGCGGAGGCTTACAGTAAGTATCTGGCTGCAAGTTTGAGCTGCAGCAAATTTTCTGCAACAGCTCAAACTGCCAGCGAGAAACTACTGTGAACCCCCGCCCGTTCGACTGTACCCTAAAAACACTACACTACACTACCACAAAAAATAAAATAAAAAGTAAAAAACACTACATATACACATACCCCTACACAGCCCCCCTCCCCTCCCCAATAAAAATGAAAAACGTCTGGTACGCCACTGTTTCCAGAACGGAGCCTCCAGCTGTTGCAAAACAACAACTCCCAGTATTGTCGGACAGCCGTCGACTGTCCAGGCATGCTGGGAGTTTTGCAACAGCTGGAGGCACCCTGTTTGGGAATCACTGGCGTAGAATTCCCCTATGTCCACCCCTATGCAATCCCTAATTTAGGCTTCAAATGCGCATGGCGCTCTCACTTTGGAGCCCTGTCGTATTTCAAGGCAACAGTTAAGGGTCACATATGGGGTATCGCCGTACTCGGGAGAAATTGTGTTACAAATTTTGGGGGGTATTTTCTGCTTTTACCCTTTTTAAAAATGTAAAATTTTTGGGAAAAGAAGCATATTAGGTATATATATTTTTTTTTTTACATATGCAATAGTCGTGAAACGCCTGTGGGGTATAAAGGTTCACTTAATCCCTTGTTACATTCCCCGAGGGCTCTAGTTTCCAAAATGGTATGCCATGTGTTTTTTTTTTGCTGTTCTGGCACCATAGGGGCTTCCTAAATGCGGCATGCCCCCAAAGCAAAATTTGCTTTCAAAAAGCCAAATGTGACTCCTTCTCTTCTGAGACCTGTAGTGCGCCAGCAGAGCACTTTTCACCCCCATATGGGGTGTTTTCTGAATCGGGAGAAATTGGGCTTCAAATTTTGGGGGGTATTTTCTGCTTTAACCCTTTGTATGAATGTAAATTTTTTGGGAAACCAAGCATTTTAGGTAAATTTTATTTTTTTTTTTACATATGCAAAAGTCGTGAAACATCTGTAGGGTATTAAGGTTCACTTTACCCCTTGTTACGTTCCCCGAGGGGTCTAGTTTCCAAAATGGTATGCCATGTGTTTTTTTTTGCTGTCCTGGCACCAAAGGGGCTTCCTAAATGCGGCATGCCCCCAGAGCAAAATTTCCTTCAAAAAAGCCAAATGTGACTCCTTCTCTTCTGAGACCTGTAGTGCGCCAGCAGAGCACTTTTCACCCCCATATGGGGTGTTTTCTGAATCGGGAGAAATTGGGCTTCAAATTTTGGGGGGTATTTTCTGCTATTACCCTTTGTATAAATGTACATTTTTTGGGAAACCAAGCATTTTAGGTAAAAATATATATATTTTTTTTTACATATGCAAAAGTCATGAATCATCTGTGGGGTATTAAGGTTCACATTACCCCTTGTTACGTTCCCCGAGGGGTCTAGTTTCCAAAATGGTATGCCATGTGGGTTTTTTTGCTGTTCTGGCACCATAGGGGCTTCCTAAAGGTGACATGCCCCCCAAAAACCATTTGACGCTCCTTCCTCTACTGCGCCCGCCGAACAATTAACATAGACATATGAGGTATGTGCTTACTCGAGAAAAATTGGGTTTCAAATACAAGTAAAAATTTTCTCCTTTTTACCCCTTGCAAAAATTCAAAAATTGGGTCTACAAGAACATGCGAGTGTAAAAAATGAAGATTGTGAATTTTCTCCTTCACTTTGCTGCTATTCCTGTGAAACCCCTAAAGGGTTAAAACGCTTACTGAATGTCATTTTGAATACTTTGGGGGGTGCAGTTTTTATAATGGGGTCATTTATGGAGTATTTCTAATATGAAGACCCTTCAAATCCACTTCAAACCTGAACTGGTCCCTGAAAAAAAGCGAGTTTCAACATTTTGTGAAAAATTGGAAAATTGCTGCGGAACTTTGAAGCCCTCTGGTGTCTTCCAAAAGTAAAAACTCATTGTCACAATTCGGCTGGCAGGAGGTGGATCCTCTGTGCCAGAGAGGGATTGGCGTGAACCGTGCTAGTGGACCGGTTCTAAGTTACTACTGGTATTCACCAGAGCCCGCCGCAAAGCGGGATGGTCTTGCAGCGGCGGTAGTAACCAGGTCGTATCCACTAGCAACGGCTCAACCTCTCTGACTGCTGAAGATAGGCGCGGTACAAGGGAGTAGACAAGAGCAAGGTCGGACGTAGCAGAAGGTCGGGGCAGGCAGCAAGGATCGTAGTCAGGGGCAACGGCAGGAGGTCTGGAACACAGACTAGGAACACACAAGGAAACGCTTTCACTGGCACAATGGCAACAAGATCCGGCGAGGGAGTGCAGGGGAAGTGAGGTATACATAGGGAGTGCACAGGTGAACACACTAATTAGAACAACTGCGCCAATCAGTGGCGCAGTGGCCCTTTAAATCGCAGAGACCCGGCGCGCGCGCGCCCTAGGGAGCGGGGCCGCGCGCGCCGGGACAGGACCGACGGAGAGCGAGTCAGGTACGGGAGCCGGCTGGAGGCGGTATCGCAGCGCACCCGGTCAGTGGATCTGACCGGGGCGCTGCAGTAGCGAGGATGTTGCGAGCGCTCCGGGGAGGAGCGGGGACCCGGAGCGCTCGGCGTAACACTCATCAATTTTATGATGCAAACATAAAGTAGACATATTGTATATGTGAATAAAAAAAAAATTATTTGGAATATCCATTTTCCTTACAAGCAGAGAGCTTCAAAGTTAGAAAAATGCTAAATTTTCTAATTTTACATCAAATTTTGGGATTTTTCACCAAGAAAGGATGCAAGTTACCAAAAAAATTTACCACTAACTTAAAGTAGAATATGTCACGAAAAAACAATCTCGGAATCAGAATGATAACTAAAAGCATTCCAGAGTTATTAATGTTTAAAGTGACAGTGGTCAGATTTGCAAAAAATGGCCGAGTCCTTAAGGTGAAAAAGGGCTCAGTCCTTAAGGGGTTAAGCCTGCTGTGAAGGGTGCCCACAATGTAGCGTGTTGGGAAGAATTATTTCCAGTACAATAATCAGATTATATCAATTGCCAATTATGTGGACAGTGCTAAAGAAGTTTTTAACATGTAAAACTACAACTCCCAGTATGACATTAGCAGTGGTAAGGGTATGCTGGAAGTTGTTGTTTCACCCATAATCACTGCAGAACTTACAAGTGACTACAGCTCTGATGGAATATATAGGATGATAATATCTGTGACTTACAGTTCTTTACATCTTTTCAGATGGTACATACCGCCGGGACTTGTCCTAGTTACATTTTCTCTCTGCAGAACTTGACACCCAGATGGCATTGGCTTCTCACTTTGTTAGCGGATTCTGATCCTTTATATAAAAACAATAATTAATATAATACAGCCACACATTGTGCCTTCTGAATATAAAATTACCACACACCGTGCCCTCTGAATACAATACTACCACACACTGGGGGGAGATAAAAGCATGAGGCATAGTAATGGGGGGGTGGGGGTGGAGTTATGATTCATATCAGCCTCATCACCCCCCCCCCCAACACATTACTCTGCCGCATGTCTGCATCATCAACACCCCCCCCCTACACACACACACACATTACTGCACCTCACGTCTGCGTCGTGTCAGTCTCTCAAACAACAACTACACAACACCACCACTCCCCTCCCCTCTACTCTTCCTCCCACCCATAGCTCTCCCAGCAGGGTGCACCTCTCACCACGGCGCAACTTCTGTTCCTGACCCTCCTGCTCATACCACACAAATGGTGGGAGGTGGTATACTACGGTTTTAGGTCCGGTCACAAAACTGAATACGGGTCAAAAATGAGCCGACCGGAGTCACCGTTTGACTCCGGTCGGCTCATTAAAGTGAATGGAGTTCATCGCTGGTCCGGCTTGGGTACGGGAGAGTCCGGTTTGCCCCTCCACCAGCCGGATCCAGCACCCGTAGTGTAAAAACGAGATGTGAATGCAGCCTAAGTTGGGTATCATTTGGGTATCAATCGTATGGACCTACAGAATAAAAATAAGGTGTCATTTTTACCGTAAAGTGCTTGTGTAGAAACGGAAGAGGGAGTGGATGATTTGGAAGACGAAGGTACCACTGGATGTTAGTTTTCTTTGTAACTGTAATGGCTGGAGTTTTGTTGTGTATAAATGTGTTTGGAATATTTGAGGATATGTTTGCATATAATGAAACTAATATGATGTATTTGTGTATGAAGAAGTTACTAATAAAAAAAAAAAAAAGAAAGAAACGGAAGCCCCCAAAAGTCACAAAATGGTGTTTTGTTTTTTTTTCAATTTTGTCCCACAAATAATTTTTTTGGGCTTTCACAGTAAATTTTGTGGTGAAATGATTGATGTCATTGCAAAGTAAAATTGGTAGCACATGAACAAGCCCTTATATAGGCCTGTTGGTGAAAAACTGAAAGCGTTTTGATTTTTAGAAGGTGAGGAGGAAAAAAACGAAAGTGAAAAAATGAAAAAACCTTAAGGGGTTAAAAAAAAGTGCCTTGCAGGAATTGTGCAAAAAATTTGCATAAAATCCACATTTAGTGGAGAAAAAAAAGCCCCATTGACTGGCTTCTACAGCTGAGTTCAGCAAAAATATAAGACATAAGAAAGCGAAATGTGGAATTGTAGCTGCGGAATCCCATTGAAGCTTCATTTTTTCCTCCTCACCTTCTTATAACCATAACGCTTTAAATTTTCCACCTACATATCCATATGAGGGCTTGTTTTTTGCGCCACCAATTGTACTTTGCAGTAACATAACTCATTTTACCACCAAATCTATGTTGAAACAAAAAAATATTAATGATAATTGGTAGGACAAAATAAAAGAAAAGAAACTGCCATTTTGCTACTTTTAGGGGGCTTCCATTTCTATGCAGTGCACTTTTAGGCAAAATATTTATCTTTATTCTGTAGGTCCATATGTTTAAAATAATACCCAATTCATATATATTTTGTTTCATTTTACTGCTTTTAAAACATAATAATTTTTGTATGAAAATTAGTATGCTTAAAATTGTCCTCTTTTGACCCCTATAAATCTTTAGTTTTGATGGGACTTTTTGATCCCTTTTCATTATTTTTTTCTTCTAGTGTTTAACCATTTAAAGGGGTATTCCAGCCCTAAGACATCTTATCCCCTATCGAAAGGATAGGATGTGACGTCACACGGGGGCGGAGTCATGATGTCACAATACTCCGACCCCGTAGTTGTGACCCAGCAGACTCCGAGGCTGCAGCGCTACGTGCAGCTCCGAGAGGTGGGTGCTGCATGCAAGATAGCAGGGGTCCCCAGCGGCAGGACCCCCACAATCAGACATCTTATCCCCTATCCTTCGGATAGGGGATAAGATGTCTTAGGGCCGGAGTACCCCTTTAAGGACCAGGCCAATTTTATTTTTCACTTTCGTTTTTTCCTCCTCCCTCCTCGCCTTCTAAAAATCATAACTCTTATATATTTTTATCCACAGACCCATATAGAGCTTGTTTTTTTTGCGACACCAATTTTACTTTGTAACAGCATACTCATTTTACCATAAAATGTACGTCGCAACCAAAAAAATATTATTTATGTGGGGAAATTGAAAAGATAATCACAATCAAGGAAATTTTGGAAGGTTTGTTTTCACGCTGTATACTTTACGGTAAAAATGACATGTTTTCTTTATTCTGTGGGTTAATACGATTAAAATGATACCCATGTTATATGCCTTTTTATAATTGTACTGCTTTAAAAAAAAATCTCAAACTATTTTAACAAAATAATAATGTTTGAATTTGCCCTATTATGACCACCTATACCTTTCAAATTTTTCCAAATATGGGGCAGTATGAGGGCTAATTTTTTGCGCCGTGATCTCTAGTTTTTATCGGTATCACATTTGATTATATTTTAGTTTTTCATCACTTTTTATGATTATTTTTTTTAATAAAATATGACAAAAAAGCAGCAATTTTGGACTTCTTTTTAAGTTCATGCCATAATTAACATTATTTTTTGATAGTTCAGACATTTATGCACACGGCGATACCAACTATGTTTATTAATTTTTTTTTACGCTTTTTGGGGGTAAAATGGGAAAAAGGTCCGATTTACATTTTTATTAGGGGAGGGGATTTTTAAAAATTTTTTACATTTAAAATTTTTATTTATTTATCTATAGCAATCATTTGTTTGCTAATACTGTTCAGTACTATGCAGAGGGCATAGCACTGATCAGTGTTATCGGTGATCTTCTGCTCTGGTCTGCTCGATCTCAGACCAGAGCAGAAGACCCCTGGAGACTACTGGATGCAGGTGAGGGGACCTCCGGCCACCATGCTGGATGATCGGATCCCCGTGGCAGCTCTGGCCAATCCATTCATCCATTTTAAGTGCCGCACTGCCGTAGATGCCGTGATCTGTATTGATCATGGCATCTGAGTTGCTAATGGTGGACAATAGCGCGATCCGCTAATTCCGTCATTACCGGCGGGTCCCTGGCTGCTGATAGCAGACGGGACCTGCCATGCATGGTGCGAGCACCAGTTTGGTGACCACGGTCATGTACATGACGTAAATGTATGTCATGGAGCACTAAGTACGACTGCACCATGACGTACATTTATGTCCGATGTCGTTAAGCAGTTAAAGTGACCAAATATACGAATTTCTGGACTGATATTCTGGTAATGTATATCATTGACCATGAGGTTACTTAGCATTCTATTTTAATAATTCAGACATTTATACATGCAGCGTTACCACATATGTTTATTTTTATTTACATTATTTTATTTGAACAATGGGAAAAGGGGGGATGATTTAAACTTGTTAAAACTTGTTGATGGGGTTAATTTGAATTTATTAACTTTTTTTTTACTGTTTTTTTTCACTATTTTACTAGTCCCCATAGGAGATTACATGCAAAATTCAGATAGCTTACACTGATCATTGTTATTGGTGCTCCATTGCTTTGGCTGCCATGGCTTTCTGCAGCATTAAACAGGCAATTGGATGGCGAGGAGGCAGGTAAGACCACTCACTGCGGATTCCCCCAATGAGCTTGGCTGAACAGCTGGGAACTAAATTTACCACATTTGATTGCAGCGTTTAAAGGGTTAATGCCTGATCGACGATGTCCGGATTTAGCCATGGGTCCCAATGCTGATAGCAACCGGTCCCCACCAGGTATGAAGCGTTCTCAGCTGGTGCATGGTTTACATGTTAAAAATAATAAAAACATAATAAATTGTTATTTTTAAACTGTGATTATTGTTACCATTTACTGGCAACTTTATTTTATCTTCTCATTTGTTGATTCCTTATTTGTTTCTTTGAACCTACCCTTGTTTATCTCTTGATTTCTGTATTGGAAAGGATACTGTATTGGAGATTTTTTCCTTCACCTTTTGTGCTTTTACTATAAAATTTCTTCGCCTGGATGCCAGAGAATCACACATTTACAGCCGGGGGAAGCCAATACACTTAAAACTAAAATAGGGCCTTGTTACTGGCTGATAGTGACGTCACATGTCTCAAAGTGTACATATATTTGGCATAGCTATGGTGGATTATTTTGGGTAAATATTATTTTATTAAACTGCCTTAAAACAGTATGAAAACATATGGAAAATGTAAATTTTTCCGATTTATGACTATATTTCCCTATAAAAAAATTTTTTAGACCTACAAACAATGATGCTGGGTTTAATACACATGGCATTGTCAGTCTGTGTGAAGAGTGCACAAGGTGTCTTCAATAACAGGAAAATGGAATAAAGCAAAATATCCTTTTCTAAAGTTCAATAATATTCACTGAAGTACACAAAAACAGGACTGACACATCATCACCTATAGAATGGCCTTTGTCACAATGAATTGCACTTTGGATTTCAATATTTCTTCTAGAGGTTTTTATAGAACTTAAAAGGGGTACTCCACTGGAAAACATTTTTTTTTATCAACTGGTGCCAGAAACTTAAAACAGATTTGTAAATAACTTCTATTAAACAATCTTAATCCTTCCAGTACTTATCAGCTGATGTATGATCCGCAGGAAGTATTTCCTTTCTGTCTGACCACAGTGCTCTCTGCTGACACATCTGTCCATTTTATGAACTGTCCAGAGCAGGAGAGGTTTGCTATGGGGATTTGCTCCTACTCTGGACAGTTCCTGACATGGACAGAGGTGACAGCAGAGAGCACTGTAATCAGACAGAAAGGAAATTCAAAAAGAAAAGAACTTCCTGTGGATCACACAGCAGCTGATAAGTACTGGAAGGTTTAAGATTTTTTATTAGAAGTAATGTTCAAATCTGTTTAACTTTCTGGCACAAGTTGATTTAAGAAAAATGTTTTCCAGTGGAGTACCCCTTTAAAAGTTTATTTTGTAAAGATCGTGACATGGTCATACTATAGATGTCAGAAAAACAGTACAAACACAATACTTAGCCTGCTATCCTAGCAAGAGAGTCACAAGGGCAGCTCCTCACTGACTTCTCACTCCCTGGCTCAACTTGATTGACAGGTACCTCACTGTACAGAGACCTACCAATCAAGCCAAGCCAAGTAAGTAAGGCTGGGTTCACACTACGATTTGTAACTACGGTTCCCGTATACGGCTGGGAGGAGGGGGCGGGGCTTAATCGCGGCGCCCGCACTCAGCCGTGTTCGGGAACCGTATGTTCCGTATGCATGTCTATGAGCCGACCGGTCGACCACGTTTTGGCCTGCGGTCAGGAAACCGCATACGGCCGAAAAAGCAGCCGACCGGAGGCTGCGGTTCACTCCGGTCGGCTCATAGACATGCATTAAATACGGTTCCCGAATACGGCTGAGTGCGGGCACCGCGATTAAGCCCCGCTCCCCTCCTCCCAGCCGTATACGGGAACCGTAGTTACAAACCGTAGTGTGAACCCAGCCTAACCCAGATAAAACCAGAAAAGAAGGCCATTCGCTGGTGCCTAACCTGACTAGCTGCGGCTTAACCCTCACATGTACTGCCAAATGTTAATTTGGGGGAGAATTATCAAAACCTGTGTAGGGAAAGAGTGACACAGTTTCCCATAGCAACCAATCAGATTGCTTCTTTCATTTTTAAAAAGACCTATGAAATATGAAAGAAGCAATCTGATTGGTTTATATGGGCAACTGAACCACTCTTCCACTACACAGGTTTTGATAAGTCTCTGTCCAATGTATATGGGGAGGTTGGTGAGATAACTGCCGGAAGACAGTTATTGATAGCTATGGCTGCATTACACGTAACCCCATGTGTAAAAAGTGAATACAATAAAAGAAAAAGGGTTGCAGACCTCAAGGTATATACTTACTATATGTGGAATGGATCACTGGATTTTTAATAAAAGTATATAGGGGGAGATTTATCAAAACCTGTGCAAAGGAAAAGTTGCCCAGTTGCCAATAGCAACCAATCCGATCGCTTCTTTCATTTTGCAGCGGCCTTGTTAAAAATGAAAGAAGTGATCTGATTGGTTGCTATGGGCAACTGGGCGACTTTTCCTCTGCACAGGTTTTGATAAATCTCCCCTATAGTGGTTAAATTGGGATATATGTGTAATGGAATAGAATGTGCAGACTAGTTGTATAGATAATCAAAAATGTTTACTGATTAATTAGTTACATAAATGGTCTCAGCAGGGCCCTTGCTAGAGACCAGTATTGAACAACAAAATAGTATTAAAACAAGCCACCTCTGTATAACTTGAATCATATTTGGTCCAGCTGTTTCTGTTATCCGATTTGTATTATCGGCAGTCTTAGAATAACAGTAGCAGTTATCGGCAGTCTTAGAATAACAGTAGCAGTTATCGGCAGTCTTAGAATAACAGTAGCAATTAGAATAACAGTAGCAATAGGTTTTGTAATCCAGGAAATATTGTAACAAGTATGGATCCAGAGATACTGTAGCAAGTAATGATTGTTGGTGCTACTGCACCCCTCACTGCTCCATTTGGGTCAGGATGGTAGCCCCTGGTGGGCTGGGCTCCTTGTCGCAGGCTGGCTCAGCTGGGCAGCTGGCACAATAGATGTGTCTGCGCGGTGTGTCCCGAACCTCCTCCGGTGGGGCACGGATGGAATCACGGCAAACAGACAGGTTGGTGAGTGGATGCAGGTGATGCTTGTATGCGCAGCAGCGTGCGCACGTCCTGAACAGTGGTCCCGGCAATGGGGGGTTCCAGCTGTTGCCAATGTTGGTAGTGGGTAATAGTTCCAGAGGTGGTCTGTGTGAAGTAGGTACAGGGCTAATTATATAATCATCTGTGCCCCACCAGAGGAGGTTCGGTACACACCGTGCAGACACATCTATTGTACCGGCTGGCCAGCCTGCGACGAGGAGCCCAGCACACCAGGGGCTACCATCCCGACCCAAACGGCGCGGTGAGTGGTGCAGTAGCACCAACAATCATTACTTGCTACAGTATCTCTGGATCCATACTTGTTACAATATTTCCTGGATTACAACACCTATTGCTACTGTTATTCTAATTGCTATTATTATTCTAAAACTGCCGATAACTGCTACTGTTATTCTAAGACTGCCGATAATACAAATCAGATAACAGAAACGGCTGGATTTGACCACATATAATTCAAGTTATACAGAGGTGGCTACTATAAACTATTATTTTATATTATTATTTTATCTTACATCATTGTTTTAATACTATTTTGTTTTTCAATACTGGTCTCTAGCAAGGGCCCTGCTGAGACCATTTATGTAACTAATTAGTCAATAAACATTACAACTAGTCTGCACATTCTATTCCATTACACATATATCCCAATTTAACCACTATATACTTTTATTAAAAACCCAGTGATCCATTCCACATATAGTAAGTATATACCTTGAGGTCTGCAACCCTTTTTCTTTTATTGTAAAAATACAAATCCACAAGAAAACTTGAGATTTAGATACGAGCCATAACCCATGCCAAAATTTGTGAAAATATGAAGAAAGTGCTTCCTGAGATTCCTGAGATTGACTTGTTCGTTAGGTTGGTATCCCAGGAATTTAACAACATCCCAGAAACAAGACAGAGGGACAACCTAACAACATGCCAACAGAAAGCTTTACAGGAGATACAGTCCCTCAAAGATGTAATCGTGAAGCCCTTGGACAAAGGGGGAAACGTCGTGCTTTGGCCAACAAAACTATATCAAAAAGAGATGTTTCGACAACTAAGGCAGGGAGAGTGCTATAAAATACTTACTTATAAAAACTTACACAGCCACAGAACAAGGGATCCTAACACCCAAACAAATGGAGGCTTTATGCCCGTCAGACCCTACGATATCCTCCATCTACTCACTACCCAAGGTTCATAAAAATTTAAATTGCCCTCCGGGAAGGCCATTAGTTTTTGGTTGTTGTAATATACAGTATGTGAACCCTTATGCCGGTTTATTGATCAGCACCTTTCTTCTCCTGAAGAAACATTACCTTCACACCTCAAGGATACTAATGATGTTCTGAGAAAATTGGATCACTTACAACTAGAGGATGACATAATATTACCAACATGCGATGCAGAAGCCTTATACACGTCAATTGAACACTGCGACGGCTTACAATCGGTAAGATATTTTTTTATCTTCCAGCTCCCTAGACCCTGCTCTATCTGAATTCTATGGTTGTATTAGAGTTTGTCCTGTCCCTTAATTTCTTTATTTTTAAAGACTCCCTCTACCTGCAGCTCCAGGGTATGGCAATGGGGGTGGCCAGTGCGCCCTCATATGTTAACCTTTTCCTGGGGCTGTGGGAGAGGGACATCTTCCTCTCCGACCCGATCCCTGGCATTGTAAAAATTAGCTACTGGGGCAGATAAATAGACAATATTCTTCTCATTTGGCAGGGACCAGTGAAGGAATTAGAGGATCTGATACAAAGACTTAACAGCAATGACAGAAATATAAAAATAATTACTAATATAGGAGGACCAACCACATCATTTTTGGATATCAGGATTTCTAGGAATGATAATGGCTTTTTATCCACAGACTTGTTCCGCAAAAGCACATCTGCCAACACAATTTTACATGGTTTATTGTCCATCAATTATAACCATCAAGTTCCCAATCCAGTTCAGATCTTTGGCTCTAAAGGACCTCAATGGGGTACCTTTAAATGTGGTCAGTGTGTGGCTTGTGTTAATATAGAAAAAAGTACCACATTTGATAATGCTGGAGGTACTAAAATGTATAAAATTACACACCACATTGACTGCATGACAAGAGGAGTGGTATACTATGCTAAATGTCCATGCCAGAAATTCTATGTTGGGCTTACAACACGTGAACTTCGGAGACGGGTGCAGGAGGACATCTTGGGTATCAAATCAGCCCAACAGGGTACTGAGATATCAAGCCAAAAAACTTTGTCTAGACATTTTAAAGAGTACCACGATTGTGATCTATCTTTATTACAGCTCAGGGGCATCGATTGCGTCTATATTGGCATTCGCGGAGGAAACTGGAAGAAACTTTTGGCGGAAAAAGAGAGCAGGTGGATTGAAGTACTTGGAAGAAAAACTCCCAGTAGCCTAAACGAGGTCAATAGTTTTGTGCCTTTTTTGTAAGTATCTTAATTTATTAATTTCCATTTTTATGTACTGTAATGTTCTTACTACAGTTTAGTAAGTTTTCTCATTCATTTACACCTTACACCTAAAATTAAATTTTTTTACTTCAATTTTACTTCTTTTATTTTTATATATATGTATTCATTTGTCTACATTTAGTGTTAGCTCTTCCATTTTTCTTTTTAGTCCTGCCGGGCCTGTTCAGTCCTGGGGCCCAGTTGTGCAGGTATCTTATCTCAGCCATTTCGGTATTCAACATTTTTTCTCAGTTTTTCACATATTGGCCCTCATTTACTATTGCAAACCCGACAAGTTTTGTTGGGTTGTGCCCCATATTCTGTCGCACTGTGCCAGAAATTCTGTCTGCCCGAGATTTTGGGAAAAGGCGTGGTCTCCAAAAAGGGGCGTGTTCCCGACATTTTCACGAAAACCCAACATATTTACTAAGGCTTCCACATAACATGTGGTGGATTTGAGCTGAGGAAAACCCTACAGATCTGAGCATGTGTAAAAAAAGCAAAGTGAAGGGAAAGTGGAAAATGTAGGGAAACCTTAGTAAATACCGTGGAAAATAAATTGTAGGGAATTAAAACCCACAAAGAAACCTACACTCCACTCTTAGTAAATAAGGGCTATTATCTTTACCAATATCTTTATTATTATTTCTCCATATTTTTTCATTTCAGTTTTACTTTTTAGCACTTCCTTCATATTTTCACTCATTTTGGCATGGGTTATGGCCTGTATCTAAATCTTAATTTTTTTTTTTAATCCTATGACTATATTTCATCTTCTATTTATTTTTTCCACTATATACCTACTTATTAGGTCTCAAGTGTTTTCTTGTGTATTTGTATTTCTCTATCGGCTCCATTGGGGGACACAGACTGTGGGTGTATCTTGCTGTCTCTAGGAGATGTAACACTATGGTAATAAAAAAGTCAGCTCCTCCCAGCAGGATATACCCGCCTTCAGGCTCTGAGCTAGTCAGTTTAAGCTTAGTGTCTGAAGGAGGTGGACTGGTCTGGGTTGCCCAGACCAGGTCTTCTGTTTTTTATTTTCCTGGTATAGGGAAGTGTTAGGTTTTTTTTTATTCCCTTTTCTTTCTGTTTTCAGGTGGGGACTCAGGAACTGCGGTTCACTGTTTCCCCATTGCGAGTAAGGGGGCACAGACATTGCGTATATGTGCTGTTAACCCCCTCTTGCCAACGGTCAGCGCCTGGATGGTACCTCATGGATCCGGGTCCCCCTATGTCTCTGCTCGCCTCGCTCGCGCATAGCAGCCAGGCGTGATGCAGGGACCATAAGCTGACTGAAGACTTCACTGAAGACTTCATTAGGTAAGTTCTTCTGACTGAGGTAAGTACTTTTTCCACAGGTACAGCCTCGCAACCTCTGGAGACCCCCTGTTTTGGCCCACCCTCAGTTTTTGGGGCTTGTTTTACAGGGGCTGCACTATACTGGGGGAGCAATTACACTAAGGGGGCATGTTTGTATGAGGCATTTGTTATAAAATCCTTTATTGTGTGTGTGTGTGTGTTTTGGCCACTACTCAGCGCCTTATATGCGGCTGTCAGCCACGGCGCCTCTTCGGCTCGAGGGCTTATGTCACATTCTACAGCGCCTTATACGCGGCTGCAGCCGCGGCACTGATATGAGCCAGGCGCTTCAGCGCTGGCTTTCTTTTTACTTCCACTTCGCCGGCAGCCTCTGGCCGCCCGCTCCGTTCCCCCGAGCGCATATATAGCTAGGCGGTGCGTTCGGGACAAGGAGCGGGCGCCATGACAGTTCTTCCTCGGCATCTGTAGCTCCGCCCACTGGGCGGGGGAGCTCTCAGAGGCGCGAAGCAGCGCCCAATCAGCGCTGTGGGCGCGATTTTCTGTGTGTAGGGGTCAGTTACTACGTGCCTTGTTTCAGGCACGCCCCTCCTTCCCTATTGGCTGGCCTTTTCAGTCTAGCTGGCTGCACGGAGCAAGTTCTCACTGCAGCTGACAGGGGACACAGATCTGGGTGAGAAAGTGCCTGTCTTCTCTTTTTTACCCCATTATGTCCGTACCCAGGGCTGTTCATCCCTCTAAACAGAAACCTGGGAATTCAGTGACATACTATACCTGTAAGCACTGTAATACCAAGATGCCTGGCTCCGCTGAGCCCGCTTGCTCTGCCTGCTCCTCTGCTCCCCCAGACCCTCTGGTGCCCCCTGATGCCCCTTCGGTCCCGGTGGGTTCAGCCGCTCCTCCAGCCTGGCTTTCTTCCCTGACCCAGTATATGGCTGACTTGACCCAAGTCTCCCGTTTGGTAGCTGAGGCCTCCCGCGAAATGGTGTCCGCTTTGAAGGGGTCATCCCTGCGCAGGACCTCTGAGAGGGCCCGCTCTTTGTCTCCTCATACTTCACGCTCCCACAAGCGTTCTAGGGGTGCCTCGTCTGACTCTTCCATTGAGTCTTCGGATCCCTCGCGGGTCCCACCTCCTCTATCATCTGGGCACAAACGGCGCTCCTCCAGAGGACTTTCTCGGAGTTGCCGCTCTGCCACGCCACAGAGCCGCGTACCTAGTCTGGATCGCCCCCCCCAGGACTGCCTCTACTCATTCACATTCCCCTGGTGAACTAGTGGACGAGGCTTCCGAACCGGCATCTGACCCAGAGGACCGCTCGGACTCAATTGCTATGGTGAACTCATTGGTGACAGGCATAAGAGACACCTTTCACTTGGAGGACCCAGGATCTTCGGATGCCAATCCGGGAGTATCCTTTCATCGTACTAAGCCAGCACCTCAAAGGTTCAGCTCTCACGCTGACTTTGACGACATTCTGGAATCCGCATGGAAGCATCCAGACAAGAGATTCCCGGGAGTCAAGACAATTCAAGAACGTTATCCATTTGACAAGGACTTTGTCGCTAAGGTGGCTTCCCCTCCCTCTGTGGACCCACCAATCTCTCACATCTCAAAGGCGACTACACTGCCTCTGGCAGATGCCGTTGCCTTCAAGGATCCCACGACAAAAAGGTAGAATCTTTAGCGAAGTTCGCTACTGAAGCAGCTGGCTCTTCTCTTCTTCCCATCTTCGCCTCGACATGGGTGTCCAAGGCCCTGTCGGAGTGGTGTCAACAGCTCCATCAGGATATTTTAGCAGGATCCCCCCCAGAGGATCTATCTGCTCTGGCTCTCCGTTGCGCTAAGGCTGGGGACTTTCTGTGCGCAGCTTTCATGCAGGCAGCCGTTGTTCTGCCTTTGCTGTGGGTCACCTAGCAGCCCTCTGCCGCTCTATGTGGCTTAAAGCTTGGAATGCGGATGCCGCTTCCAAAAGGTCTCTCACTGAGCTTCCCTTTACGGGTGGCTGTCTTTTTGGCAAACGCCTTGATGAGATTATCTCCAAGGCAACGGGAGGTAAGAGTTCCTTGTTACCTCAAAATAAGGCTCGCCCTACTTCCCAAAGGAAGTCTATTTCCTTTCTGTCCTTTCGGACCTCTGGCTCCAAAAAAGGGTCCGGGCAGGCGCCCTCGAGGAACAAGAAGGTTCCCTCGTTCCGGGCTCGCCCGTCTTGGAAGTCGGACTCCAACTGCTCTGGCCGCTTTGCGCCCAAATCGGGCAACCGCAAACCCACTTCTGCATGAAGTAAGGCCTCCACCCGCGGTTTCCTTGTGGGTGGGAGGTCGTCTTTTGTGTTTCCGAGACATCTGGACCTCACACATTCAGGACTCTTGGGTCAGAGACGTGGTGTCCAATGGTTACCGAATCGAATTTGCCTCCCTCCCGAAGGGATCGCTTTTTTCGATCCCGGGCCCCCCGGTCTCCTCCCTTGGCGAAGCAATTTTGTGCGGCTCTCTAGTCCCTGCTTCTCCAGGCGGTGATTGTTCCCCTCCCCCTAGAGGAACGTTTTCAGGGTTTCTATTCAAATCTCTTTGTGGTCCCCAAGAAGGACGGTTCTGTACGACCAATCCTAGATCTCAAGCGTCTCAACCGTCATTTTCTCCTCCGCCGCTTCCGGATGGAATCTCTCCGCTCGGTGGTGGCGTCCCTGGAACAGGGGGAGTTCCTCTCCTCAGTGGACATCAAGGATGCCTACCTCCATGTGCCAATATTTCCAGGGCATCATCGGTACCTCCGCTTTGCGGTTCCGGAGGGGCACTTTCAATTTGTAGCTCTCCCCTTTGGTCTAGCCACGACTCCTCGGGTCTTTACGAAGGTCCTTGCGCCAGTGATAGGACTGTTACGGTCGAGAGGCATCTCGGTGATACCCTATCTGGACGACCTTCTCATCAAGGCTCCAACCAGAGCCCAGACTCGGGAGAATCTGGACGTCACTCTACACACTCTGACTCGTTTCGGCTGGCTGGTCAATCGGGACAAGTCAGTCCTCCGGCCTACCCAGTCTCTAACCTTTCTGGGGTTTCGATTCGACGCGGCCTCTGCCCGAATTTATCTTCCGCCGGACAAATGTACCTGCGGACTCAGGTATCAGTCTCCATCCGCACTTGTATGGAAGTCCTGGGTCGGATGGTGGCAGCTATGGAGGCCGTGCCCTTTGCTCAGTTCCATTACCGCCCTCTCCAACTGGCGATTTTCTCTCGATCGTCAGATTATTCTACCTCCCAGGGTCCGTCAGACTCTGCTCTGGTGGCTCCGCTCGCCCCTTCTTATCCAGGGGCTGTCCTTCCTTCCCATTCATTGGCAAGTGGTTACGACGGATGCCAGCCTGTCAGGCTGGGGCAGCGTGTTCAGGGATTGGACGGTTCAGGGTCTCTGGTCTCCCCAGGAGACCCTTCTTCCGATAAACATATTGGAATTACGGGCGATTCTTCTTTGTCTTCTTCATTGGGAGCCCCGTCTTCAGTCCCGTCCTGTCCGCATTCAGTCAGACAACGCCACGATGTGGCGTACATAAATCGACAGGGCGGCACCCGCACCTCGGCAGCCATGGGTGGAGAGCCAGGTTCCGGCCATCTCGGCGATCCACATTCCGGGAGTGCTCAACTAGGAAGCGGACTTCCTCAGTCGGTCCTCTCCCAACCCCGGCGAGTGGTCTCTTCATCCGGAGGTCTTCACGCAGCTCTTCGACCTCAGGGGCATTCCAGACGGGGACCTCTTCGCGTCCCGGCACAATTGGAAAATTCTTCCGTTTGTGTCCAAGTCCCGGGACCCTCAGGCCTTGGCCGTGGACGCCCTAGTGATTCCTTGGACGGGGTTCGCCCTGCCTTATCTGTTCCCTCCTCTTCCGCTCCTTCCCAGGGTGCTGAGGAAGCTCAAGGCTGAGGTTGTTCCCGCCATTCTGGTAGCTCCAGATTGGCCCCGAAGGTCATGGTACGCCGACGTAGTCAGGCTCCTGGACGACGCTCCTCTGCGCCTTCCGCTCAGCCCGGATCTACTCTCTCAGGGTCCTCTTTGCCACCCCAATTTACAGTCGCTGCATTTGATGGCGTGGCAGTTGAGACTGCAGTTTTGAGGGCCCGCGGGTTCTCCTCACAAGTCATTCACACCATGCTCAAGGCTCGTAAGCCCTCCACCACAAGAATTTACCACCGTACTTGGCAGTCTTATTTTCGTTGGTGTGAAGCTCAGGACTTCTCCCCAGTTACCTTCTCTCCTTTTTACTGTCGGCGCTGGAACTGGGATTGTCTCTCAGTTCCCTTAAAGGTCAGATTGCGGCCCTTACTGTTCTTTTCCAGCAGCCCCTGGCTTCTAATTCTCATGTCTGGACTTTCCTGCAAAGAGTGGCGCACGCTGTTCCTCCTTATCGGTCTCCTTCTCCCCCTTGGGACTTAAATTTGGTTCTGAGTGCCCTCCAGGGTGCACCCTTTGAACCCCTTAGAGAGGTGTCTCTCCGCCTCCTTCTTGGAAAGTGGCGTTTCTTGTGGCTATCACCTCCATCCGGAGGGTGTCTGAATTGGCAGCTCTTTCCTGCCGTTCTCCGTTTCTGGTGATCCATCAGGACAAGGTCGTTTTCCGGCCAGATCCTTCATTCTTGCCCAAGGTGGTCTCGGCCTTTCATCTCAATGAGGACATTGTCCTCTCGTCTTTTTGTCCTACTCCCTCTCATCCTAGGGAGCGCTTACTATACAAGCTGGATGTAGTCCGGGCTGTTCGGGCTTATCTCTCCATCACTTCTTCGTTTCGTCAGTGTGATTCCTTTTTTGTCCTTACGGAAGGTTGTCGCAAGGGACAACCTGCTTCCAAGGCCACCATTTCTAGTTGGATTAGGTCCGCCATTTCGGAAGCCTATCGCTGCAAGGGGAAGATTCCTCCTTTCAGGGTTGTGGCTCATTCCACTCGTTCTGTCGGGGCATCCTGGGCTCTCCAGAATAGAGCCTCGGCCTTGCAGATTTGCAAGGCGGCTACCTGGTCGTCTTTGCACACTTTCTCGAGGTTCTACCGAGTTCATACTTTTGCATCGGCTGATGCTAGTCTGGGGCGTAAAGTGTTGCAGGCGGCAGTGGATCGGCCGTCTGCCTGATTACTTATCTGCTCACCCAAGGGACGGCTTTGGTACGTCCCACGGTCTGTGTCCCCCAATGGAGCCGATAGAGAAAAGGAGATTTTTTAACACTTACCGTAAAATCTCTTTCTCGAAGGATCCATTGGGGGACACAGCTCCCGCTCTTTGTTTGGGTTTGTTTCCGTTGTTCAGTTATGTTTTTCCTTCTGGTTCTCGGACAGTTTTTGGGTTTTCCTTGACCTATTAGTTTCCTCCTATTGCTCTGGAACTTAAACTGACTAGCTCAGAGTCTGAAGGCGGGTATATCCTGCTGGGAGGAGCTGACTTTTTTATTACCATAGTGTCACACCTCCTAGAGACAGCAAGATACACCCACGGTCTGCGTCCCCCAATGGATCCTTCGAGAAAGAGATTTTACGGTAAGTGTTAAAAAATCTCCTTTTTTATTTTACCTTATTTTTATTTTTTCAAATTTTCCCTCTCCATTTCACACTTTTTACGTTATTCATCATCATATTTATATTTATGCACGTATGTATACTTTGCATGTAATTCACACAATTGGGGGGCCCCCATTATATCACTATATTATGAATTTGTGTCTGTATGACTAATTATTTATGTATACACTGTATTCTCATGCACAATTTATTATTTATCTTTTATTTTTACACATTGGTGGCACAGTTTTACTATTTATTATTATATTATATTTCCTGCATGAGATTCTTTGTTGCTCTTCTAATGTGTTTCTGCATGGAATTGCTAAATTTTATATTCTTTATTTTTATATTATCATTAATTACATGCATTCCGTTTGCACATTGACCTACTTTGCACTTTATCCTTATTCCATTCTTCCCTTCATTCTCTATGTACATACCGTTAGCCCTTTCTTTATATGGTCATGGCCATTTTTGCAGCGGCTATCACAGTTTAGGGGACACACAGAACAGGGGGCATTATACGTGAGGGGCACATGACAGGGGGCATTATATGTGAAGGGCACATGACAGGTGGCATTATATGAAAGGGGCACAGAACAGGGGGCATCATATGTGAGTGGTACAGGATAGGGGACATTATATGCACAGGGTTATGTAGGGGGGCGGGCATTATTATTCTATGTGGGGGCACAGGACAGAGGGTGTGGTGAGGGTGTGATGAGGGCAGATGGAATTACCCTAGGGGCAGATGGCATTAACCCCTTGTGTTCATGACGCCAGGGAGTGGTTTTACCTCTACGAATGTGGTGGATCCCCTGTCTCGTACTCTTATCTTTTGAACAACTGTCTTCGTGCAGGAATCTCCCCCACTTCTGAGGCACTTCATTACCAGCAGCTTTGCCATTATCTGTCCTCTCAAAGGGGGTCTCTAGCTGTATCCTTGCCTACCAGTTTTGAGCGGCTGTGTAGCAATGGGCCTCAGGCGAAACGACTTCTTTCTGATATCTACTCTATCCTCCTCTTGCCTCCAGATGGTGCTGCCCCGTCTCACCGCTAAATGCAGAAGTGGGATGAAGCCCTTCACACTACTATTACTTTGCCCCAGTGGTAGCTGATTTGGGAGCGGGCCTCCAAAGCATCTATATGCACAGCTTACAAAGAGACTCAATTTAAAATGCTAATGGTTTGGTATCATACTCCTGAATAAACTAAACCTGGCTATCCTTCCTCAATGCTGACGTTGTGGGGGTGGGCCTGGGCACTGTTTATCATATCTTCTGATTGTGTGCCCTCATTGTAGATATTTGGAGAATTGTTCAGAGGTTGATCTCTTCTGTTCTGGAAGTTTCTGTCCCCTTGGACCCTCTTGTCTATCTTCTCCACCTTTCTTATAGAGGCCTATCGAAGAAGCCGTTCAAGCTCTTTATGAATGTGGTTCTAGCAGCTAAAATGCTCATTGCTAAGTACTGGAAGAGGACTGTCCCACCATCTGAGGCTGACCTTGTTGCTCGTGTGCATCAAATTTGCTCTTTCGAGTCTCTCACTGCTGCTCTGAATGACACTATACCTTCCTTTCTCGCTGTGTGGGAACCTTGGGACCGTTTCACTGATTGGAACCCTCCTTGACAGTCTATAGCTCTTTTTATTTCTTTGTATTTCCTTCCTTTGTTCTATTTTTCCCAATGTTCTGGTCGTGTGTTTTGTTCAGTGTTGGTTATGTGTCTTGTTCTGTGTTGCTGTTCCCCTAATGTTGCTGTTCTTATGGGTATTATGATATATGGGAGCTATTTCCCTACTTACAGTGGTTCTTGTTTGCCCTGAAAGTCTTTCCCTATCCCTCCCCCTCCCTTCCCGCCTACCTTCTCTCCCCCTCCCCCCCCCCCCTCCAGCTTTATTTGGAAAAGCTCATGTCAGTTGTCACGATTCGGCTTCCAGGTAGTGGATCCTCTGTGTCAGCGAGGGATTGGCGTGGACCGTGCTAGTGGACCGGTTCTAAGAGGCTACTGGTGTTCACCAGAGCCCGCCGCAAAACGGGATGGTCTTGCTGCGGCAGTAGCAACCAGGTCGTATCCACTAGCAACGGCTCTACCTCGCTGACTGCTGAGAAGGCGTGGGACAGAAGGACTAGGCAGAGGCAAGGTCAGACGTAGCAGAAGGTCGGGGGCAGGCGGCAAGGTTCGTAGTCAAGAAGGATAGCAAGGGTTCAGGTAACACAGGCTTTGGACACACTAAACGCTTTCACTGGCACAAGGCAACAAGATCCGGCAGGGGAGTGCAGGGGCAGTGATCAGATATAGTCTGGGAGCAGGTGGGAGCCAATTAAGCTAATTGGGCCAGGCACCAATCATTGGTGCACTGGCCCTTTAAGTCTCAGAGAGCTGGCGCGCGCGCGCCCTAGAGAGCGGAGCCGCGCGCGCCAGCACATGACAGCAGGGGACCGGGACGGGTAAGTGACCTGGGATGCGATTCGCGAGCGGGCGCGTCCCGCTGTGCGAATCGCATCCCTGACGGCCATGACAGTGCAGCGCTCCCGGTCAGCGGGACCGACCGGGGCGCTGCGGGGAGAGAGACGCCGTGAGCGCTCCGGGGAGGAGCGGGGACCCGGAGCGCTAGGCGTAACAGTACCCCCCCCCTTAGGTCTCCCCTTTTCTTTGTCCGGTAACTGCCTCCCCTGGGATGAGGACACCGGGAAAGAATGGAGGGTTTCCTCAACGGCAGGCAGCACAGCAGGAGTGGGAATGGGGAGGGAGGGCAGAGCGCGAAGCCTGGCACGGGGCAGTGTGACACCAGGACGGGGGCCATGAGGAGGCACTGAGGCTTGCCTGACGGGACTGGGAGGGGGGGGAGAGGCACTTCCTATGGCAGGCAGAATCCCAGTTCTTGATCTCCCCGGTGGTCCAATCAAGGGTGGGAGAATGAAGCCGGAGCCATGGCAGACCGAGGAGGACCTCAGAGGTACAGTTGGGAAGGACGAATAACTCAATCCTTTCGTGGTGGGGTCCAATAGACATCAGGAGGGGTTCTGTGCGGTAACGCACGGTGCAATCCAATCTGACTCCGTTGACCGCGGAAATGTAGAGCGGCTTGACGAGACGGGTCACCGGGATGCTGAATTTATTCACAAACGACTCCAAAATAAAATTCCCAGAGGCACCAGAGTCCAAGCAGGCCACGGCTGAGAGGGAGGAGTTGGCTGAAGGAGAAATCCGCACGGGCACCGTGAGACGTGGAGAAGCAGACTTAGAACCAAGAGACGCCACACCCACGTGAGCTGGGTGCGTGCGTGCGTTTCCCAGACGTGGAGGACGGATAGGGCAATCCACCAAGAAATGCTCGGTACTGGCACAGTAAAGACAGAGATTTTCTTCCCTACGGCGATTCCTCTCTTCCTGGGTCAGACGAGACCGATCCACTTGCATGGCCTCCTCGGCGGGAGGCCCAGGCGTAGATTGCAACGGATACTGTGGGAGAGGTGCCCAGAGATCTAAGTCTTTTTCCTGGCGGTGCTCTTGGTGTCGCTCAGAAAAACGCATGTCAATGCGGGTAGCCAAATGGATGAGTTCTTGCAGGTTGGCAGGAATCTCTCGTGCGGCCAGCACATCCTTGATGCGACTGGATAGGCCTTTTTTAAAGGTCGCGCAGAGAGCCTCGTTATTCCATGATAACTCGGAAGCAAGAGTACGAAATTGGATGGCGTACTCGCCCACTGAAGAATTACCCTGGACCAGGTTCAACAGGGCAGTCTCGGCAGAAGAAGCTCGGGCTGGCTCCTCGAAGACACTCCGGACTTCAGCGAAGAAGGACTGGACTGTGGCTGTGGCAGGATCATTGCGGTCCCAGAGCGGTGTGGCCCAAGACAAGGCCTTTCCTGAAAGAAGGCTTACTACGAACGCCACCTTAGACCGTTCTGTAGGAAACAAGTCCGACAACATCTCCATATGCAGGGAACACTGAGACAAAAATCCACGGCAGAGTTTAGAGTCCCCATCAAATTTGTCCGGCAGGGACAAGCGGAGGCTAGGAGCGGCCACTCGCTGCGGAGGAGGTGCAGGAGCTGGCGGAGGAGATGGTTGCTGCTGTAGCAGAGGCAGAAGTTGCTGTAACGTGGCGGTCAACTGCGACAGCTGCTGTCCTTGTTGGGCAATTTGCTGCGATTGCTGAGCGACCACCGTGGTAAGGTCAGCGAGACTTGGCAGCGGCACCTCAGCGGGATCCATGGCCGGATCTACTGTCACGATTCGGCTTCCAGGTAGTGGATCCTCTGTGTCAGCGAGGGATTGGCGTGGACCGTGCTAGTGGACCGGTTCTAAGAGGCTACTGGTGTTCACCAGAGCCCGCCGCAAAGCGGGATGGTCTTGCTGCGGCAGTAGCAACCAGGTCGTATCCACTAGCAACGGCTCTACCTCGCTGACTGCTGAGAAGGCGTGGGACAGAAGGACTAGGCAGAGGCAAGGTCAGACGTAGCAGAAGGTCGGGGGCAGGCGGCAAGGTTCGTAGTCAAGAAGGATAGCAAGGGTTCAGGTAACACAGGCTTTGGACACACTAAACGCTTTCACTGGCACAAGGCAACAAGATCCGGCAGGGGAGTGCAGGGGCAGTGATCAGATATAGTCTGGGAGCAGGTGGGAGCCAATTAAGCTAATTGGGCCAGGCACCAATCATTGGTGCACTGGCCCTTTAAGTCTCAGAGAGCTGGCGCGCGCGCGCCCTAGAGAGCGGAGCCGCGCGCGTCAGCACATGACAGCAGGGGACCGGGACGGGTAAGTGACCTGGGATGCGATTCGCGAGCGGGCGCGTCCCGCTGTGTGAATCGCATCCCCGACGGCCATGACAGTGCAGCGCTCCCGGTCAGCGGGACCGACCGGGGCGCTGCGGGGAGAGAGACGCCGTGAGCGCTCCGGGGAGGAGCGGGGACCCGGAGCGCTAGGCGTAACATCAGTGTTCACATAGAGGGGTTTTGCCCGGATTGGGCTGGGAGTGGGCAGACTGGGGGCTCATCATATTTAGAACCCTATAGTTGGTTCTCATGCTGTCTACTATGCTTGATGACCCTCGGGTCTCTTATGTTTTCGTTATTTTTTTTCTCATTTTGTATAGTAAAGTCACTTAATAAAAATTCACACTTTAAAGAAAAAAAAAGGATAGCTATTTATTAATAACTTTTATACAACAATACTTTTACTCTCTGCATCTTGCAGATAACTGCATGGCTGTGAGGTAAGTGAATACGCTTCTCCTAACAAGGTCAGGATACCTCCTATACAATTGCCATGAGTAGAAAGGACATCAGACACCTTAGACAATTTGTATAAACACTTTATATACACTTTATTACAATGTGCCTTAAACAATATAATTTTACAACAATAGCAATAATTGCATCACTTGTGCAACATATTAAACAATATATTACTCTGAAAATATTTTCTTGGAGTACCACTCAACAGTTCTGGTTCATTAGAGTTCTCAGTAAAGGATCACGGCTGTAAGCCGGGCACATGAACTTACGCAAAATGGTTGCAGAAGTTCTTGGTTAGTCCACTAGGCACTTTTCTTAAACGTTGCAGGAACCTAGAAAACAACAATGGCGCTTCACAAAAACAAAGTTAGTCTCTCGACTGAATAGTAAAGATATCTCACATCAATTCTTCAGCCTGGGAATTTTCCATCCCAGCCTCGTCTATCAGACTGCTTCCTAGGCTGGGACATATAACGGGGACCACGGGACTGTGCCCCCTTCAAAGGACTAACTTGTGTGTTCCAATTTACCCTGTACAGGGTGGATTCAGTTATGGTGGGACTAATGGTAACCACCATTTGTACAGCAGCAGCTTGCGCCACTGGGGGAATAGATGTTGATGCCTGTTGGGCCAGCCAAACTTCCTCCTCAGCAGGAGTAGGCCAAGGCACTTTAGTTTGTGCCCGGTGGTTAGGCCAAACCACCTCAGCAACAGACACAGGCACATCCGCAGACGACTTGTGTAGGTACTTCGGTGCAATGACAGGCGCCTAGGGCAAATAGGTTTCCTCTTCTTGACAAGGCTCTTTGGTTTTGGGAGCCCATAAGCCGAAGGGATTTACGTCCCAGTCATCCGATGGAAAATATATAAAGGGAATCTGCGTGGGGTTCTTCGGACGGGTCACCGCTGCAACCCACTTTCCTCTATACATCTATACATAGATACTTTTCCTCCAGCGTCCCCCTGCCAATTCCATGAATACTAGGCGACATTCGAATAGCAGAAGCCAGGGGCTCCATAGCTAGGGCCAACAGGAAGGGAGACAGAGGACAACCCTGCCGCGTCCCCCTTCCCAACGGAAAGGCCTCAGACACATCAAGATTAGATCTCACTCGCGCCCTATTGTCGTACAATAATTTTACACACCCTCGAAACCTAGGGCCAAATTTAAGGGCACACAAATCTCCCCTCAAATAAAGCCATTCAACAGAGTCAAAGGCCTTATAGATGTCCACATAACCACATAACCCCCAGAGGCCTCCCCTCCGCTGCAGCAATGATGAGATAAAGTCTCTGGACATTAATATCCGTAGCCCTCCCTGGCATAAACCCAGTCTGGTCAGGATGAATAATAGTTGCTATAACTTTCCGTAGTCTATTAGCCAGTACTTTAACCAGTAGTTTAACCACATTAAGCAGTGAAATCGGCCTATAGGAATCTGGCAGAGTCGGATCCTTACCCGGTTTCGGAAGGACAACAATCAGAGCTTCTCTCATGGAATCAGGAAGACCTCCCGTGTCCAAGATAGCATTAAAAAGGTTTTGTAAGATAGGAATCAGCCTCTCCTCATTCATCCTGTACCAATCCCCAATCATGCCATCCAGCCCCGGGGGTCTTCCCTGTCTGTAAGGAAGCAATAGCCACAGAGACCTCTTCATCCATAAAGGGGGCATCTAAAGCGTCCGCCTGGGCCGCAGACAAGGGGGTAAGTGGCAAAGATTTCAGAAAGGACACCAGCCCATCAGGAACAACTGGCATACGAGAGGTATACAGTTCACTATAAAAGTCCCGCAGCACTACATTAATGGCAACCGGATCAGTCACTAGAACCCCAACAGCCCCCCTAAGTAAGGTATCGCCGCCACCGGCCTACTCTCCCTAGCCAGATACGCCAGCAGCCTACGATTTTTATCCCCAAATTCGAAAACCGCAGCCTCCCTATCCACTAGTTGTTTCTGAGCCCTCTCCTTCTGAAGGGCCTTCAACCAATTAGGTTCAACCTCAGAAGACGGGTCTCTCACCATCTCTGCCTTCAACACCCCAATCTCAACCCGCAATGCTCTCTCCCTATGTGCATATGTGTCACGATGCCGGCTGGCAGGTAGTGGATCCTCTGTGCCAGAGAGGGATAGCGAGGACCGTGCTAGTGGACCGGTTCTAAGACACTACTGGTTTTCACCAGAGCCCGCCGCAAAGCGGGATGGTCTTGCTGCGGCGGTAGTGACCAGGTCGTATCCACTAGCAACGGCTCACCTCTCTGGCTGCTGAAGATACTGAAGATAGGCGAGGTACAAGGGAGTAGGCAGAAGCAAAGTCGGACGTAGCAGAAGGTCGGGGGCAGGCGGCAAGGTTCGTAGTCAGGGGAGATAGCAAAGTTCTGGTACACAGGGTATAAACACACAAAAACGCTTTCACTAGGCTCTAGGGCAACAAGATCCGGCAAGGGAGTGCAAGGGAGGAGACTAGATATAAGGAGGGAACAGGTGGGAACCAATTAAGCTAATTGGGCCAGGCACCAATCATTGGTGCACTGGCCCTTTAAGTCTCAGGGAGCTGGCGCGCGCGCGCCCTAGAGAGCGGAGCCGCGCGCGCCAGCACATGACCGCAGGAGACGGGAACGGGTAAGTGACCTGGGATGCGATTCGCGAGCGGGCGCGTCCCGCTGTGCGAATCGCATCCCCAACGGCCATGAGAGAGCAGCGCTCCCGGTCAGCGGGACTGACCGGGGAGCTGCAGGGAAAGAGACGCCGTGAGCGCTCCGGGGAGGAGCGGGGACCCGGAGCGCTAGGCGTAACAGTACCCCCCCCTTAGGTCTCCCCTTCTCTTTATCGGGTAACTGCCTCCCCTGGGATGAGGACATCGGGAAAGGATGGAGGGATTCCTCAACGGCAGGCAGAACCGCAGGAGTAGGAATGGGGAGAGAGGGCAGAGGGCGGGACCTGGCACGGGGCAGTGTGACACCAGGAGGAGGGCCATGAGGGGACACAGAAGCTTGCCTGATGGAACTGGGAGGGGGGGAGGGGCATTTCCTGTGGCAGGCAGAGTCCTTAATGACCTTAGGGGGACCAGATACAGGAGGAACCACAGAGTTACGGCAAGGGTTACTGGGAACCGGTTTTAGACAGTTCTTGGAACAAGAGGACCCCCAACTCTTGATCTCCCCAGTGGACCAATCCAGGGTTGGGGAATGAAGTTGAAGCCAGGGAAGTCCAAGGAGAATTTCCGAGGTGCAATTGGGGAGGACCAAAAGTTCAATCCTCTCGTGGTGAGATCCGATGCTCATAAGAAGGGGCTCCGTGCGGAAACGTATGGTACAGTCCAACCTGGCTCCGTTGACCGCGGAGATGCGGAGTGGCTTGACAAGACGGGTCACCGGAATATGGAATTTATTCACAAAGGACTCCCGAATAAAATTTCCAGAAGCTCCAGAGTCCAGACAGGCCACGGCTGAGAGGGGAGAGCTGGCTGAAGTGGAAATCCGAACAGGTACCGTGAGACGTGGAGAAGCCGACTTGGCATCAAGAGACGCCACACCCACGAGAGCTGAGTGTGAGCGTGCGTTTCCCAGACGTGGAGGACGGATTGGGCAATCCACCAGAAAATGTTCAGTACTGGCACAGTACAAACAAAGATTCTCTTCCTTACGGCGATTCCTCTCTTCCAGGGTCAGGCGAGACCGATCCACTTGCATGGCCTCCTCGGCGGGAGGCCTAGGCGCAGATTGCAGTGGAGACTGTGGGAGAGGTGGCCAGAGATCTAAGTCTTTTTCCTGGCGGAGCTCTTGATGCCTCTCAGAAAAACGCATGTCAATGCGAGTGGCTAGATGAATGAGTTCATGCAGGCTAGCAGGAGTCTCTCGTGCGGCCAGAACATCTTTAATGTTGCTGGATAGGCCTTTTTTAAAGGTCGCGCAGAGAGCCTCATTATTCCAGGAAAGTTCAGAAGCAAGAGTACGGAATTGTATGGCGTACTCGCCAACGGAGGAATTACTCTGGACCAGGTTCAGCAGGGCAGTCTCAGCAGAAGAGGCTCGGGCAGGTTCCTCAAAGACACTTCGAATTTCCGAGAAGAAGGAGTGTACAGAGGCAGTGACGGGGTCATCACGGTCCCAGAGCGGTGTGGCCCATGACAGGGCTTTTCCAGACAGAAGGCTGACTACGAAAGCCACCTTAGACCTTTCAGTAGGAAACTGATCCGACATCATCTCCAGATGCAGGGAACATTGGGAAAGAAAGCCACGGCAAAACTTAGAGTCCCCATTAAATTTGTCCGGCAAAGACAGGCGGAGGCTAGGAGTGGCCACTCGCTGCGGAAGAGGTGCAGGAGCTGGCGGAGGAGATGGTTGCTGCTGCTGTAGCTGAGACTGAATCTGCTGTAGCTGCGACTGGAGTTGCTGAGTCATGGTGGTCAAGTACGACAGCTGGTGATCTTGTTGGGCAATCTGTCGGGCTTGCTGGGCGACCAGTGTGGGGAGGTCGGCGACAACAGGCAGAGGAACTTCAGCGGGATCCATGGCCGGATCTACTGTCACGATGCCGGCTGGCAGGTAGTGGATCCTCTGTGCCAGAGAGGGATAGCGAGGACCGTGCTAGTGGACCGGTTCTAAGACACTACTGGTTTTCACCAGAGCCCGCCGCAAAGCGGGATGGTCTTGCTGCGGCGGTAGTGACCAGGTCGTATCCACTAGCAACGGCTCACCTCTCTGGCTGCTGAAGATACTGAAGATAGGCGAGGTACAAGGGAGTAGGCAGAAGCAAAGTCGGACGTAGCAGAAGGTCGGGGGCAGGCGGCAAGGTTCGTAGTCAGGGGAGATAGCAAAGTTCTGGTACACAGGGTATAAACACACAAAAACGCTTTCACTAGGCTCTAGGGCAACAAGATCCGGCAAGGGAGTGCAAGGGAGGAGACTAGATATAAGGAGGGAACAGGTGGGAACCAATTAAGCTAATTGGGCCAGGCACCAATCATTGGTGCACTGGCCCTTTAAGTCTCAGGGAGCTGGCGCGCGCGCGCCCTAGAGAGCGGAGCCGCGCGCGCCAGCACATGACCGCAGGAGACGGGAACGGGTAAGTGACCTGGGATGCGATTCGCGAGCGGGCGCGTCCCGCTGTGCGAATCGCATCCCCAACGGCCATGAGAGAGCAGCGCTCCCGGTCAGCGGGACTGACCGGGGAGCTGCAGGGAAAGAGACGCCGTGAGCGCTCCGGGGAGGAGCGGGGACCCGGAGCGCTAGGCGTAACAATATGCACTTCTTTGGCCAGCCACCCCCTCTATAAAGGCCCCCCTAACATGAGCTTTATAAGCATCCCACCGAACCAGCGCGTCCGAATGTGTTCCCAGAAGCAAGTGTGAGCATCCAACAGGGAAGCTGTCACCACCTCCTCCTGCAGCCAGCCCGGATGCATCCACCAGACCTTGGAGGAGGGGCGAGGGCCCAGGTTCAAGGAAACCGAGATCCCCCTAGTGGTATACAAGACATCGCTTTCCAGAGAAAGAAGATCAGAGGAGGCAAAAGCCAAATCTATCCTGGAAAACGATTTGTGAACAGCCGAGTAATAAGAGAATAATGGGTCAGACGGATGCCTCCAAACTTCCATGAGGGATAACGCCGAGCTCCAGGTATTCAGACCAGAAAAGCCAGAGTCTGCTGTTCCAGTACGATCAACACCCGGATCTGGGACTACATTAAAATCACCTATAATGAGAACAGGTAAAGAGGGAAAAGTTAACAGCTTAGAAGTGACATATTCTAAGACCTCAACCTGAAACGGGGGGGACATACACAGACACCAAGAGAAAGCCAAAAGCATGCAGGGAACACTGAACACAAACCTCCCAAAGTGATCACAAGCCACCTGATCAATGACCAAAGGAAGGGATTTAGTAACCAATATAGAAACACCCCTAGAGGAGGAGGAATAAGTGGAGTGGTAACCTCTTGCTATCCAAGCCCGCTTTAGTGCTAGAATCTTCTGACCCGTGAGATGGGTTTCTTGCAAACAAATGAGGTGAGGGGACTGTCTTTAGACAAAGTCCAAACACAGTGCCCATTTAAATTTAGAGTTAAGACCCCGCACATTCCTGCTCAAAATTTTAGGGGACCCCATCATACAAACCTTTTATCATACCTGGGCCAGCACGCCATCCACCTGGAAATTCTGGGAGCACACCGCAAACATACCACAAACACCATTCCAGACAAGACAAACAGACGGACACAAGAACAAACCAACAAATAAAACAAGAGAAAAAGCAAAACAAATACATCCCCATCAATCCCTGTCTAACACTAAACTTGTGAAGACCTAGACCCTGGAACACTAAACGTACAAAGGCAGCAAGTCCCAACCACCCAGCAGACAACACCCTCCCACCAATCCAGCCCCTCTAATTAGGAACTCGGGCCAACTCGCTATCTCACCAGAACCCCTGAAAAACCCCAGGACAGGGATACATAGACCAGTGCGAAAGTCCAGATCAGGGCCTAGGGGGGAAGAAGTCTAACCCCTATCACCTAACTATCTAACGGAACAGAAACGGATAGCCCAACAGCAGCAGACGTCAGTAAGTAAGTCCGGAGGAGCAGCCACAGGAGCCTCAGGAGCCGCATCTATCCACTACAGAGCCTCAGTCAGAGAAGTGAAGAACCAGGCAGTAGTCCCATCGACCACCCGAAGGCGGGCGGGAAACAGCATGGCATAATGATATCCCTTGGCACGCAGCCGCACCCGAACTTCGGTGAATTTGGTCCTCTGAAAAGTCAGGATAGAAGGCCACCCGGCTGTCATGGAAGCATACTTCCGCTTTAATACGGACCGCTCTCAGGATAGCGTCTCTGTCTCTATAGTGGAGAAGTTTTGCCAGGAAAGGTCGAGGAGGAGCTCCGGGGGGGGGGGGGGCTGGCCGGGAATACACCCCCAGATCAGAGGAGATGCAGAGGGGCAGCCGAGCAGGCACCTCAGCAGCAAGATCTGTAAGCTGCAGTAGCTTCTCAGGCTCCCTTCAGCTGGATATCCTAAGCAAGCTATCCGGCAGCCTCCACAAGCCCAGACTGCGGGAGTTTCTATGGCACTCTGAAGCCACGCCCACGAAGCGGAAGAGGAGTAATGGCCGCCGCTCCTCTATAGATCCGGCCAGAGACAGTCCAGGGCCTGTGACCAGCCCTCCCAGAGCCACGGGTGTCCCCTCATACAAGTGGCAGCCTGCACAGCACCCCTGGCTCACCTCCGGAACCCCAACAGCCTCACCGTGCATGTCCTAGCGCTGCAGCCGCGCCACTCCACTGCCACAGGATTTGCGCAAATTCAGGATAAATAGAGCCGGACTAGTGGGAGCACCGTAGGGGTACTCACAACCCCAGGTCCGGTGGTGAGGGGACAGCCTCACCAGTGACGCTTCTCTGGAAGATGCAAGCGTTCCTCCTACCGGAGTTGCTGGCCACTCTCCATCGTCCTCGGGCAGTGGGACTTTGAGATAGGCCTCTTCGGCCCTGATGGAGATTCTCTGTAGATGATAAAGTCTCGTATACTTTCTGGCGCAATTTCTTTTCGCATCTGCGTACAAATTTTTGGCAATACTGGACACAGTTCAGACTGTGGGGGGGGGGGGGGGGGTGGTACTTTTTGCATAAGGCGCACACCCATATCCGGTTTGTAGGATGACAAAAGTTGTGGTGAGGGTGTGATGAGGGCAGATGGAATTACCCTAGGGGCAGATGGCATTAACCCCTTGTGTTCATGACGTCAGGGCATGGTTTTACCTCTACACCACCTGAAGGTATACCGTTGGATCCTGGGCTAGGCACGGGGGCAAATAATGACTCTGATGCCAAGTTACGTAACAACGGCAGCTTTACTGAGTCAGACAGGTGTAACAGTCTATACAGCTTGGCTAGGCCCAAGGAGGTGACCAGTGACTTCAGAGACCACAGGGCTTGCTGGGACTTGTAGTGGACTTGGACAATTTGATGCAGGGCCACACTTACTTGACACAGATTTATCTTGACTGACTTGACTGGGACTGACTAGACAGACTTTACCCCGTTTGTAGCCTACCAGGTTTTTACTTTCACCTGTGGGGTAGTGGACTTGTGCATTTGTGGCTGCATGCTAGACTTTAGGCCTCCTCAGGATGCCAGACACACTCTTAGGACTTGACCTCACTGCATTCAGTACTCAAGAGACTGAACTAGCTCCTCCCAGGGTGAAGAGGGGGCAGGGGTAACTGAATGGAGTCTGGCTGACAGGGGGGGGGGGGAGGGGGAACAGGACTAGGCATTATTATTATGTGGGGGGCACAGGATGGGAGGCATAATTATTGTTATATGTGGGGGCACAGTACAGGGGGCATTATTATATTTCATATGCGGGGGCACAGTATGGGGAATTATTTCTATATGTGAAGGGCACAGAGTGTTTTGCATTTCAGAAATATAGTGGATAATATAAAGAATTTCTGGGGTGGTATGGTTTTTATGGGCCACAATACATTACGGTATTGTATTCAGAGGATGCACTGTACGGCAAGGTTATATTCAGAGGGTGCAGTGTGGGGTAATAGTATATTCACGGGGTATAGTGTGTGGTAGTATTATATATTTAGAGTAGGGATCGTCCGATATCAATTTTTTAGGGCCGATACCGATAATCGAGCGCTTTAATGAACTGCAGCGGCTTTTGCGGTGCCAGAGACCGCCGCCGCTGCCCGCTTCTCTTCCCCTGCCTGTCCTGGGGTCCTTAGTCTAACCACCACAGTTGCCCCATCGCCTCCCCCCCCCCAATCCTCTGCCCACATACCACCACCGCCGCCGCCCACCCCCCCTATCCTCTGCCCACATACCACCGCCGCCGCCCCCCCATCCTCTCCCCACATACAGCCACCGCCCCCCCATCCTCTGTCACTGTGCGCACTGACGGTGACGTCGCTTTGGGGACATCACTCATCATTACGCAGCGCACAGCAACAGCGCAGGAGCCAGAAGGATCGCGGACCCCGGGAACAGGTAATTATAACACCGGGGATGGGGGGAGGCGATGGGGCGGCAGTGGTATGTGGGCAGAGGATGGGGGGTGGCGATGGGGCAGCGGCATGTGGCCAGAGGATGGGGGGAGGCAATGGGGCAACGGTGGCAGTATGTGGGCAGAGGATGGGGGGAGGCAATGGGGCAGCGGTGGCGGTATGTGGGCAGAGGATGGGGGGAGGCAATGGGGCAGCGGAGGCGACGGTCATCTCTGTTCGGGGGGGCAGGGCAATATCGGCATATCGGCAAGATAATTGCCGATACCAATAATGTCCAAAATCGTGATTATCAGCCGATAATATCGGCCAAACCGATAATCGGTCTATCCCTAATTTAGAGAGCACAGTGTGTGGCTGTATTATATTAATTATAGTTTTCATATAAAGGATTAGAAAGTGACAAAGTGACAAGCCAATGCCATCTGGGCATCAAGTTCTGTAGAAGATGACACATGTAGTCACTAATATCATTGTGTATTCTGCCTCTCTATGTTCTGCAGTGATGAAGGGTGAAACCACAACTCACAGCATAACCTTACCACTGCTTAAGTCATACTGGGAGGCTTGATGACTTCTGGTTCCGGGATGCTAATGTGAGGAGCAAGGAGACAGAGCTCCGTACTGACCGCTCCTTCATCCCGTTCCTTCCATTGTTATCTGCCTGATCCCGGGTTCTACCCAATATCAACTGTTGCCTAAAAGTCTGGAGGACCGCTTTGTCCATCAAGGCCAGTGAGCGGGAGCTGCATCTCTGCCACAGGGGGAGGTGAGCATGGGATAGATGGTGAGACTGTGCTATCTTAGTCCCCTGTAACTATGGGACCTGTATCATGTCTGCCTCTCGAATTGGAAGACCCCCCCCCCAATACCAGGGCTGCCTTTCTTCTGCAAGGCCTTAGCTGCATTGCTAGCCACAGAAGTGGCAGAGCTACTGCTGCTGGACCTGAAGCTGCAGCTAGACAACACCATTGCCTTAGCATTATCCAGCATACAGGGAGAAGTTACTCTCCACTCTAGCCAGTTAGCTGAATTGGATGATCGATTGAGTGTGACTGAGATGATGTCTACTAAAAAGCAACTGCAGCAGTCACTACGACTCACTAAGGCTCTGCAGGAAAAGACAGACGATCAGGAAAATCATTCACGGCGGAGCAACCTAAGGTTAGTTGGGCTGCCAGAATCCATTCCGATGCATCAGTTACATACAATCTGTGCTGAGGACCTGCCGCAAGCACTGGGGATTAGTGAGAAGGCTAACTTGTTTGCCTGTATTTGTGAGAGGGGGCGGGGTTATCACTATAAGAACCCGCGGCGTCACTAGCACGATACGCCGCGGGTTCTTCACGTCATCCATGATCAGCTGACTGTCGGGTCAGCTGACCGGAAGTTCGCTCGGAGGTGGTGTGGGTAAGTGGCTGGGACTGGCTGAGGCGTGCGGCAGTGTCCTCCTCGTTGCGGAGGTAAGCCGCGGCTTTGGGGGGGCTCAGTCAGTCCAGCCCTGGTCATTATACTTTTTGGGGGGCTCGTTTAGTAGTGGCGTGATTACGCGGGGCCACTACACGGGCGCAGCACGAGGCCGCGGCGATGCGGGTTCTTCACATGACACTGATCAGCTGACCGGCGAGTCAGTTGACCGTATCTCCTTCCGTGTGTGGAGCGGTGTCGGGTAGGTGGCTGGGGCTGATGGAGGTTTGCAGGTTCACTAGCTCTGGGGGTAAGCTGGAGCTTGGGGAAACCTCTATTCAGCCCAGCCCTGGTGGTTATTTTCGATGTTGCATGCTATAAGCTCACTCCACAGTGGCTACCCCACGCGGCTACGGAGACCTCAAGGGCGCATGTGTCACGGCACCGCAAGAATAGCGGCTCAGTTGGTACTAGGGCAAACTGTGGGATAAGTGGAATTCTGTTTGGGGGTGAGGGTCTGAGGTCCTGGGCAGCAATGGTATGCATCCGGCTTGCTTACGGCACGTCTAAAAGGTTGACACCCGGACTTTAGCACACTCCAGGGGCAGGACTCGTTCAGGCCCCTATCGCATGTCCAGGTCAGGGCAGGAATGTGTTTGGTCATATATTTCACTCCCTCGTAGCCCGTTACGGTGTCTTCGCAAGGTTAACATGGGATGTTTCTACGGTAATTCAGGGTATTCACATTTGGTTCCCCTCGGTAGGAAAAAAAATAATAATGGTCATGCAGGTAGGTTAGGTTAATCTTAAATCACAGTGGGTGTTGCTGTGCACACAATCGCAGCTGCCGTGCGGTACACACGGTCGTAGCCATTGTACTGTACAAACGGTCGTAGCATTATACTGTACACACGGTCGTAGCCTTTGTACTACACACACGCTCGTAGCATTTACACTGTACACACGGTCGTAGCCTTTGTACGGTCGTAACATTATACTGTACACACGGTCGTAGCCTTTGTACTGTACTCACGGTCGTGGCATTCATACTGTACACACGGTCGTAGCCTTTGTACGGTACACACGGTCGTAGTATTTAAATAGTACACACGGTCGTAGCCTTTGTACTGCACACGCGGTTATAGCATTCATACTGTACACACGCTCGTGGCGTTTATACGGTACACACGCTCGTAGCAGTTATACGGTAAACACGCTCGTAGCATAATGGCTATATAGTTGTTCCATGCACACATTCCCATAAGTTATTTCACGCATACAGTCATATAGTTGTTCAATGCACAAGTTCCTATAAATTATTCTATGCTTACAGTCATATAGATGTTTCCATGCACATGCGCCTATAATGTAGTCCACAATTATATAGCGGTTCAGTGCACACGTGTCTAGAATTTATTCTACGCATACAATCATTTAGTTGATCTGTGCACACGCTTCTATAGTTCATCCTATAATCATGTAGTTCTGTGCACACGTTCCCATAAATCATTCTACGCTTACAATTATATAGTTGTTCCGTGCCATGTCCCTATAATATATTCTACACATATGGTCATATAGTGGTTTAATGCACTCGCTCTTATAGTCATTCTATACATTCAATCATATAGTTATGCGGTGCAACGCTCATATAACATTCCACGCATACTATCATTTAGTTGTCGTAAATACCCGCTCCAAACAATTGGTCACGCTCCTATAACTGGTCCCATGCATACGGTCACAACACACATATTTGCTCTTATTTATTGAGTTTCGACACGTCCCTCCTCTTATAGGAGGGGCGTGTCATGTTTATTGTTCCACGTGCACTTATAGCCATTGTGCAGTAGAAGTGTTGCTGCATGGCACGCTGGTGGTAATGCACATGTAGCCATAATATTCATACTGTGCATCTGCTCGTAGTAATTATATATACATACGGGCATAGCATTTATGCTGTGCAGTCTCTGTACGGTACGTACACTCGTAGGGTTGTATTGTGCATACGCTCATAGCATTAATACTGTGTGCGTGCTCCTAGCGTTCATGCTGTATATGCACTGGTAGCATGAATGCTGAGCATGCACTGGTGGTATTTAGGATGGAAATGCGCTCTCGGTGTTGTGCAGTTCGCACGTTCGTAGCATTATGCCGCACATGCTAGTACAGCATGGAGAGTGTTATGTGCATGAGTACGTGGTCATATAATTATGTCATGCGTGCATATAGTTTGTACGTGCATACGTTCATCAAGTTGTTTTGGGCGGACGCTTATCTAGTTTGTTCTGGGCATACGCACATTGTTTCGCATGCGAGCACATAGTCGTACTGAAGATAGGTTAATCAAGTTTGTCCGGTATAGTAGATCATAGTTCTCATACTCAGGCGCATGGTTCGTAGTTGGCCATATGTGCATATAGTTTACTCTGGGCATTCGCTCATATAGTTTGTCTTTGCATTATCTCACATAGTGTGTTTCAGGTGTATCCACATTTAGTTTGTTCCGAGCAGACATTCACATAGTTCATTGTGCATACTCACATATAGTTCACATACTCAGAGTATTTCAGCGCATGCATTCATGGTTTGTTCCGTATATATGTTCATCCTCGTGGTTTGGTGCAGATGCTCCGTTGTTAGATGCCATGTAAGTTTAGTGCATACGCTCGTAGCTTGTTATGAGCATTCCCGCATATATTTTGTCCTCTGCATATAGTTCGTTCATGTGCACGTGCATGGTTCGTTCCGTTTTTTCACGCTCATTGTTGCTCTGGACACGCCTAGATAGTTCATCCTTGGCATACACGCATGTGATTTGTTCCGGGCATACGCTCACATACGATCATATAGTGTCTTTACACATATGAGCATTATTTGTTCTCGGCACATTCGTAGTTCATTTGCACTTACAGTTTATTCCGCCTACACGGTAATAGAGGCATCCTGTGCATTCATAGGTTGTTCTCGGCATAAGCACACTTAGTCAGTCCTAGGCACGAGCTCACATTTGGTCCTGATATTCTCATATTGTTGTCAGGTGCACATGCTCATATAGTCCTGTGCTTACAATCACTTAGTTGTTCCCTGGTTAAGCTCAGGCATTTTGGTTCCATGCTTTTAGTCATAAGTTGGCCTGGTCATATGTTCACAATTTGTTCCATGCGTATGTTAGTTAGGCAGTCTGTCCTAGACATACGTGCGGGTAGTTTGTTCGTGCTTTTAAATTGCTCGTGGCATATACTCATCCAAGTTGTAGGGTTTGGTTTTGACCACACGTGCATAGTCTGTGCTGAGCACTCGCTCATCTAGTTTGTCCTGGCACACGCGCATTTAAGTTGTTCAGGTCATACACTCTTTTAGTTTATTCAGGCTACACTATCAGATACTTATTCAGGCCACTCTGTCATAGTGCGTTCTGTGCATACGCCCATA
Source organism: Hyla sarda (assembly GCF_029499605.1). Classification (NCBI taxonomy): domain Eukaryota; kingdom Metazoa; phylum Chordata; class Amphibia; order Anura; family Hylidae; genus Hyla; species Hyla sarda. The sequence continues at coordinate 161,852,691 of NC_079195.1, read as the reverse complement.
TAGTTTGTCCTGTACATAGTCACATACTTTGTTCAGGGTATACATATAGTGTTTGGCAATTCGTTCAGATTGTGGGATTGGTGCATTCAGTCTTAGTTTCTCAGGGGCATACATGTAGATAATCTCCTCTGACCCCACGTTCTGACAGCTTGGTTTGTAAAAGTAGTGTTTCATAGATGTTACGCCGAGCGCTCCGGGTCCCCGCTCCTCCCCGGAGCGCTCGCAGCATCCTCTCATTCGCAGTGCCCCGGTCAGACCTGCTGACCGGGTGCGCTGCAATATCACTCTCAGCCGGGATGCGATTCGCGATGCGGGAGGCGCCCGCTCGCGATGCGCATCCCGGCTCCCGTACCTGACCCGTTCCCCGTCTGTCTTGTCCCGGCGCGCGGCCCCGCTCCTTAGGGCGCGCGCGCGCCGGGTCTCTGCAATTTAAAGGGCCACTGCGCCACTGATTGGCGCAGCAGGCTTAATCAGTTTGTTCACCTGTGCACTCCCTACTTATACCTCACTTCCCCTGCACTCCCTCGCCGGATCTTGTTGCCATTGTGCCAGTGAAAGCGTTTCCTTGTGTGTTCCTAGCCTGTGTTCCAGACCTCCTGCCGTTGCCCCTGACTACGATCCTTGCTGCCTGCCCTGACCTTCTGCTACGTCCGACCTTGCTCTTGTCTACTCCCTTGTACCGCGCTTATCTTCAGCAGTCAGAGAGGTTGAGCCGTTGCTGGTGGATACGACCTGGTTGCTACCGCCGCTGCAAGACCATCCCGCTTTGCGGCGGGCTCTGGTGAATACCAGTAGCAACTTAGAACCGGTCCACCAACACGGTCCACGCCAATCCCTCTCTGGCACAGAGGATCCACCTCCAGCCTGCCGAATCGTGACAGTAGATCCGGCCATGGATCCCGCTGAAGTCCCACTGCCAGTTGTCGCCGACCTCACCATGGTGGTCGCCCAGCAGTCGCAACAGATAGCGCAACAAGGCCACCAGCTGTCTCAACTGACCGTGATGCTACAGCAGCTATTACCACAGCTCCAGCAACAATCTCCTCCGCCAGCTCCTGCACCTCCTCCGCAGCGAGTGGCCGCTTCCGGCCTACGATTGTCCTTGCCGGATAAATTTGATGGGGACTCTAAGTTTTGCCGTGGCTTTCTTTCGCAATGTTCCCTGCACTTGGAGATGATGTCGGACCAGTTTCCTACTGAAAGGTCTAAGGTGGCTTTCGTAGTCAGCCTTCTGTCTGGGAAAGCTCTGTCATGGGCCACACCGCTCTGGGACCACAATGACCCTGTCACTGCCTCTGTACACTCCTTCTTCACGGAGATTCGAAGTGTCTTTGAGGAACCTGCCCGAGCCTCTTCTGCTGAGACTGCCCTGCTGAACCTGGTCCAGGGTAATTCTTCTGTTGGCGAGTACGCCATCCAATTCCGTACGCTTGCCTCCGAATTATCCTGGAATAATGAGGCCCTCTGCGCGACCTTTAAAAAAGGCCTATCCAGCAACATTAAAGATGTGCTGGCCGCACGAGAAATTCCTGCTAACCTGCATGAACTTATTCATCTTGCCACCCGCATTGACATGCGTTTTTCCGAAAGGCGTCAGGAGCTCCGCCAGGATATGGACTTTGTTCGCACGAGGCGGTTTCTCTCCCCGGCTCCTCTCTCCTCTGGTCCTCTGCAATCCGTTCCTGTGCCTCCCGCCGTGGAGGCTATGCAAGTTGACCGGTCTCGCTTGACACCTCAAGAGAGGACACGACGCCGCATGGAGAATCTTTGCCTGTATTGTGCCGGTACCGAACACTTCTTGAAGGATTATCCTATCCGTCCTCCCCGCCTGGAAAGACGTACGCTGACTCCGCACAAAGGTGAGACAGTTCTTGATGTGAACTCTGCTTCTCCACGCCTTACTGTGCCTGTGCGGATATCTTCTTCTACCTTCTCCTTCTCTGCTATGGCCTTCTTGGATTCCGGATCTGCAGGAAATTTTATTTTGGCCTCTCTCATCAACAGGTTCAACATCCCGGTGACCAGTCTCGCCAGACCCCTCTACATCAATTCTGTTAACAATGAAAGATTGGACTGTACCGTGCGTTACCGCACGGAACCTCTCCTAATGTGCATCGGACCTCATCACGAAAAAATTTAATTTTTGGTCCTCTCCAACTGCACTTCTGAAATTCTTCTTGGACTACCGTGGCTTCAACGCCATTCCCCAACCCTTGATTGGTCCACAGGAGAAATCAAGAACTGGGGTACTTCTTGTCACAAGGACTGTCTTAAACCGGTTCCCAGTACTCCCTGTCGTGACCCTGTGGTTCCCCCTGTATCCGGTCTTCCTAAGGCTTATATGGACTATGCTGATGTTTTTTGCAAAAAGCAAGCAGAGACTTTACCTCCTCACAGGCCTTATGACTGTCCTATTGACCTCCTCCCGGGTACTACTCCACCCCGGGGCAGAATCTATCCTCTGTCTGCTCCAGAGACTCTAGCCATGTCGGAGTACATCCAGGAGAATTTAAAAAAGGGGTTTATCCGCAAGTCCTCCTCTCCTGCCGGAGCTGGATTTTTTTTTGTGTCCAAAAAAGATGGCTCCCTACGCCCTTGCATTGATTACCGCAGACTTAATAAAATCACGGTAAAAAAACGCTACCCCTTACCTCTTATCTCTGAACTCTTTGATCGCCTACAAGGCGCCCACATCTTTACCAAACTGGACTTAAGAGGTGCTTATAATCTCATCCGCATCAGGGAGGGGGACGAATGGAAGACTGCATTTAACACCAGAGATGGACACTTTGAGTATCTGGTCATGCCCTTTGGCCTGTGCAACGCCCCTGCCGTCTTCCAAGACTTTGTTAATGAAATTTTTTGTGATCTCCTATATTCCTGTGTTGTGGTTTATCTGGACGATATTCAGATTTTTTCTGCCAACTTAGAAGAACACCGCCGGTATGTCCGCATGGTTCTTCAGAGACTTCGGGACAATCAACTTTATGCCAAAATGGAGAAATGTCTGTTTGAATGTCAATCTCTTCCTTTCCTAGGATACTTGGTCTCTGGCCAGGGACTACAAATGGACCCAGATAAACTTTCTGCCGTCTTAGATTGGCCACGCCCCTCCGGACTCCGTGCTATCCAACGTTTTTTGGGGTTCGCCAATTATTACAGACAATTTATTCCACACTTTTCCACTATTGTGGCTCCTATCGTGGCTTTAACCAAGAAAAATGCCAATCCTAAGTCCTGGTCTCCCCAAGCGGAAGACGCATTTAAACATCTCAAGTCTGCCTTTTCTTCTGCTCCCGTGCTCTCCAGACCTGACCCATCTAAACCCTTCCTATTGGAGGTAGATGCCTCCTCAGTGGGAGCTGGAGCTGTCCTTCTACAAAAAAATTCTTCCGGGCATGCTGTTACTTGTGGGTTTTTTTCTAGGACCTTCTCTCCGGCGGAGAGAAACTACTCCATTGGTGATCGAGAACTACTGGCCATTAAATTGGCGCTTGAGGAATGGAGGCACCTGCTGGAGGGATCAAAATTTCCAGTTATCATATACACTGATCACAAGAATCTCTCCTATCTCCAGTCTGCCCAACGACTGAACCCTCGCCAGGCTAGGTGGTCGTTGTTCTTTGCCCGTTTTAACTTTGAAATCCATTTTCGCCCTGCTGACAAGAACATTAGGGCCGATGCCCTCTCTCGTCTCTCCGCAACACATCATTCCTCCTTACTGTCTGATCTCCACTTCTCCAGCCTCCATCAGGCAAACTCCTCCAGGGAAGACCTTCGTTTCTCCACGCCAGCGTCTCGGGATTCTCAAATGGGGACACTCCTCCCACCTCGCAGGCCATGCGGGCATCAAAAAATCCTTGCAACTCATCTCTCATTTTTATTGGTGGCCGACTCTGGAGACTGATGTTGTTGATTTCGTGCGGGCCTGTACCGTCTGTGCCCGGGATAAGACTCCTCGCCAGAAGCCTGCTGGTCTCCTTCATTCTCTGCCTGTTCCTGAACAGCCTTGGTCACAGATTGGTATGGACTTTATTACGGACTTGCCCTCATCCCGTGGCAACACAGTTGTTTGGGTGGTCGTTGATCGATTTTCCAAGATGGCACATTTTATTCCTCTTCCTGGTCTTCCTTCAGCGCCTCAGTTGGCAAAGCAATTTTTTGTACACATTTTTCGCCTTCACGGTTTGCCCACGCATATCGTCTCGGATAGAGGCGTCCAATTCGTGTCTAAATTCTGGAGGGCCCTCTGTAAACAGCTCAAGATCAAATTAAACTTCTCTTCTTCTTATCATCCCCAATCCAATGGGCAAGTAGAAAGAATTAATCAGGTCCTGGGTGACTATTTACAGCATTTTGTTTCCTCCCGCCAGGATGACTGGGCAGATCTTCTACCATGGGCCGAATTCTCATACAACTTCAGAGTTTCCGAATCTTCTGCTAAATCCCCATTTTTCGTGGTGTACGGCCGTCACCCTCTTCCCCCCCTCCCTACTCCCTTGCCCTCTGGTTTGCCCGCTGTGGATGAAGTGACTCGTGACCTTTCCACCATATGGAAAGAGACCCAAAATTCTCTTTTACAGGCTTCATCCCGGATGAAAAGATTTGCCGATAAGAAAAGAAGAACTTCCCCCATTTTTGCTCCCGGAGACAAGGTATGGCTCTCCGCTAAATATGTCCGCTTTCGTGTCCCCAGTTACAAACTGGGAACACGCTATCTTGGCCCTTTCAAAGTCTTGTGCCAGATTAACCCTGTCTCTTACAAACTCCTTCTTCCTCCTTCTCTTCGTATTCCCAATGCCTTCCATGTCTCTCTCCTTAAACCACTCATCATTAACCGCTTCTCTCCCAAAGTTGTTTCTCCCACTCCTGTTTCCGGTTCTTCTGACGTCTTCTCCGTGAAGGAGATTCTGGCCTCCAAGACTGTCAGAGAGAAAAAAAAAATTTGGGTGGATTGGGAAGGCTGTGGCCCAGAGGAGAGATCCTGGGAACCTGAGAACAACATCCTAGACAAAAGTCTTATCCTCAGGTTCTCAGGCTCCAAGAAGAGGGGGAGACCCAAGGGGGTGGTACTGTTACGCCGAGCGCTCCGGGTCCCCGCTCCTCCCCGGAGCGCTCGCAGCATCCTCTCATTCGCAGCGCCCCGGTCAGACCTGCTTACCGGGTGCGCTGCAATATCACTCTCAGCCGGGATGCGATTCGCGATGCGGGAGGCGCCCGCTCACGATGCGCATCCCGGCTCCCGTACCTGACCCGTTCCCCGTCTGTCTTGTCCCGGCGCGCGCGGCCCCGCTCCTTAGGGCGTGTGCGCATCGGGTCTCTGCAATTTAAAGGGCCACTGCGCCACTGATTGGCACACAGCAGGCTTAATCAGTTTGTTCACCTGTGCACTCCCTACTTATACCTCACTTCCCCTGCACTCCCTCGCCGGATCTTGTTGCCATTGTGCCAGTGAAAGCGTTTCTTTGTGTGTTCCTAGCCTGTGTTCCAGACCTCCTGCCGTTGCCCCTGACTACGATCCTTGCTGCCTGCCCTGACCTTCTGCTACGTCCGACCTTGCTCTTGTCTACTCCCTTGTACCGCGCTTATCTTCAGCAGTCAGAGAGGTTGAGCCGTTGCTGGTGGATACGACCTGGTTGCTACCGCCGATGCAAGACCATCCCGCTTTGCGGCGGGCTCTGGTGAATACCAGTAGCAACTTAAAACCGGTCCACCAACACGGTCCACGCCAATCCCTCTCTGGCACAGAGGATCCACCTCCAGCCTGCCGAATCGTGACAATAGACATGGTGGAGTGGCGTAGACAGCGCTTGTAGGTATGTTTAATATCATGCATCAGGGCGTCATGCAATCATATAGTTTGTACTGGGCATATGCGTGATACTGGGTAGGTGTTCATATAATTTGTTCAGTGCATACGCTCGCTCATGCAGCTCATTCTAGCCTCACGTTCATATAGTTTGTGCGGTACAGGAGCTCATATAGTTTGGTCGGTGTTCACGGTCATGGTGTCTGTTTTTGGATATGTGGTCTTAGTGTTCTTGATGTACACAAGGTCTGGTTAGTTATGCCGGGCTCACATTCATGTTGTCATGTTCTGCATATGTGTCAAGGAGTTATGCTAGGCATATGCTTATAGCGTTCATACTCGGTAATTGCTGATATGTTCGTTCAGTACATTCCTTACTTTGGTTGAGGTTTTTAGTTTCGGATTGACCAGTCACGTCTACAGGTCGGTCCGGATACAACCTGACACGGCTTCAGGTTGGCGAAAATTTCTTTACATACAATTGCGTTAGTTAGTAGTTGGGTCAGGCTACAGATATATAGTTTATTCCCCAAAAATAGGTCACTTCGTGGTTATGAGTGGTCTCAGCTTCAAGTTGATTAGTGGAGTTTTCCATTTTCGGCTAGACCTGTCACGTCCACAGGTTGGTTCAGTCATTACCCGACACGACTTCGGGTTGACAACGATGTCTTTATACGTTTGCACATGTTTATTTAGCATTTGGGACATGTATTCAGGGAAACAGCTTGATTTCTGTTGACGTTTCGTCTGTCTCGGCTTCAGGTTGTCGATGATATTGGTTGAGTTTCACGATCTTGCCTGTTGCATAAGTGGTTTCATTGCCTGTCACGTCCACAGGCCGGTTTAGTTACAATCTAACACGGCTTTAGGTTGACAACTAGGTAGTCATCCGGGTTTTCATGTTTAGCACTTGGGATTGTGCATACGGGCTTGGTTGATCCAGTTTAGATATCATTTTCATTCCTACTTGCATTGGTTGGGTTTTGGCCACTATTTGCTGCATTTAGCTCATACTATCAAGGTATATCTGGCTCCATGTCGCATTATCCCGCCTGACAAGGCGTCTTTGGACACGTCTCATGCCAGCGGCGCTGCTCTGTAAAGCATTTAAAAAATGGAGGTTAGAGAAACCCTCTAGCCATCAAGCCATAATTCTCGATGTGGTTGTCAGGTCAGCTTAACGTTAAAGGCCGCTCTATTCTCAGGTGATTATGGCTTCTAGGGCCAGGGGAATTCACATACAGGTGCAAGGTCGAATTTTATCAGGTTGTGGGGATACAGATAATCACGCATCCAAATCGTATAGCTGCAAACGTCATTGCCCGGTCAGCTTGTTTCGTATGGTATTTTCCTACCCACTAGTGGTGCCCAGTTCGAGTGTTGCAAGCTTTCCTTTCGCACGTCTAGGACCTAGTGGGGGGTCGGCCACGGTTATTGGGGCAGCACTCACCACTACGTCATTTGTCGATCATACATATTCGCATTAAATCCTGAGGTAGTGGTTTGTTTAATAAAGCGTTTTTGTTTTAAATATTGAAGTTTTGCCCTCTATTTATTCAGGTATACCTACACGCGACAGTACATGGCACAACTCAGACTGTCTGTTAGCTAGTATTATTATATGGTTAGGTTTAGGTAGGTACGCTACACATTTGAGACCCCGAAAACAAGGTAGAAGGCTAACTTGTTTGCCTGTATTTGTGAGAGGGGGCGGGGTTATCACTATAAGAACCCACGGCGTCATTAGCACGATACACCGCGGGTTCTTCACATCCCACCCGACCCCCCCTTATTTAACTAATTTCATCTCTCAGATAGGTATGCCCTCTATTTATTCAGGTATACCTACACGCGACAGTACATGGCACAACTCAGACTGTTAGCTAGTATTATTATGTGGTTAGGTAGGTACGCTACGCATTTGAGACCCCGAAAACAAATACCAGTTATATAGTTGAAAGAGCCCATAGACTGGGTCCAATGAGATCGCAGACTGCCTCTAATCCAAACTTGGCTGATACACATCCGAGACAGGTGATCCCAAGTATCTAAATCATGCTGATAAGGCACTTATCCTGGACACTTACAAGAGACTGACCTCTACACTACTAATTCTGGGTCACCGCATCATTCTATTTCATGACTTTTCGGCTAAAGTGGCAAAAAAACGCAAAGCATTCTCCCCTATCGGCTCTCAGTTGGTCGCCCAACAGCACGAGTTTGTCCTGCAATACCCAGCGGTGCTCCGCATATTTAAACCGGATGGTAAGACTGAAGCCTTCCGTACACCTGAAGATACCCAAGCAGCATTGAATCTAAGAGCAGCGGTGGAAGCCGACACCTCATCTAAAATGAAAAAAAGCAGACACCATAAGAGCCCACCAACAACCGCAGTCGCCATGGAGTGAGATTTTTATTGCGGTCTACACTGCTCTGAACTTGAATATGGCCGCTAAACAGTAGTTCAACATATTGTTTTTTTTATTTTATATGTCATATAATATAGGTTGAATCGTTCTAGAACACTTAGTGACTTACTTTGTAGACATAGCATTAACAAGTAGGATCATAGATACCACAAAAAGTCACAGTTAGATCCCATGCAGATAGCATCTGCTATATTGCTGATCAGATTCATATCCTTTCAAGTATGATATTGGGTGCGAACTGTGCTGTCCCTCTGTTTTGCTCTTATCCCTATACGTTCCCATGCCTTCATTCCCATAATTATATGTTTTCTTTCCCCTTTTTCCTTTTTATATCTTATCTACTCACCTCCCTAATCTTTATCTTCTACCGTTTTTGTGCCCTGTACTATTTCTTAAATCTCTAAGTCACAATCAGGGTCAGGGGCCTGTACCCAGAGGAGTGATGATTGAGAATTGTATGGGTGTGATGCGAGTGTGCAAGAACCCACTGGACGTTCGCGAAAAAAGTCCTGAGTTTCTCTTTCCTGCTATGGCCTTTGAAGCCTAGGAGTGTGTGGAAAGGAGTATTTGTTTCTGTTAATATTTTCATGGTTGGTGTGTTTGTGTTGTTTGTCTCCTATGATTCGTGCATTGGATACTTCATCGTTGTAATCCATGGTTCTCTGGTTTTAATTGTACTGACAATATTTCCATCATAAATGTCTTGATCTGCATTCAGACCATGAATACTCATTCTAAGATAAAATGAAAATAGTCACTTGTAATGTAAGGGGTTTGCGGTCTCCTGGGAAATGCCCATTGGTCTTATGTCACCTACAAAAGTTGAGGACGGATGTAGCGCTGCTCCAGGAGACGCACTTATTGCAGGAAGATTTTATTAGACTTAAAAAGATGTGGGTAGAAGTGGTCATTAAACCACCGGCGGTGGACAGAAAGGGAGGTGTGATTATTTTGGTGCACAAATGTTTAGCCCAATCCATTCAATCACATTGGGAGAATGATGAGGGTTTGCTACAACACCTACTACTGGTTGAGGGAGAGAGCCCCTGCAGTATCTACAATGTGTATGGCCCTCACTCAAGGAAAGCTCAGTTTTATGATAGACTGGTAACTCAGGAGGACCAAAAACAGAACATAGTGGTAGGGGGAGACTTTAACACAGTCTTACACGCCTCAGAAAATAGGAAATGGGGAGATCTTACCACCTCTCCGCATACTGAACAACATTTGCAATCCCTCACTCACAATACAGGCTTGGTATTCTCCTGGAGGCAACATAACCCTACTGAAAGGGAGTATACTCATTTTTCCCATTCCCACCAATCGTGGTCACGATTGGATTATTTGCTTGTATCACCATCTGTACTGTCACAAGTGATCACTGAGCGCATTTATGATATTGTTATATCTGACCACGCTGTGGGGGGGACAGGAAATAGCCCCCACATTTCTTCCAGGCACAGACATAGCTTGGAGGTTTCCCTCCTATTTGATTAAAGATGCGCATTTTGCACAGCTGTTGGGTCATTGGTAGGGGGAATACTCAGTGCTAAATGCGGAGCACGAGAGTAATCCAAATCTCTTGGGAAGCCGGAAAAGCTTTATTGAGGGGGAAATTTATTGCACGTTACCCACCATAAAAGGGCAGCAAGTATTACGACAGGCATACACCACGACAGGCATACACCACTTTTCCAACCTCACTGTTGGCTGAAACCAAACAGGCCTTAGTGCAGGCTCAATGAAATTTTGAAACCGCTCAGACGGCAGTTGACACATATCATAAAGATCACTTTATGGACGAGTTTTATAAATTCGGGAATAAATCAGGGAGACTACTAGCTAACATGGCTAGAGGGCAACGGGCCATCAGACTCCTGTAAGATAATTCGGGCACGTTATGCAAGCAACCCAGGGCGGCGGTGGGCATATTCAGACAGTTTTACCAGGATAAATATGCTAAACAACCAATAGATGAGGAGGCAGGTAAACGGTTTCTGGAAAGTCTGTCTTTACCGTCTTTATCAGAGGAGGATAGAAATGCTCTTAACGCACCTATTATGGTAGAGGAAGTCTTCATGGCGATCAAAGCCCTAAAAAATCATAAGGCGCCAGGCCCAGATGGGTATTTGGGGGAGTTTTTTAAAGCACTAAATGACAAAATAAGCCTGGCCATGCATGCTGTATATAATAATATCCTCTCTACTGGGACTCTTCCCCAATCAGCTAACATGGCTCACATTAAAGTTCTTCATAAGGAAGGTAAAGACTCCTTCCTACCAGGAGGGTATCGCCCCATCTCACTAAGAAATGTGGACATTAAATTGATTTCTAAATTGTTAGCGGATAGGCTTGTAAACTTTTAGCCTAAACTGATTGGGTCGCAGAAGGTGGGATTTGTGAAGGGCAGAGTGGCAGCGTCAAACTTGCGGACAGTCCTAGCAGTCCAGGGACCGGTGACGTCTCAACCTTACTCCAGCAGGTCTAGCACTTTTGGCTTTGGATGCCAAAAAAGCATGTTGACTGGACCTGGCTGTATATGGTTTTAACAAAGGCAGGTATCTTAGGCCAGTTTTGCATCTTTTTAAAAGCGTTCTATACTAACCCTATGTCCTGAATTCACTTACCTAGACACCTCTCCGCTCCAAAAGGAAATGAGGCAGGGGTGCCTGCTTTCACCCTTCCTCTTCAATATAGTACTAGAACTATTAGCGCAGCACTTTTTACAATTACCTGTTTACCAGTGGATTATGGTAGGCTCTACAGAAATAAAGATGCAGATGACATGCTGTTTTATATTTAAATTGCCCAGAAACGCAACTCCAGGCTGTCTTTGATGTCCACGGGAAATTTGGAACATTCTCAGGATACAAAATAAATATAGATAAATGTCAACTACTATTTTTAGGCAGTAGACCCACTACACCTCTGCAAGTAGCCTCAGTTCAAGTGGCTAAAGACTTCATTACTTACCTGGGCATTAAACTGGGTAGAAAAATAGAAGCAAGGGTCCAGCTCCTGGGTGTGCATATCCAATAAAACTTAGCCTTTAATAACGCATTTTAAAAACATGGAGGTTCGCCACTGGGTGGCAAGTGACATGTCACTTAAAAAAGGGGGAAAATGCCGACACGTTTCGAGCAGTTGTTCTTAGTCATGGCGTTAGTACCTTGTCACACGGGGGTTTAAATACCTACTGGCATCTGCCTTTGCTGTTGAGTTATGACCATGGTTGTTTTTTACATAAACAGATACCTGGGCTATTTTATATGATTTACCAATGCCGCCTGCGATGTGACATATTCACACTGATGCGATATTATTAATACCATGTTAAGCCATATCTGGGGATTCATGAGACCTGTGCCATTATCAATTTTGTGTTACATGTCTATCTACATGTTCCCGTGAGTCTAGATATTATATTATGTATTGACTTTTGATATTTGCGGGAACATGATTTTATGGTTGCTTCAATATTGTTCTTACCTGTGGCTGTGTCCACATTGTGCGACCTGTGGTTACATCCACCTTTTGTTGTTGGGCTATGATATTGTCTGTATCTGTGCTACATCAGACTCTTAGGTATTTACCTCATTTAATTTATTATCTTCGCTTATCATTTTTTCACATTATCTATTAGTGGTACGTTCTGCTATGGGATAAACTCACACTGATACGAAATTACATATACTATGCCAAGTTACATTTGTGTATACATATATTGTGGTTTACAACATGCGTTTTTTTTGTTACTCTATTCTCACATATTGTTTCTGATTGTGTCTGGGGTTCTTTCTATGCTGATTTTGTTTCTTTATGATATCTTATGTTAGTTGGAATATGTACAGCTTCTCATGTGTGTTCCATAGGATGCAATTGTGTATACTATACTGCATGTATATATTCATGGGCACCATTACAGGGAAACTGACATAAACAAGAAAGTTACCTATGGGTTAATCAGCCATTTTCTGTGTCTTGATTAGACTTCACCTGGCCGCACCTTTTTTCAGCTACCTTCCATATGCCACGTCACATCCTGTTTGACGGAGGCGGGGAGTTTGGATCCACGGCGGGACCTGACCATATGCCATCAAGGTACCAACGCCATGACCAAGAGCAACTGCTCGAAACGCGTCGGCGTTTTCCCCCTTTTTTAAGTAACATGTCACTTGCCACCCAGGGGCGAACCTCCATGTTTTTAAAATGCGTTATTAAAGGCTAAGTTTTATTGGATATGCACACCCAAGAGCCGGACCCTTGCTTCTATTTTTCTTCCCAGTGTTACGGGGAGTGGCGGCTCCCTGCATCCGTGCTCCAGGATCATTGTCAGATGCTTGACACATATGGACTTTGGTGAGCTGATCTATATTTTCTTGATTATTAAACTGGGTAGGCCACTCTCGCTATATACCCTGAATTATCCTCCATTCATTTCTAAAATAGAGAAGGAACTTCTTAGATGGCAATTATTACCCTTATCCTTGTCAGGTAAAATTCATCTTATAAAAATGATATTTCCCCAAACTGCTTTACCCACTACAGAGGATCCTCATGCTCCTATGCCATGTAGATGTTAGGCCCATTTCACACTATAAAGTTACTCTGTTAAAAGATCCGTTATAAACTTCCATTAGAAAAGCCATAAAAACAGAAGTTAAAGGTTACAAAATCCCATTAAAGTCTATGGGATTTTTTAATTATCCGTTATGACCCGTTATAGCCTGTCATGAATAACGGACATTATTTGTGACGGAAGAAAAAACGCACATGCACAAATTTTTCTTCCGTCACAAGAAACAGGTAAGTTAACGGCCGTTATTTTTAACATTGAAGTCTATTGCTGACTGACGTTCGAAAATACACCTGTTATTATAGCGTCCGTTATTTATACTGAGCATGCTCAGTAAAGCCTTCACCCCCTGAAGTCACATGGGAATGGGGTTTAGTGCTCACACCCCCTGTCACACCCCCTCTCTTCTTCCTGGACTCAATTGCTGGAGGCAGCACAAGCATTGACATTGACCATCTTGTCCGCTATCTGCCACTATCTGCCATGGATGGCTGCTATGCAGTATGTTTTATGACTTTTTCAGTGTATTTGGGAACATGTGCTTGTGGCAAAAAGGCCCGCAGTTTGTATGGGGGCATGAATGCTTTTGGTAGGGAAGTGTGCATGATCATTTTGGACCGTGTGGTGCCATTCTGCGGCATTTTTCTGTCCGCCATGTGTGTGCATATTTGCAGGCCACGGGCATTTTTGCCCGCAGTTTGTATGGGGGCTAGAATGTTTTTGTTAGGGAAGTGTGCATGATCATTTTGGACCATGTGGTGCCATTCTGCAGCATCTTTCTGTCCGCCATGTGCTTGAGTTTTTGCAGGCCACGGGCATTTTTGCCCACAGTTTGTATGGGGGCATGAATGCTTTTGGTATGGAAGTGTGCATGATTATTTTGGACCGTGTGGTGCCACTCTGCAGCATTTTTCTGTCTGCCATGTGCTGGCGTTTTTGCAGGCCTGTTTTTTCAAATCAGGGATGTCTGACTTTGTTAGAGAATAGCTCTGGTAATGTTTTGCCAATCATGATAATTCTGACTTAGTTTTTTTGTCAAAACTTGTCCTTCATATACATAGTAAAAGTAAGCCAATATTTTTTGCTATTTTTTTTGCTATTTAACACTAATAGGTTGCATATGTTTATACTTTCTGACAAAATAGTTTATGAAACTTTCAGATGTCTATTTTTAGAGCATTTCTTTTGTTTTTAATTAACATTTTAAATAAATTAGAAGCCTAACAATTTAACTTGAAATCCCCCTCCCCCAAATGACCCCATGTTAAAAACTAAACCCCTCAAGGTATTCGCTAGGGGGTACAGTGAGTATTTTAACATCAAAGTTTTTTGGCAGGAATTATTGTAAATTCAGTGTTAAAAATTCGAAATTAGCTTTTTTTCACAAATGCATAATTTGTTGGACATATTTTTTGTACATCGCTTCTGATATTGAAAGAAATGCACCCTATATTTTATTGATCTGCTCGGCCCATGTTTGTGAATACCCCTGCTTAGGCCATATTTGGTTCCTTGGCTGCGTGGTAGGACCCAGAAGGAGAGGAGCGCCATTTGGCTTTCAGGGCATCATTTTAGGCCAAATGGATTATAGGCCGCACTTCATGCCTGCAAAGGGTTTTAGCTGCCAGAACCATACAGAACCCCCACAAGTGACTCAATTTTGGAAACTAAACCCCCTAAAGTATTCACCTAGACCAAAAGTGAGTACTTTGAGTCCTTTTTGTGTGGCTGGAATGGTTACAATGTCAGTGGAAAAATTTTAATTTTCTTTTTATATTTTTTACAAATGCAATTTTTTTGTACATTGCATCTGAAAAGTAGAAAATGCGCCCCATATTTTATTATGCTGTTTTTCCCGTGTTCGGTAATACCCCTTAGGCCATATTTGGTTGCATGGCCACAGGATATCATTATACAAATTATAGGCTGCACTTCAACTTGCAAAGCATTCTAGCTGTCAGAACAATACTGCACCCCAAGAACTGACCCCATTTTCGAAACTACGGCCCCCAAAGTATTCACCTAGGGCAAAAGTGAGTACGTTGAGCCCTTATTGTGTGGCTATAATTATTTCAAAGTCAGTGGAAAAAAATTGCAATTAGCTTTTTTTCCCACAAATTCTTTATTTGTGGGACATCATTTTGGTAAGTTGCTTTTGAAATGGAGGAAATGCGCCCCATATTTTATCACGCTGTTCATCCCGGGCTGGGCAGTATGCCTACTTAGGCTATATCTGGTTGCCTAACCGCCTGCTAGGACCAAGAAGAAGAGGAGCTCCCTTTGGCTTTCAGGGCATCATTATATGAATTATAGACTACACCCCATGCCTGCAAAAGGATCGGAGCTGTCAGAACAATACTGCACCCCTACAAGTGCCTACGAGTTGAAACGTCTGTGGCGACAGAGGAAATGATTGTTTGCGCACAAAGGACTGTTGTACAGAAATTCTTTGGATCCGGTCTCTGGTGATTGACTTAATCAGATTCTGGTTCCTCGAAGAGATGCAGTGATGGTTCTCAACGCATACCATGACCAATCGGGACACTTTGAAGTCCATAAGATCGAAGCTACTGTCAGGCAAAGATTCTATTGGATCGGAATGCGGAGTGACATTGAGAAATGTTGCAGTGAATGTGCAGTCTGTAACATCACCAAGAATGTGTGCAAGGATGCAAGAGCATCCCTCCATTCCATCCAGAGGGAAAGGCCCAACCAGTTGGTCTCACTAGACCAAGTCAAATTGTCTCCTACCCGGTCGGGGTATACTTATGCTTTCACCATGGTGGATCATTACTCTAAATGGGTTGTCGTTGTACCCGTTAAAGATCTCACAGCCAAGACAGTGGCCCAGATGTTCTACTCCAATTGGGTGCAAACCCTTGGGTGTCTGGAGTCTGTCCTAATGGACCAAGGAAAGGCCTTTGAGGCCCAACTCTTCCAAGAGTTATGTCAATTCCATTCCTGTAAGAAACTCTGGATTACTGCTTACCATCCCCAGGGGAACGGGCTCTGTGAGTGCATCAATCAAGTCTTTATCCACATGTTGCGAGCAACCTCTGTGTCAAGACACGAAGAGTGGCCCCGACTGCTGCCCGAATTACTGGAGATATATAACAACACAGTCCATTGTTCTATGGGGTATACCCCTTTCTACTTTATGATGGGGTGCCAAGGGCAGCTGCCTAAAGACTGGACATTTGGGCTCCTGGCCCTGTTCTACAACTCTCCGCAAGCCTCCCTAGAAAGGATCCAAGAAGAAATTGTCAGCAAAAAGATGGGCGAGGCTCAACAGAGACAACATGAGGACTATAATCGTCATGCCTCTGCCAAACCACCTCAATTGGGCGATAAAGACTGGCTAAGGAAGTTTCCAAGGACCAACAAGCTAGATTCTATCTGGGAGACAGAACCGTACACGGAGACGGCCATACCCTATCCTGAGTCTGATGTCAACGAAGTCCAAAAACCTGGGTATGAGCCACAAGTCGTTCACCGAAATCGAATCAAGTTATGTCTCAAAGAAAATCTACCAATGCTCCCAGCGCCGCCTCCTCCAGCTGTCAGACCTGCAAAAGAGTATGTCCCGGGCGAGGGAATCCACCCATCTATGGATTTCCCCATGTTTTCTCCAAATCAGCCTGCGATCTTCTGTGTCTCACCAACCCCGAGACTGGTTCAACCCACATTAGTCTCCACACCAGTCCCAGTCTTGTCACTGTTAGCTCCAGCCTATACACCAGTCTCCAGAGTGCAAACCCTGTCACCAGCCTCTCCAGCACAGCTGCCAGTAACTCTGAGTTCACTGAGGGAGAACCAGCCGCAGCTCCAGAAGTCCTAAGAGCTCCAGAGATCTCAAGAGTTCCAGAGATTCTCCAGAGGTGGTGTTGCACAGATCCAAAAGGTCGACACAAGAACAACTACCTACTAGGTATAAGGAATAGTGGTAGTGCTGTATGCAAAGTTGTTAGTATAACACATAGTCTAATTCAGTCGGCTTACATAATGTATTATATAAGCTAGTCAAATGCCTAGTTAGGACTGTATCTAACATGTACATTTCCAGTCCATAATTCTCCTGTCTAACATTTTTCCTGTCAACGTGTACAGGGTACTCTCCTGGCCAGAGGGTTCCCCATAAAATATAAATAAAGCACGTAGAGAGACAGAGTTGCTGCATATAAAGGTGACACTGATATGTTATATAAAAACATGTATAGAGTTCTGGGGAGAAGTGGTTAGTGCCGTGGGGCCCCAGTAGCTAAGGCATCAGGTAGAGACCCTCAGGCAGCCTGATCCAACTCAAGTATATTAATTGTGATACAAATGTAGTGATAAGGGTAATAAATCCCACATGTTTATGTCCCGTTATTGAGGAACATGTATGGATGTTTTCACAAAAATAATATATGGACTCAGTTCTTTTTATTCAGACTTGTGAAGGACATTCGACAATAATGCCCCAGGAACTGTCAGTCTAGGCTCCAGTGGCCACTTCCAGGCGTCCGCCCTCCAGGACTAGGCACCGAGGATGGCTGTGTTTAAGAGGGGGAGTTTGTGGTGGCCCAGTACAGGAGTTGTTACCCCATACCCTTGCTGCCCTGTCAGGCAGCCTCCCTGCAGTGTCCCTTGCCTCCCCCCTGCATTTGTTCTACTGTAAGTGTATATTATCCCCTATGTTATGAATATAAGAATGTTGTATCTTTAAGAAGGGTTAACATGTGATCACCAGTTGTCATGTGAGTTGTCATGTGATTGTTACCTAGGAGGTATCAGTGACCAGGTGACTTAAGGGTGACCAATGGAACTCCACCAGAGTCTCCCCATAAAAGCCCTGGGAGGAGTCTCTTCTCTCTCTTAGTTCCTGAGTCTTTTCTGAGGTCAGTCGAGCCTAAGAGTGGAGTCATAGGAGGCCTCAAGTTAAGTCTGCAGCCACAAGCTACAAGTCTACAAGTAAGATAAAGTCACAGCTTAGTCTGTCTCCAGTCAAGTTGAGTCAGTCACTATAATCTATTGTCAAGTCAATGTGTCCTGCTTAAATTGTCCAAAATCACTGCAAGTCCTAGCAAGCCATTTAGGTCTTTGAAGTCACTGGTCACCTCCGTGGGCCCAGCTACACTGTATAGACTGTCCCATCTGTCACTCAGTAAATCTACCGTTGTCCGTAACTTGGCGTCGGAGTAATAATTGCCCCCCGTACGAAGCGCAGGATCCAGCGGTATACCTTCGGGTGGTATTGAGGATAAACAATGCCCTTGCGTCATGAATACAATGTGTTAATGCCATTTACCCCTAGGGTAATTCCATTTGCCCTCATCACACTCCTTACCACACATTTATTTAAAAAAAATTCAATTATTTTCAATTTTACAAAAAAATCTAAACTACTCTGTATTTTGCAGCATACTGGATACCGGCCATAAAGTGTGTTGGTATCCAGTATAAGAGATTACCATTGCACCACTACAGCCTTCAGCAGTTCCTAAACTACTACTCCCGTGATGGGAGTTGTAGTTCTGCAACAGCTGGGGGTACAATCTTTGTAAAACTCTGTTTCAGAGCTGTGTATTCTCCAGCTGTGTGCCTCCAGCTCTTGCAAAATTACAGACGAAGGATGTGTGGGCATGAGTTGTAGTTTTTCAATAGCTAAAGACAACACTGCTCTAACACAGTGCTTTACACACACTGCAGCTCCAGCTGTTGCAATGCAAAACTACAACTCCCAGCATGCTTGAACAGCCAAAGCTTTCTCTGACTCCTGAATGACAGAGAAGCTGATCAGACATTCAGGAGTCTGTGAAAGATGAAGACACACATAGTGACAGCTATGTTGATTAGTATCCAGCTTTACTGGGAACAGATAGAAAATGTATGAATAAGAAACTACTGTGCAGTGATTTGCAGATTGGCAGGCTGCTCCCAGACTCAGAGCAGATGAGTCATCCACAGTGAGGGAGAGAGACGGACATGCCCCCTTCACAAGGCAAGAAGACAAAGCAAGTGAGCACCATATAAATGCTATTTGTTAGGGATATATAGGTCCTAGACACGTAAAAATGATATGTGCATGCTTGCATTTTTTTTGCACTATGACAGGTACGCTTTAAACATTTACCTACAACAGATGTTAAACTTAGAGGCCTATTGTTTCCAGGAGCCCTTTTTGACCGCTTTTTGAATATTGGTACCACATTAACTAAGAGCCAGTCCTGTACATTTGCAAAGAAGTAGTCCTGAAGAACTCTACGATGGATATCATCTGGGCCCAGTAATTTGTGTGTGTTAATGTTAATAAGGCTGTGCCGCACTGTTGTGTTAAACATCCATGATTTTCAGTCTGTGTCAAAAATCTGACATATAGTTACATAGTTAGTATGGTTGAAAAAAGACATACGTCCATCAAGTCCAACCAGGTAATTGAAGGAAAGGGTGTAAGGGGATAAGGGAAAGGGATGTAGTTTTATAATTCTGCATAAGCATTAATGTTATTTTGTTTCAGGAATGTATCTAACCCTGTTTTAAAGCTGTTAATTGTTCCTGCTGTGACCAGTTCCTGAGGTAGACCGTTCCATAAATTCACAGTCCTCACTGTAAAGAATGCGTGTCGCACCCTTTAGACTAAACCTTTTCTTCTCCAGACGGAGGGAGTGCCCCCTCGTCCTTTGGGGGGGTTTAACCTGGAACAGTTTTTCTCCATATTTTTTGTATGGGCCATTTATATACTTATATACGTTTATCATATCCCCCCTTAAACGTCTCTTCTCAAGACTAAACAATTGTAACTCCTTTAACCTCTCCTCATAGCTAAGATGTTCCATGCCCCATATTAGTTTAGTCGCGCGTCTCTGCACCCTTTCCAACTCCGCAGTGTCCCTTTTATGAACAGGCGACCAAAACTGAACAGCATATTCCAGGTGAGGCCGTACCAATGCTTTATAAAGGAGGAGTATTATGTCCCTGTCCCTTGAGTCCATGCCTCTTTTTATACATGACAATATCCTGCCGGCTTTGGAAGCAGCAGCCTGACATTGCATGCTATTCTGTAGTCTGTGATCTACATGTACACCCAGATCCTTCTCTACCAGTGACTCTGCCAGTTTAATCCCCCCTAAGACATACGACGCATGCAGGTTATTAGTACCCAGATGCATAACTTTACATTTATCCACATTGAACCTCATTTGCCAAGTGGATGCCCAGACACTTAGTCTATCCAAGTCATCTTGTAACTTATGCACATCCTCTATAGACTGTACTGTGCTACAAAGCTTGGTGTCATCTGCAAAGATAGAAACAGAGCTGTTAATACCATCCTCCATATCATTGATAAATAAATTAAACAACAGCGGGCCCAGTACTAAACCTTGGGGTACACCACTAATTACCGGGGACCAATCAGAGTACGAATCATTGACCACCACTCTCTGGGTACGATCCATGAGCCAGTGTTTAATCCAGTTACAAACTAAAGTTTCCAAGCCCAAAGACTTTAACTTACCTGTCAGACGTCTGTGAGGGACAGTATCAAACGCTTTGGCAAAATCCAGAAACACTATATCCACAGCCATTCCTCTGTCAAGGGTTCTACTCACCTCTTCATAAAAGCAAATTAGATTGGTTTGACAACTTCTATCCTTAATAAACCCATGCTGGTTATCACTTATAATACTATTATCCCCTATGTATTCCTGTATGTAATCCCTTATAAGTCCTTCAAACAATTTACCCACAATGCACGTTAGACTTACCGGTCTATAATTGCCTGGCGAAGACCTAGAGCCCTTCTTGAAGATTGGTACCACATTCGCCTTGCGCCAGTCCCTTGGCACAATACCAGACACCAGAGAATCTCTAAATATCATGAACAAGGGTACAGATATTACTGAACTTACCTCTCTAAGAACTCTTGGGTGTAGTCCATCCGGCCCTGGAGATTTGCTTACATTTACTTTACCTAACTTACCTTGTACCATCTCTACATTAAGCCAGTTCAGTACATTACATGATGTGTTACCAGCACTGACCTGTCCAATGTCAGCTCCTTCTTCCATAGTATATACAGAGCTAAAGAACCCATTCAGTAGCTCCGCCTTCTCTTGATTTTATCATTTTTAAGGGGTCCTACATGCTCTGTCCTTGTTTTTTTTGTATTTATATATCTAAAAAAATATTTAGGATTAGTTTTGCTTTCTTTGGCCACCTGTCTCTCATTTTGAATTTTTGCTGTTTTTATTACATTTTTACAGATTTTATTAAGCTCTTTGTACTGTTTAAATGTTATAGCTGACCCATCAGATTTGAATTTTTTGAAGGCTATTTTTTTGTTGTTTATTGCTCTTTTAACATCATTTGTCAGCCATGTAGGGTTTAGTTTTAATCATTTATATTTGTTCCCCTTTGGTATATATTTAGCTGTATAGTTATTTAGAGCTGATTTAAAGATGTTCCATTTACCTTCTGTATCATTATTTGAGAACACCTCCCCCCAGTCTATGTCCTGTAGTGCATCTCTCAGCCCAGGGAAATTTGCCTTTTTAAAGTTATATGTTTTTTCCTTCCCCGTCTGTCTTTGTTTTCTAAATTTTAAGTCAAAAGTAACTATACAGTGGTCCCTCAACATACGATGGTAATTCGTTCCAAACGACCCATCGTTTGTCGAATCCATCGTATGTTGAGGGATCCGTGCAATGTAAAGTATAGGAAGCTGTACTTACCTGTCCCCGCCGCTCCGCACCAGGTCCTCACCGCTCCCGCTGCTGTTCCAGGGGCTCCCGATGCTGTCCCGCTGCTCCGGTGTCTTCTTCGCGATCCTCCGGTGTCTTGCGCATCTTCTGCAGATTTCGGGCCTCGCTTTCAGGTGACGTTATTACGCTGCTGCGCCGGCGCGCCGTGCGTAGTGACGTAATAACAACGCCGGAAAGCAAGGCCCGGACCCTGGAGAAGATGCGCAAGACACCGGAGGATCGCGAAGTGGACCCGGAGCAGCGGGAATAGGTAAGCGAACCTGCCAGGGATGCTTAAACTGCTATCCGACAGCAGCTTAAGCATTTTGCGCTGTCGGATAGCAGTTAATGCGATGGCCCCAACATATAAAAGCATCGTATGTCGATGCTGACATCGACATGCGATGGCCTCTGAGAGATCATATCATATGTCGGGGCCATCGTAGGTCGGGGGGGTTACTGTATTGTGGTCACTATTACCAAGGTTTTCCCGCACAGTTACATTACCAACCAGCTCTGCGTTGTTGGAAATGATCAGATCCAACAAGGCATCACTTCTTGTTGCGTCCTCCACAAACTGGCCCATAAAATTATCCTGCAATAAATTTAGGAATTTTCTCCCCTTTGTAGTTTTAGCCAGCCCCCGGCCCCAATCTATATCTGGATAGTTAAAATCTCCCATTATTACCACTGTACCTGCCCGGGCGGCCCTCTCTATTTGTTTATACAGCTGTCCTTCTATCTCTTCAGTGATATTAGGGGGTCTGTAGATTACACCAAATACTATTTTTTCAATATTTCCCTCCTTTTGTAATTCTACCCACAGTGATTCCACATCCTCAGAATCATCACACACTATGGCATCGTTCACACTGGCTTTCATACCACTTCTTACATACAGACAGACTCCACCACTTTTCTGTTCATTCTATCCTTGCGAAACAATGTAAACCCCTGCAGATTAACTCTAGATCTCTAATACGAGCTTCCAGGTGGGCAACATGCTCACATTTGTCACAGCGGTATTCACCCTGAAGCTGCTGCTCCAGAGATGTATACATGTGGCACAATGTGCACTGAAGAAAACCTCCAATTCTGCTGTCCATATCCTTGGTGACATGCTTAGAAAATGACCAGATCGTAGTCACTAGCAGACTACGATTTAATCCGCAGCCCCATAATAGTTAATGGCTCCGTATCTGTCAGTACCTGTCCATGCACTGTGACAGAGTGTCTGGAGAAGCAGTGGACGGGGTCTATGTGTGCCCTAGGTTCCTCACTTCTGTAATTTAAAGCAACCAGTGAAATGTTCAGCAGAGGTCTATGCAGACGTCTCTGCAATTCGAGTTTGTATAAAACCTGTGTGTTTTTTTTTTTTAGGGCCTGTGTTGCTGGAGTGGGGAGAGAAGGGTGGGCCCCCACTCCATCCGGACAGTCTAGGTTTTGGGCTGTCAGTTAATCACTCCTCAGGATTGCTGGCCTGATATAAGGCTGAGAATGTAGACACATCTCTCTCTCTCAGCCTGGGAACAGGTTATCTGCATGGAGCCTGTGAGAGCACTACAAGTGGTATGGACTTTGCTATATTGTTTGGTGCCCGGTATTAGGCTGGCACTTGGTTAGTGAGGTTTCCTGTTAGTTAGAGCCGGACAGGCTTAGGATTTTGTTTTTATATTTTATGTTCTGTACCTCAACCTGACAATAAAACTGGCTGAGGTCAGTTAAATGAATTCCCTGCTGTTTGGACTGCAATTTCTACAGTGTACCTGCAAAACTGTGCCTGTCTACCCAGGAGACGTCATCCCCATTACCTAATCCCTTACAACTGGTGGAGGATGCGGGCACAGTAATTCTGGTATAAGAAAGCCAAAAACTGAACATTTAAAGGGCCAGAATCTTTTTTTTGTGCAGGGCACCAAAGACTATTTTTCTGCCTCTGGGAAAATGGAGGATGTGGTTAACCCCTTCCCGCTATTGGACGTATGCATACGTCCAGGCGAATTACACGTTCGCGCAAATGGACGTATGCATACGTCCAAGCGATCTCCTGCTCTGCCGCGGGCAGCGCAGGAGATCACGGGTGGGACTCAGCTGTCAATCACAGCCGGAGTCCCACCGCAGCTGCCGGGGCCGCGATCGCGTCGGTCCCGGCAGCATTAACCTCATAGATGCCGTGATCAGTTCTGATCACGGCATCTACGGTGTTTGCAGGGGGAGCGCTCTCCCCCTGCCCATCAATCGCGGCGCCGCGATAAAATAAGGGGGATCGGGGGTGTCCAAGACACCCTCGATCCCCCTTGAAGAGATAGGAGTGAGGTGGCAGGGTTGCCACCCCTCCTATCCCTGCTATTGATCGGCGGAGCGGCTGACCAATAGCAGACTGGGGGCGGGGGGGTTAAAGTTCGGTTCCCCCCGCTATGCCCACCCATCGGTGTCCGGGCACAGCGGGGGGAACCGTGTAATAGCGGCGGCGGCAGCGGCGGTCACTTACCCGGCGGCGGCTGTGATTACGGCGGCGGTGGAGGTAAGTATGACGCCGCGTGTCCAGAGTCTGTTGCCTAGCAACATCTGCAGGGCGACAGTTTAGAGAGTGGTCTCTAAACTGTCGCCCTCCAGATGTTGCAAAACTGCAACTCCCACCATGCCTTGACAGCTGTTTGCTGTGTTGGCATGCTGGGAGTTGTAGTTTTGCAAGATTTAGAGGGGTTCAGGCTGGAGATCACTGACAGTGGTCTCTAAACTGTAGCCCTCCAGATATTACAAAACTACAACTCCCAGCATGCCCAGACAGCAGTTTGCTGTCTTAGCATGCTGAGATTTGTAGTTTTGCAACATCTGGAGGGCCACAGTTTAGAAACCACTGTCAGTGATCTCCAGCCTGAACCCCTCTAAATCTTGCAAAACTACAACTCCCAGCATTCAGGAACAGCAAATGGCTGTCTCGGCATGCTGGGAGTTGTACTTGCGTGCCTCCAGCTGTTGCATAACTACATCTCCCAGCATTCCCTTTGGCAATCAGTACATGCTGAGAGTTGTAGTTCTGCAACAACTGGAGGCACACTGGTTGGGAAATACCGAGTTAGGTAATAGGTTCTATAACCTAACTCAGTATTTTCCAACCAGTGTGCCTCCAGCTGTTGCAAAACTACAACTCCCAGCATGCACGTTCTGTCAGTGCATGCTGGGAGTAGTTCCCCCCCCCCCCCCCCATGTGAATGTACAGGTTACATTCACACTGGCGACGGATTACAGTGAGTTCCCTGCTTCAAGTTTGAGCTGCAGCCGCAGCTCAAACTCCTAGCGGGAGACTCAGTGTAATCCGCCGTCAGTGTGAATGTAACCTAAAAACACTACACTAACATAAAATAAAGAGTAAAACACTACATATACACACGTACACTGCCCCCCCCACCACCACCCCTTCCCCCCCAATAAAAATGAAAAACGTATCCTACAGCAGTGTTTCCAAAACGGAGCCTCCAGCTGTTGCAAAACAAAAACTCCCAGCATTTCCGGACAGCCATTGACTGTCCAAGCATGCTGGGAGTTTAGCAACAGCTGGAGGCACCCTGTTTGAGAATCACTGGTGTAGAATACCCCTATGTCCACCCCTATGCAAATCCCTAATTTAGGCCTCAAATGCACATGGCGCTCTCACTTTGGAGCCCTGTCGTATTTCAAGGCAACAGTTTAGGGCCACATATGGGGTATTTCCGTACTCGGGAGAAATTGCCTAACAAATTTTGGGGGGCTTTTTCTCCTTTTACCCCTTATGAAAAGGTAAAGTTGGGGTCTACACCAGCATGTTAGTGTAAAAAAAAAACATTTTTGTACACTAACATACTGGTGTTGCCCCATACTTTAAAATTTCACAAGCAGTAAAAGAAAAAAAGCCTCCAAAATTTGTAACGCAATTTCTCCTGAGGACGGAGATACCCCATATGTGGGCGCAAAGTGTTCTGGGGGCGTACAACAAGGCTCAGAAGGGAGAGTGCACCATGTAAATTTGAGGTCTAAATTGGTGATTTGCACAGGGGTGGCTGATTTTACAGCGGTTCTGACATAAGTGCAAAACAATAAATACCCACATGTGACCCCATTTTGGAAACTACACCCCTCACGGAATGTAACAAGGGGTACAGTGAGCATTTACACCCCACAGGTGTCTGACAGATCTTTGAAACAGGGGTCTGTGAAAATGAAAAATAAAATGTAAAATTTGGGGGAAAACAAGCATTTTAGTGTAAAAAAATTTTTTTTTTTTACATATGCAAAAGTCGTGAAACACCTGTGGGGTATTAAGGTTCACTTAACCCCTTGTTACGTTCCCCAAGGGGTCTAGTTTCCAAAATGGTATGCCATGTGGTTTTTTTTTTCTGTCCTGGCACCATAGGTGCTTCCTAAATGCGGCATGCCCCCAGAGCAAAATTTGCTTCCAAAAAGCCAAATGTGACTCCTTCTCTTCTGAGACCTGTAGTGCGCCAGCAGAGCACTTTTCATCCCCATATTGGGTGTTTTCTGAATCGGGAGAAATTGGGCTTCAAATTTTGGGGGGTATTTTCTGCTATTACCTTTTTTAAAAATGTAAAATTTTTGCTAAACCAAGCATTTTTGGTAAAAAAAAAATTTTTTTTTTTACATATGCAAAAGTCGTGAAACACCTGTGGGGTATTAAGGTTCACTTTATCCCTTGTTACGTTCCTCAAGGAGTCTTGTTTCCAAAATGGTATGCCATGTCGTTTTTTTTTGCTGTCCTGGCACCATAGGGGCTTCCTAAATGCCCCGAGCAAAATTTGCTCTCAAAAAGCCAAATATGACTCCTTCTCTTCTGAGCATTGTAGTTCGCCCGTAATGCACTTCAGGTCAACTTATGGGGTACCTCCATACTCAGAAGAGATGGGGTTACAAATTTTGGGGGGTATTTTCTGCTATTAACCCTTGCAAAAATGTGAAATTTGGGGGGAAACACACATTTTAGTGAAAATTTTTTTTTTTTTTTTACATATGCAAAAGTCATGAAACACCTGTGGGGTATTAAGGCTCACTTAATTCCTTGTTACGTTCCTCAAGGGGTCTAGTTTCCGAAATGGTATGCCATGTTTTTTTTTTTGCAGTTTTGGCACCATAGGGGCTTCCTAAATGCAACATGCCCCCAAAAAAACATTTCAGAAAAACGCACTCTCCAAAATCCCCTTGTCGCTCCTTCGCTTCTGAGCCCTCTACTGCGCCCGCCGAACACTTTACATAGACATATGAGGTATGTGCTTACTCGAGAGAAATTGGGCTACAAATTCAAGTATAAATTTTATCCTTTTACCCCTTGTAAAAATTCAAAAATTGGGTCTACAAAAACATGCAAGTGTAAAAAATGAAGATTTTGAATTTTCTCCTTCACTTTGCTGCTTTTCCTGTGAAACACCTAAAGGGTTAAAACGCTTACTGAATGTCATTTTGAATACTTTGGGGGGTGTAGTTTTTATAATGGGGTCTTTTATTGGGTATTTCTAATATGAAGACCCTTCAAATCCACTTCAAACCTGAACTGGTCCATGAAAAATAGCGAGTTTGAAAATTTTGTGAAAAATTGTAAAATTGCTGCTGAACTTTGAAGCCCTCTGGTGTCTTCCAAAAGTAAAAACTCATAAATTTTATGATGAAAATATAAAGTAGACATATTGTATATGTGAATCCCAAAAAAAAATATTTGGAATATTCTTTTTCCTTACAAACAGAGAGCTTCAAAGTTAGAAAAATGCAAAATTTTCTATTTTTTCATCAAATTTGGGGATTTTTCACCAAGAAAGGATGCAAGTTACCACAAAAATTTACCACTATGTTAAAGTAGAATATGTCACGAAAAAACAATCTCGGAATCAGATTGATAAGTAAAAGCATTCCAGAGTTATTAATGTTTAAAGTGACAGTGGTCAGATGTGCAAAAAAGGGCTGCGTCCTAGAGGTGAAAATGGGCTGTGTCCTTAAGGGGTTAAAGCTATGTAGCAAGCTGTTGCATCTCAACAGGAGGCTACCTGAGTGCAGCAGGAGGCTACCATAGTACAGCAAAAGGAAACCAATCGCAGGCTGACGGCCCAACTTGAGGCTACACAAGAGGCCCAAAGAAAAGACCGGGAGACCTTAACAGTTGTTGTGCAGCAACTAACCAGTGTCGCTGGACGAAACCCAGGTATGGCGAACGCCACTCATTCCTCCATAAGGGCTAGTCACTTTTTGCAAAAGATGACAACCACGGATGACGTGGAAGCCTACTTAACCACCTTCGAAAGGACTGCTGAGCGAGAGGGTTGGCCAAAGGTACAATGGGCAGGACTGTTGGCACCCTTCCTTTCAGGGGAACCCCAAAAGGCATATTTTGACCTGGAGAATCATGATGCTACGGATTATGATAAGCTAAAAAAAAAGGAGATCCTTACACGTCTGCGAGTTACTCTTTCGGTCCGCGCACAGCGTGTGCACAACTGGGACTACAGCATGGATAAACCTCCACGTTCCAAATGCACGACCTCATACACCTGACCAAGAAGTGGTTGCAGCCGGAGATCCTGACAGGCCCCCAGATGGTGGAGCGTGTTGTGATGGACCAGTACTTAAGGGCCCTCCCTGTTACGTTGCGTAAGTGGGTGAGCCATGGTGACCCCAAGAATGCTGACCAGATGGTGGAGAGGTACACAGCCGCAGAG
Organism: Hyla sarda; assembly: GCF_029499605.1. Lineage (NCBI taxonomy): Eukaryota > Metazoa > Chordata > Amphibia > Anura > Hylidae > Hyla > Hyla sarda. The sequence continues at coordinate 161,824,459 of NC_079195.1, read as the reverse complement.
GAGCTTCTGACCCTGCCACAGCGCCCCCTAGCCCCGCAGCAAAGATCTCCAGGACTACCTGGTAAAACTGTTCTAAGGGAAAAGGGGTCCGGCAGAGGTGAAATATCTGTGGGTGCAAGTGGAGAGACTGGAGGCCCAAGCTCTAGAAGCTGGCCAGCTGTGCCAGGGAGGTCTGTGGCCTATAAGAGACTTAATCGAGACTTAATAAAATGTTTCAGATGTCAAATGCCAGGTCATGTTGTTGCCAATTGCCCAATGTATGAAGAACCAATGCAATGTGATGCCTCCTATATAAACCGCCGTTTATCACTGTATGCTCAGCTTGCGTGTGTGGCATATCCAAATACTGGGGGTGAGAAACAAATGTGTGTTATTACTGTGGAAGGTAAAGATGTGAGTGCATTGTTAGACTCAGGCAGTCTGGTTACCCTAGTAAAAAAGGACTTGGTAAATCCCAGGAAAAAGCAATCGAAAACCAAGGAAAGAGCATTTTGGTACTGAGCAGTTAAAAGATCCCACCCTTATTAGAGCCAGGGAAAATGTGAAGTCTATCGATGGTAAGCTGGTGGAACCTGACAGCAGACTTTGCTACCCCCATATGGCTGTGAAACACAACTTATTGTACCAGGTGGTAAAAAGGGGAGAGGATCTGGTGGAACAATTAGTGGTTCCTAAAGTGTACAGACGAACAGTACTAGATATGGCTCATGGTCACCTTATGGGGGGGCATTTGGGAGCTGAAAAGACTACAGACAGAGTCCTTCAAAGGTTCTTTTGGCCTGGGGTCCATAAAGATGTTAAAGATTATTGTGACATCTGTCCAGAGTGTCAAATCTCATCTCCTAGGCCACACTGTCGTAGTCCCCTGGTACCTCTACCAATCATTGAGATACCATTTGAGAGAATAGCCATGGATCTGGTGGGGCCTATTGTAAGATCTGCTTGAGGCCATCAACATATTCTCGTAATCATGGATTACGCTACTCGTTACCCTGAAGCTATACCCTTACGTAATACGTCATCCAAGGCCATAGCTAAAGAGTTGGTACAGGTGTTCAGTCGTGTGTGCCTACCAAAAGAGATCCTAACAGATCAGGGTACCCCCTTTATGTCACGCATCATGAAGGAGTTATGTAAACTGTTCAAAGTGAAACAGCTGCGTACCTCTGTCTACCATCCACAGACTAATGGACTGGTAGAGAGATTTAATAAAACTCTAAAAGCCATGCTTAAGAAAGTGGTGTACAAAGATGGGAAATACTGGGATTTTCTTCTCCCCTACCTCATGTTTGCCATCCATGAAGTCCCTCAGTCATCCACGGGCTACTCCCCATTTGAGTTGCTATATGGTCGCCACTCTAGGGGTCTGCTAGATATAGCAAAAGAAACTTGGGAAGAAGAAGCTACCCCCTATAAAAGTGTCACTGAACATGTGGCCCAAATGCAGGACCGTATATCTGCGGTGATGCCCATTGTCCGTGAACATATGGCCCAGGCTCAGGGGGCACAACAAAGGGTGTATAACCGCAGGGCCCAAGTATGTACCTTTGCCCCTGGCTATGTGGCAAGGCCCCTTTGAGGTGATAGAGAAAGAAAATTATAAAATAAATAATAAATTATTATTATAAAATAAATTATAAAATCCGTCAGCCAGGTAAGAGGAAGCCGGAGCAAGTGTACCACGTCAATCTTATAAAACCATGGAAAGATCGACTATCACTTTCTGCCGACACCACCTTCCCACTAGAGCAATGATGCTCTGGGAAGCCCCTGTTGCCAGAGGTAACAGTGCCAGACTCCCTGTCCAAGACACAAAAAGTAGAAGTTCAGGGGTTCCTCTTTAAAAATAGGGATTTTTTTCTCAGAGGTCCCAGGTCGCACCTCTGCCATAAAACATGACATCATTACAGAACCCGGGAAAAAGGTTAATCTGCGACCCTACAGAATACCAGAGGCCAGGAGAGGGGTTATGTCTGAAGAGGTGAGTAAAATGTTGGAACTAGGGGTAATTGAAGAGTCCCATAGCCAGTGGTCCAGTCCCATAGTTCTGATCCCCAAACCAGGTGGCAGCTGGAGGTTTTGCAATGACTTCCGGAAGTTGAATTCCATATCTAAGTTTGATGCTTACCCAATGCCACGTGTTGATGAGCTCATTGACAGGCTTGGAAATTCCAGGTATATAACCACTCTAGACTTAACCAAAGGATACTGGCAAACTCCCCTGACAAATGAGGCCAAAGAGAAAACTGCCTTTGCCCCTCCTGATGGGATGTTCCATTATGTTGTCTTGCCATTTGGTTTGCATGGAGCCCCTGCAACCTTCCAGAGGGTAATGGATAAGATATTAAGACCCCACAGACGGTACGCAGCAGCATATCTAGATGACATAGTCATCCAAAGTCCAGATAGGGAATCCCATCTACCTAGGGTGCAGGCGGTTATCAATTCACTGTGTGAGGCAGGCTTCATGGCCAATCCATGGCCATTGGTCTTGAAGATGCTAAGTATCTAGGTTACACCATAGGCCGAGGCCTAGTAAAGCACCAGTTAAACAAAATTGAAGCCATACAAAGATGGCCTCAACCGGTAAACAAGAAGCAAGTCCGTACCTTCTTGAGGATTACAGGCTATTACCGGCGATTTATACCTAATTTTGCTTACCTTGCAGCCCCATTAACAGACCTGACAAAAGGAAAAGACAAAAGAGGCTGAAAAATCATTTCATTAAACTCTCCTGTGCGCTCAGCCGGTGCTGATAACCCCAGACTTTAAGAAAGGGTTTGTCCTACAGACAGATGCGTCTGAGGTAGGACTGGGGGCAGTACTGTCACAGGTATGGGATGGAGAAGAACACCCTGTACTGTATCTGAGCAGAAAACTTAATGACCATGAGCAAAAATATGCAATTGTGGAAAAAGAGTGCCTTGCTATTAAATGGGCCCTGGAAGCACTCCGCTACTATTTGCTGGGCTGTCACTTTGAATTAGTCACGGATCATGCTCCCTTAAAATGGATGTGTGAGAATAAGGAAAAAAATAGGAGAGTAACAAGATGGTTCTTAGCCCTACAAGAGTACCAGTTTACGGTAAAGCACAGGCCAGGGACTGAAATGGGAAGTGCAGATGCCTTATCACGGGTACATTGTCTGACGTCCAGATGTGTTCCAGCCCCGGGTCTGAAACAGGGGGGGAGGATATGTGACAGAGTGTCTGGAGAAGTAGCGGACAGGGTCTGTGTGTGTCCTAGGTTCCTCACTTATGTAATTTAAAGCAACCAGGGAAATGTTCAGCAGAGGTCTATGCAGACGTCTCTGCAATTCGGGTTTGTATAAAACCTGTGTATTTTTTTAGGGCCTGTGTTGCTGGACTGGGGAGAGAAGGGTGGGCCCCCACTCCATCCGGACAGTCCGGGTTTTGGGCTGTCAGGTAATCACTCCTCAGGTGTGCTGGCCTGATATAAGGCTGAGAATGTAGACACATCTCTCTCAGCCTGGGAACAGGTTATCTGCATGGAGCCTGTGAGAGCACTACAAGTGGTATGGACTTTGCTATATTGTTTGGTGCCCGGTATTAGGCCGGCACTTTGATAGTGAGGTTTCCTGTTGTTAGTTAGAGCCGGACAGGCTTAGGATTTTGCTTTTATATTTTATGTTCTGTACCTCAACCTGACAATAAAACTGGCTGAGGTCAGTTAAATGACTTCCCTGCTGTTTGGACTGCAATTTCTACAGTGTGTCTGCAAAACTGTGCCTGTCTACCCAGGAGACATCATCCCCGTTACCTAATCCCTTACAGCACAGATATGAATCATTGTGTGAAGTCAGCCTTGCCTATAAATTTGCATAGTGATTGAGGATCTGTCCTACATGGAGGTTTTTGACATGTTACAGAGACAGGTCAAAAGTTTGAATAACCTCTCGCTGCTGAGGCCTCCACGGATCATGAGAATGAGGGAAGGAGTGTGCAGCTGATCGATTGGGGCGGGGAGTGTAAGGATAGGGTATGTATGCTGCAGTCCTTGCACAGGCCTTGATAAATGTCCCCCGAGATTATTTTTACTTTTATTTTGGGTGCATGGGGGGTCATTAAAAAAAACCCTGTCTCTCTGCTGTAGTCTTTAGAGATGAGCGAACTTATAGTAAATTCGATTTGTCACGAACTTCTCGGCACGGCAGTTGATGACTTATCCTGCATAAATTAGTTCAGCTTTCAGGTGCTCCCGTGGGCTGGAAAAGGTGGACACAGTCCTAGGAGACTCTTTCCTAGGACTGTATCCACCTTTTCCAGCCCACGGGAGGACCTGAAAGCTGAACTAATTCATGCAGGATAAGTCATAAACTGCCGAGCCGAGAAGTTTGTGATGAATCGAATTTACTGTAAGTTCGCTCATCTCTAGTAGTCTTATTTTAAAGTTGTTTGGTATTAATATTGAGATACTTTTATTGTATGGATCATAATGTAGGCAGCAATACTATGTATGTACTTTTTTTTAATTAGTAAAGCACTTTTATAGGAAATAAAACCTTTTTAAGTCCAATTAGAAGACTCTTTTTCTAAAACCAGACAACTAATTTAAATATGATCTTGCCTTATGCAAACAGTAAACTAACAGCCCTACTACATCAATTACCTCACTGCTTTTCCCAAGTATTTTGCATATGCTGGAAACCACAGATTTGATGTGAAATTGCCTCAGTAAAGTGAATCAAGTCTACAAAGGCCATGTTCATGAAGCGGTACTTCTGCAATTTTGCTCAAATTCTGTTCAACAAAGCTTGCTGAACGAAATTGCGTAATTGCAGAATTCCACCGTAATTGCGGTGGAATTTCTTTCTTCTCAGGATACAGAATTCTGCCAAAATTCAAGCCCCATTAACTTCAATGGGATTCTGCTGTGGATTTCTGCAAAATATAAGACTAGTCTGATATTTTTGCAGAATGTGGAAAGCAGGATTTTCACAGCAAAAATAGGACAGTGGAATCCAATTGAAAATAATGAGCAGTACATTTTGGCAGAATTCTGCAACGGAATTCCCCACAAAATTTCTGCCGCGTGAACATACCCTAAGACTAATTATAAATTTTCCTACATTTGGGATGCTTTTGTAAAATATGCATATTTGTAGTTTAGAGCTGGATGCCCCAAGTTCTGGAGACTCTGTGACCTTAAAGTCACCTTAAAATATGATATCTGACTAATTAGAACTGTGTATTACTCTTCATTTATGAGATGCGATGGTTCCTACACCTAGTCATATGTGATTACTTCTGCTTTAGAAAGCTTAGTGTGGGTGGGATTTGGCTGGGGTGTTTATTTGTGTGTGTATATGATAATGTGTATTATCTCACTGTCTGGAGACTGGAATAGCTTTTGATGATCTTTCTTGCTCAGTGTTAACAAACAGTTGCTAATGACTCCACCAATAAGCCATTTGTCCCAATTATGCAGCAAAAGGTTCACATATTAATGACTTTGTTGATGGACCAGCTCCCCGCCCCCCCATCAACAGATGTAAAGGAACAGTCTGGACATAGAACAGTAAAACCTAGAGTATTCATGAACTTGCTTTGATTTTGTCTGTATTCATTCTTTGTTGTAAAAATTTCGTAATAGCTGTGTATCTGCTGGAGAGAGAAATCGTATAACCTCTTTAATAGTTTTATAGTATAATAAGATCTTCTCATGCCCAGAGGACTCACTGCTTTGTGCACAAAGCGGAGGTTAACACACCCCATTCATGTATATCTATGGCAGAGACTGAGATACAAAGCCATATGAGGGCTTTTATTTTGTGCAACCAATTATACTTTGTAATTAAATCCATTCATTTTACCATAAAATATATGCCAAAACAAATATTATTTGTGTCAGGAAATTGAAAAGAAAACTGCAATATTGCTAATTTTTTTTGTTTTAGTTTTTCGCTGTACACTTTACATTAAAATTGACATGTTCTCTTTATTCCGTAGGCCAATACAAATAAAATGACACCCATGTTTACATGCTTTTCTATTATTGCATTACTTAAAAAAATGCCCTATTTAAACCACCTATAAATTTCTCAGTTTTCTGTATACGGGGCTGTATCAAGGCTAAATTTTTGTGCTGTGATTTATAGCTTTTATTGGTACCGCATTTTCATACATTACTTTTTAATCACTTTTGTCTTAATCTTAAATCACTTTTTAATCACTTTTTTTGTCTTAAAGGGACAGCGACCAACTTGGATTTGCACAGAACATTCAATAAAGTACTTTTCTGTTTCCAACAATTATTTTTCTTCCTGCATCTGACATAATTTTGATGGCCTCACTGGAACCTATGCCACCCAATCACCCTGCCATGTGACATCGCCATTTGACACCCAAGGGACTACTACTTCCACCGAGCCTACACTACAATACCCATCATCCCCGCAAGTACCAGACCTCCCATTCTGAATTCATAGGCATTAATATGTAGCCCCCTACCTTTGCAGTTATGACTATTTTCATTCTTTTGGGAGGACTTTGTGCTTTGTTTGGAGACTGGAAACTTTTGCTTGTTTATCCAGAAGAGAATTAGTAAAGTCAAATACTTAACCCCTTAAGGATGCAGCTCATTTTCACCTTAAGGACGGAGCCATTTTTTTTGCAATTTCCAATTCACCTGCGCGGTGCATCCGTCTGTCAGCAACCCCCCCCCCCCCCCGGCCTTCACCTGCGCTGTGCGCCCGTCCGTCAGCACCCCCCCAGCCTTCATCGCCGATGTGCGCCCGTCCGTCAGCCCCACCGCATGGGACGTCAGTGACGTCACTCGCAGGGCGCCCGGAGAGAAGGATCGCTGTGTGTGTCTGTGTGTGTGTCTGTGTGTGTGTCTGTGTGTGTGTCTGTGTGTGTGTCTGTGTGTGTGTGTTGCAGGGGGGGCCAGGAGCTTTAATCTACACCCTTGCCCACAATCATTTCTTGTATTGGAATTATGTAGGAGATCTTCTGGTGTGCCAAGTATGCCTTATTGACTCTGTGTGTGTGTGTGACTTTGTTTATTTTTGTTATATCTCATTCCCTAATTCAGAAGCATAGATAAAGGTGGGGCAGTAGTCACATTTATGGCAGATAGTAGGTGAGGAGGACCTGTAATAAATGTTGCAGGGGGACCCAGGAGCTTTAAGCTACACCCCTGTCCACAATAATTTCTTGTATTGGAATTAGGCTGGGTTCACACTACGTTTTCTCCCATACGGGAGCGCATACGACAGGGGGGAGCTAAAACCTTGCGCTCCCGTATGCCTTCGTATGCGCTCCATTTCAATGAGCCGGCCGGAGTGAAACGTTCGGTCCGGTCGGCTCATTTTTGCGCCGTATGCGCTTTTACAACCGGACCTAAAACTGTGGTCAACCACGGTTTGAGGTCCGGTCGTAAAAGCGCATACGGCGCAAAAATGAGCCGACCGGACCGAACGTTTCACTCTGGCCGGCTCATTGAAATGAATTACATATGGGAGCGCATATGGGAGAAAACGTAGTGTGAACCCACCCTTATGTAGGAGGCCTTCTGGTGTGCCAAGGATGCCTTATTTTCTCTGTGTGTGAGACACTGAGTCTGTGTGTCTATCTCTCTGACTCTGCGCGCGTGTGTGTGTGTGTCTCTTTGTTGTATGTGTTTTATTTATTTTTTGTTTTTCTGGGGGGGGGGGGGGAACCAGCGATCTAATGTGGGGAGACTTTGCAAGGGAACCTGTGGCCTAATGTGGGGAAACTACTACCAAATGTGCGGAGTCTATGCTACCTAATGTGGGGAGTCTATGCTACCTAATGTGGGGAATCTGTGCTACCTAATGTGGGGGAACTGGTACCAAATGTGGGGAATCTATGCTGCCTAATGTGGGGAAAATATGCTACCTAATGTGGGGGAACTGCTGCCTACCTAATGCTCCCCCCCCCCCTGACAGTAGCACACTCATCATCCACCAGCAACACCCCCCCCCCCCTGCCCCCCCCCCCCCCAATAGGGACATAGATGCCCACGACAAGGAAATAATTCTTCCGCTGTACAAATCACTAGTTAGACCACACATAAAATACTGTGTACCGTACTGGGAACCAGTGTACAAGAAAGAAATAGTGGAACTGGAGAGGGTTCAAAGACGGGCAACCAGGGGAATGGGAGGACTACAGTACCCAGAAACGTTATCAGAATTAGGGTTATATAGTTTAGAAAAAAGAAGGCTTGGGGAGACCTAATAACCTTATAAATATATCAGGGGACAGTACAGAGATCTTTCCCATGATTATTTATACTCAGGACTGTATCTATAACAGGGGGCATCCTCTCCGTTTAGAGGAAAGAAGGTTTCTACACCAGCACAGACAGAGGTTCTTTACTGTAAGAGCAGTGAGACTGTGGAATTCTCTCCCGGAGGAGGTGATCATGGGGAACTCTGTAAAAGAATTTAAAAGGGGTCTGGATGCATTTTTGGAGAGTAAGAACATTGCTGGTTATGTAAATTAGAATTATAGGAACAGAACGTTGATCCAGGGATTTATTCTTACTGCCATATTTGGAGTCGGGAAGGAATTTTTTACCTCTAGTATGAGTTTTTTTTTTTTTTTTTTTTTTTTTGTCTTCCTCTGGATTAACTCAGTAGGGACTCATTAGGGATATAGGTTGAACGTGATGGACTCTGGTCTTTTTTCAACCTTATGAACTATGTTACTATGATGCCACCGATGATCGCCGGTCCCATCCGCATCTTCTCCACAGGTACCGGCCGCCATCTTCTCCCCCCGTTCTGCCCGACATCCAGGGTTGGGCAGAGTGGGGGGTTTCCATGGTAACCCCCCGTCTTCAACTGCCATTGGTCAGTACTCATTGCTGACTAATGGCAGGGGATAGGAGGGGGTGGCACCACTGCAACCTCACGCCTATCCCTTAGGATGATCGGGGCTGTCACTGACAGCTCCAATCATTCCTATTTTCTGGGCGATTGGGTCACCAGAGACCCAATCAGCCCGGAATAGCAACAAATCGCAGATCTTAATTGATCTGCGATTTGCCGCGATTGCCGACATGGGGGGGGGGGGGGGGGGTCTTCGGACCCCCCTGGGTGATATGCCGGGATGCCTGCTGAACGATATCAGCAGGCATCCCGGTCCGGCGGGGACCAGAATTCCCACGGGCCCTACTTCCTTAAGGACTCGGGGTGCAGGGCGTATGCATACACCCTGCATCCTGAAGAGGTTAAGCTGCACAAGGGCCTGGCTCACAATCTCCATTTCTATATCATCCCAATGTGTTTTATAGGGTTTACACTGATCAGCTATAGTTATACACTGCTCAAATAAATTAAGGGAACACTAACATAACATATCCTAGATCTAAATGAATTACTTGAAGACGCCGGAGGATCGCAAAGTGGACCCGGAGCAGCGGGAATAGGTAAGCGAACCTGCCCGGGATTCTTAAACTGCTATCCGACAGCAGCTTAAGCATTTTGCGCTGTCGGATAGCAGTTAATGCGATGGCCCGACATATAAAAGCATCGTATGTCGATGCTGACATCGACATGCGATGGCCTCTGAGAGGCTATCGTATGTCGATTTTATCATATGTCGGGGCCATCGCATGTCGAGGGGTTACTGTATGGTGTTCTCTGGCAAATGCCAAACTTCCTGCACGGTGTTGGGCTGTAAGCACAACCCCCACCTGTGGATGTTGGGCTCTCATACCACCCACATGGAGTCTGTTCCACACCGTTTGAGGTGACGCATGCACATTTGTGGCCTGCTGGAGGTCATTTTGCAGGGCTCGGGCAGTGTTCCTCCTTGCACAAAAGGCGGAAGTAGCGGTCCTTTTGCTGGGTTGTTGCCCTCCTACTGCCTCCTCCACGTCTCCTGATATACTGGCCTGTCTCCTGGTAGCGCCTCCATGCTCTGGACACTACGCTGATAAACACAACAAACCTTCTTGCCACAGCTCGCACTGGTGTGCCATCCTGGATGAGCTGCACTACCTGAGCCACTTGTGTAGGTTGTAGACTCAGTCTCATGCTACCACTAGAGTAAAAGCACCGCCAGCATTCAAAAGTGACCAAAACATCAGCCAGGTAGTATAGGAACTGAGAAGTGGTCTGTGGTCATCACCTGCAGAACCACTCCTTTATTGGGGGGTGTCTTTCTAATTGCCTATAATTTCCACCTGTTGTCTGTTCAATTTTCACAACAACATGTGAAATTGATTGTCAATCAGTGTTGCTTCCTGAGTGGACAGTGTGATTTCACAGAAGTGTGATTGACTTGGAGTTCCATTGTGTTGTTTAAGGGTCCCCTTTATTTTTTTGAGCAGTGTACAACTGACATCACTGACTGTCTCCTGTGTGCAGATTCTGTAGTGATGGAGCCTGACACTGCTCTCTCCAGTGTGTAAGTGCTGACAGGGAGAAAAGGAGACTACTGTATGAAGTACCACATACAATATAATACTGTATGCTGTATCACATACAATATAATACTGTGTGAGTAAGTGGAAAGAAGATCTATGTCACCTACTGCTCTTATATGTAACTCAGAGTAAGTGCAGTAATAAGACCCTGTCCCCACTCTCTGCAAACCTAGACGTATCATGGGAAATTAAAGCAGCAGTAGGAAATCATATCAGAATAACAGGATTTAAGATAACAGACAATCCATGCATGTCACATCAGCTAAAACAGATTTACACAACAGCGTCTATTTTATTATTTAATAATACCCTATGCTGCACTATAAAAGCAATGTTTTCCCTAGACTGCTTCTTTAAGGGCTTAAAGGGGTACTCCGCACCCCTAGACATCTTATCCCCTATCCTTTGGATAAGATGTCAGATCGTCGGGGTCCCGCTGCGGGACCCACCTGTACGGCTTCCACCTCAATTTGAGGAAGTCCAAAGGATAGGGGATAAGATGTCAGATCGCCGGGGTCCCGCTGCTGGGGACCCCCAGGATCTCGGCTGCTGGACCCACCTGTACGGCTTCCACTTGGAGGCACCGCTGGAGGCTTCGGATCCCAACCACAATGGCGGAGGAGCGTGACGTCACGACTCCGCCCCGTGTGATGTCACGCCCCGCCCCGCCCCCTCAATGCAAGTCTATGGGAGGGGGCTAGTCGGACCTCCCATAGACTTGCATTGAGGGAACGGGGCGTGATGTCACAAGGGGCGGAGTCGTGACATCACACTTGTCCGCCATTGTGGTCTGGATCCGAAGCCTTCAGCGGTGCCTCCAAGTGGAAGCCGTACAGGTGGGTCCAGCAGCCGAGATCCTGGGGGTCCCCAGCAGCGGGACCCCGGCGATCTGACATCTTATCCCCTATCCTTTGGATAGGGGATTAGATGTCTAGGGGTGCAGAGTGTACCCCTTTAATGCAGGCCAGACAAGTTCTTCCACCCCAAACTCACCCAAGTACATCTTTGTGGACCTTGCTTATTAGCACAGTAATGCTGGAAAAGAAAAGGGACTTCCTCAAATTGTTCTCGCAAAGATGGAAGCATACAAATGTTTTGCTATGCGAAAGTTTTATGATTTCTCTTCACAGCCCCTAAAAACAAACCCATAGCATTAGGAGGTGCAAATCACCTTTGGCTTTGGAACATGGACAAATCACTGATCTTCATACAGGAACACTCTAGGATGTGTTTTGGCTGCCCATAGATCTATTAGCATATCTAACCCAATATAAATGATTTGCAAGCATTGCTGGTTTCAGATAAACAACCTTCTTGGGGGTCTACAATCACTACTTACACCAGATATGTCTAAGTTTGAAGTCTCCTCCATGATAACAACTCATAAAGTTCTTGGCTAGAAGTTTATCTCCTGCTATTGTCCTAGAGTCAGAGAGGTCACTCTGCAGGAAGAGCTCTGGCATGCAAGGAGCTTGATTAAGATACCATCTGTGAGTCACAGGGCTTTCCTTTAACCCCTTAAGGACACAGCCCATTTTGGCCTTAAGGACACAGCCAATTTTATTTTTGGATTTTCATTTTTTCCTATCTCGCCTTCTAAAAATTATAATGTTTTTATATTTTCATCCACAGACACATTTCATATTTTTTATGCTTGTTTTTTGCACGACCAATTGTACTTTGTAATTACATAACTCATTTTACCATAAAATGTATGGCAAAACCAAAAAAAATATTATTTCTGTGGGGAAATTTTGCTAGTTTTGGAAGGTTTCATTTTCATGCTCTACACTTTATGGTAAAAGTGACATGTTTTCTTTATTTTGTGGGTCAATACTAAAGATGAGCAATCGAAGCAGATGAACCCGAATTCGTTACGAATTTCAGGATTTATTCGATTTGTAACGAATGCGAATATCGCCGTGATTCTATTGCGCGAATCGCTTCATTAAACTCCATTTTACAGCGTTCCAGGCTCCAGGACACCTAAAAAGGTGGATCCACATGTCAGTACATGGGGCAGGGGATGCTGGGAAGGCGGGAAGGTAAGGCAGGAAGGGAGGTAGGTGGGATGACCCTGAATCACATGCGGGATGCAGTCTATCAGCATTCGTTGACCCCTGTGATGTCACAGCCCTATATAATCTGCAGCCATTTTGCGGCTGCTCATTTTATGCCATTCACTGCAGAGAGAGGACGGCTGCGTGTCTCTGTGTTACACAGACACGCTGAATTGATCATACCGCAGCGTTCAACTTCAAACTGCTAGTCACATCAGCGTTTTGGACAGAGAGCAGTGCAGTGCTTGTGGTCACGGAGAAGGATTTTACCGCTAGCCATAAACCTCCCAGTCACTTTATTCAGCATTTTATCTGAGCGGGGCAGATAGCTTTTCGTTGCCTCATACATATCAACAAGCTGCCTTAACCCCTTAAGGGCCAGGCCAATTTTCACTGTAGGACCAGAGCGTTTTTTGCACATCTGACCACTGTCACTTTAAGCATTAACTCTGGGATGCTTTTACCTTTCATTCTAATTCCGAGATAGTTTTTTGTGACATATTCTACTTTATGTTAGTGGTAACATTTTGTCGATCCTTGCATCATTTCTTGGTGAAAAATTCCAAAATTTTATGAAAAAAATAGAAAATTTAGCATTTTTCTAACTTTGAAACTTGTAAGGAAAATAGACATTCCAAATAAATTATATTTTGATTCACAAATACAATATGTCTACTTTATGTTTGCATCATAAAGTTGGCATGTTTTTACTTTTGGAAGACATCAGAGGGCTTCAAAGTATAGCAGTAATTTTCCAATTTTTCACAACATTTTCAAAATTGGAATTTTTCATGGACCAGTTCAGTTTGAAGTGGATTTGAGGGGTCTTCCTCTTAGAAATACCCCACAAATTACCCCATTATAAAAACTGCACCCCTCAAAGTATTCAAAATTACATTCAGTAAGTGTGTTAACCCTTTAGGTGTTTCACAGGAATAACAGCAAAATAAATGAGAAAATTCAAAATCTTAATTTTATACACTCGCATGTTCTTGTAGACCCAGTTTTTGAATTTTTACAAGAGGTAAAAGGAGACAAATCCTCTCAAAATGGGTAACCCAATTTCTCTCGAGTAAGGAAATGCCTCATATGTTTATGTCATGTGTTCGGCGGGCGCTGTAGAGGGCTCAGAAGAGAGAGTGACAATGGGATTTTGGAGAGTGAGTTTTTCTGAAATGGTTTTTGGGGGGCATGACACATTTAGGAAGCTCCTATGGTGCCAGAACAGCAAGAAAACCCCCACATGGCATACCATTTTGGAAACTACACCCCTCAAGGCACGTAAAAAGGGGTACAGTGAGCCTTAACACCTCACAGGTATTTCACGACTTTTTGTTAAAGTTGGATGTGTAAATGAAAAAATATATTTTTTCACTAAAGTGCAGTTTTTTTCCCCAAGTTTACCATTTTTATAAAGGGTAATGGGAGAAATGCCCCCCAAAATGTGTAACCCTATCTCTTCTGAGTATGGAAACACCCCATGTTAGGACGTAAAATGCTCTGCAGGCAAATTACAATGCTCAGAAGAGGAGGAGTCACATTTGGCTTTTTGAAAGCAAATTTAGCAAATATGGTTTTTGGGGGGCATGTCGCATTTAGGAAGCCCCTATGGTGCCAGAACAGCAAAAAAAAACACACATGGCATACTATTTTGGAAACTACGCTCCTCAAGGAACGTATCAAGGGGTACAGTGAGCCTTAACACCTCACAGGTATTTCACGACTTTTTGTTAAAGTTGGATGTGTAAATGAAAAAAAAATTTTTTTTCACTAAAATGCAGGTTTTTCCCCAAATTTTACATTTTTACATGGGGTAATAGGAGAAACTTGCCCCCAAAACTTGTAACGCCATTTCTTCTGAGTATGGAAATACCCCATGTGTGGACGTCAAGTGCTCTGCTGACGCTCTACAATGCTCAGAAGAGGAGGAGCGCCATTGATCTTTTGGAAAGGGAATTTGTTTGGAATGGAAGTCAGGGGCCATGTGCGTTTACAAAGTCCCCTGTGGTGCCAGAACAGTGGACCCCCCACATGTGACCCCATTTTGGAAACTACACCCCTCACAGAATTTAATAAGGGGTGCAGTGAGTATTTACACCCCACTGGCGTTTGACAGATCTTTGGAACAGTGGGCTGAGTAAATGCTAAATTAAATTTTTAATTTTTACAGACCACTGTTCCAGAAAACTGTCAGACACCTGTGGGGTGTAAATGCTCACTGTAACCCTTATTACATTACGTGAGGGGTGCTATTTCCAAAATGGGGTCACATGTGGGAGGGGTCCATTGTTCTGGCACTATGGGGGTTTTGTAAACACACGTGGCCTTCAATTCCGGACACATTTTCTCTTCAAAATCCCAATGGCGCTCCTTCTCTTCTGAGCATCGTAGTTCGCCCTCAGAGCACTTTACATCCACATATGGGGTATTTCTATACTCAGAAGAAATGGGGTTACAAATTGTGTGGGGCTTTTTTTCTATTTTCCCTTGTGAAAATGAAAAATTTAGGGTAACACTAGCATTTTAGTGAATTTTTTTTTTATTTTTTTATTTTCCCATCCAACTTTAATGAAAATTCATCAAACACCTGTGGGGTGTTAAGGCTCACTATACCCCTTGTTATTTCCGTGAGGGGTGTAGTTTCCAAAATGGGGTCACATGTGGGTATTTATTTTTTTGCGTTTATGGCAGAACGCTGTAAAATCAGCCACACCTGTGCAAATCACCAATTTAGGCCTCAAATGTACATAGTGTGCTCTCACTCCTGAGCCTTGTTGTGCGCCTGCAGAGCATTTTACGCACACATATGGGGTATTTCCGTACTAAGGAGAAATTGTGTTACAAAGTTTGGAGCAACACCAGCAGGCTTGTGTAGACCCCAACTTTTCCCTTTCATAAGGGGTAAAAGGAGAAAAAGCCCCCCAAAATTTGTAGTGCAATTTCTCCCGAGTACGGAAATACCCCATATGTGGCACTAAACTGTTTCCTTGAAATACGACAGGGCTCCGAAGTGAGAGAGCGCCATGCGCATTTGAGGATTAAATTAGGGATTGCATAGGGGTGGACATAGGGGTATTCTACGCCAGTGATTCCCAAACAGGGTGCCTCCAGCTGTTGCTAAACTCCCAGCATGCCTGGACAGTCAGTGGCTGTCCGGAAATGCTGGGAGTTGTTGTTTTGCAACAGCTGGAGGCTCCGTTTTGGAAACACTGCTGAACAATACGTTTTTCATTTTTATTGGGGGGGGGACAGTTTAAGGGGGTGTATATGTAGTGTTTTACCCTTTATTATGTGTTAGTGTAGTGTAGTGTTTTTAGGGTACATTCGCACTAGCGGGTTACAGTGAGCTTACCGCAAAAAATTTGCCGCAGCTCATACTTGAAGCAGGAAACTTACTGTAAACCCGTCCGTGTGAATGTACTCTGTACGTTCACATGGGGGGGGGGCAAACCTCCAGCTGTTTCAAAACTACAACTCCCAGCATGTACTGACAGACCGTGCATACTGGGAGTTGTACTTTTGCAACAGCTGGAGGCACACTGGTTGGAAAACCTTCAGTTAGGTTCTGTTACCTAACTCAGTATTTTCCAACCAGTGTGCCTCCATCTGCTGCAAAACTACAACTCCCAACATGTAATGATCACCGAAGGGTGATGTAGTTATGCAACAGCTAGAGGTACGCAACTACAACTCCCAGCATGCTGAGACAGCTGTTTGCTCTTTGGGCATGCTGGGATTTGCAGTTTTGCAACATCTGGAGGTCAACAGTTTAGAGACGTCTGCACAGTGATTTCCAAACTGTGGACCTCCAGATGTTGCAAAACTACAAATGGCAGCATGCCCAGACAGCAAACTGCTATGTGGGCATGCTGGGAGTTGTAGTTTTGCAAGATCTAGAGGGCCACAGTTCACAGAACAGTGATCTCCAAACTGTGACCCTCCAGCTGTTGCAAAACTACAAATACCAGCATTACAGCTGTCTGGGCATGCTGGGAGTTGTAGTTTTGCAACATCTGGAAGGCAACAGTGTAGAGACCACTGTATAATGGTCTCAAACTGTAGTCCCCTAGATGTTGCTAAGCAACTTACCGGCTTCCGTCAGATCCAGGGAGCCGTCCTTTTCTGCCGCACGACATGCTGCCCGCGCCGATCTCCGACACCGATTGTCGCCCGCAGCCTCGCCCACAGGGTAAGTGGATTTTCGGCGCCGGTATTTTCGGTCACCATAGACCCGTAATGACCCGGAATCACGCAAATCGCAAGTGTGAATTCACTTGCGATTTGTACCGATCGCCGACATGGGGGGGTCTGATGACTCCCCTGGGCATTTGCGTGGGGTGCCTGCTGATCAATATTAGCAGTCACCCCGGTCCGGTCCCCGCCCAGCGCGCGGTGGGGACCAAAATTCCCACGGGCGTACAGGTTTCACCTTTTTCACCTTAAGGACTCGGCCATTTTTTGCAATTCTGACCACTGTCACTTTAAACATTAATAACCCTGGGATGCTTTTAGTTATCATTCTGATTCCGAGATTCTTTTTTCATGACATATTCTACTTTAACATAGTGGTACATTTTTGTGGTAACTTGCATCCTTTCTTGGTGAAAAATCCCCAAATTTGATGAAAAAATTGAAAATTTAGCATTTTTCTAACTTTGAACTTTAAATGGATATTCAAAATAATATTTTTTTTGGTTCACATATACAATATGTCTACTTTATGTTTGCATCATAAAATGTATGAGTTCTTACTTTTGGAAGACACCAGAGGGCTTCAAAGTTCAGCAATAATTTTCACATTTTTCACAAAATTTTCAAACTCACTATTTTTCAGTGACCAGTTCAGTTTTGAAGTGGATTTGAAGGGTCTTCATATTAGAAATACCCCACAAATGACCCCATTATAAAAACTGCACCCCCAAAAGTATTCAAAATGACATTCAGTCAGCGTTTTAACCCTTTAGGTGTTTCACAGGAATAGCAGCAAAGTGAAGGAGAAAATTCACAATCTTCATTTTTTACACTCGCATGTTCTTGTAGACCCAATTTTTGAATTTTTGCAAGGGGTAAAAAGGAGAAAATTTTTACTTGTATTTGAAACCCAATTTCTCTTGAGTAAGGACATACCTCATATGCCTATGTAAAGTGTTCGGCGGGCGCAGTAGAGGGCTCAGAAGGGAAGGGGCGACAAATGGTTTTTGGGGGGCATGTCACCTTTAGGAAGCCCCTATGGTGCCAGAGCAGCAAAAAAAAAAACCACATGGCATGCCATTTTGGAAACTAGACCCCTCGGGGAACATAACAAGGGGTAAAGTGATCCTTAATACCCCACAGGTGATTCACGACTTTTGCATATGTTAAAATATTTATTTTTTTCCTAAGATGCTTGGTATCCCAAAAGTTTTACATTTTTAAAAAAGGTAATAGCAGAAACTACCCCCCAAAATTTGAAGCCCAATTTCTCCCGATTCAGAAAACACCCCACATGGGGGTGAAAAGTGCTCTGCTGGCGCACTACAGGTTTCAGAAGAGAAGGAGTAACATTTGGCTTTTTGAAAGCAAATTTTGCTCTGGGGGCATGCCACATTTAGGAAGCCCCTATGGTGCCAGAACAGCAAAAAAAACAAAAACACATGGCATACTATTTTGGAAACTAGACCCCTCAGGGAATGTAACAAGGGGTTAAGTGAACCTTTATACCCCACAGGTGTTTCACAACTTTTGCATGTGTAAAAATTTTTTATTTTTTTTACCTAAAATGTGTGTTTTTCCAAAAATTTTACATTTTTAAAAAGGGTAAAAGCTGAAAATACCCCCCAAAATTTGTAACACACTTTCTCCTGAGTACGTCGATACCCCATATGTGACCCTAAACTGTTGCCTTGAAATACGACAGGGCTCCAAAGTGAGAGCGCCATGCGCATTTGAGGCCTAGATTAGGGACTTGCATAGGGGTGGACATAGGGGTATTCTATGCCAATGATTCCCAAACAGGGTGCCTCCAGCTGTTGTAAAACTTCCAGCATGCCTGGATAGTCAGTGGCTGTCTGGTAATACTGGGAGTAGTTGTTTTGCAACTGCTGGAGGCTCCATTTTGGAAACAGAGGCGTACCAGACGTTTTTCATTTTTATTGGGGAGGGGGGCTGTGTAGGGGTATGTGTATATGTAGTGTTTTTTTTACTTTTTATGTTATTGTGTGTTAGTGTAGTGTAGTGTTTTTAGGGTACAGTCGCACGGGCAGGGGTTCACAGTAGTTTCTCGCTGGCAGTTTGAGCTGCGGCAGAAAATTTGCCGCAGCTCAAACTTGCAGCCGGATACTTATTGTAAACCTCCGCCCATGTGAGTGTACCCTGTACGTTCACATTGGGGGGGGGGAACATCCAGCTGTTGCAAAACTACAACTCCCAGCATGCGCTGACAGACTGTACATGCTGAGAGTTTTAGTTTTGCAACAGCTGTAGGCACACTGATTATGTATCACTGAGTTTGTGACCTAACTCAGTGTTTCACAACCATTGTGCCTCCAGCTGTTGCAAAACTACAACTCCCAGCATGTACGGTGCATGCTGGGAGTTGTAGTTTGCAACAGCTGGAGGCACACCGGTCGTGAAACACTGAGTTAGGTAAAAGAAAAACTCTGAGTTTCACAACCATTGTGCCTTCAGCTGTTGCAAAACTACAACTCTCAGCAGTCACAGACAGCCAAAGGGCATGCTGGGAGTTGTAGTTATGCAACCAGCAGATGCGCCACTACAACTCCCAGCATGCACTTTGGCCCATAAGGGAATGCCGCCGCTCCTGGGGCCCCGATCCCAACAGGTATGCCGGGAATTGGGGTCCCCAGCTGCCGGGGTCCTCTTCCCCCACCCGCTCACATCCTCCAGAAGAGGGGGTAGCGGGAGTGACACCCGCAGCAGGTGCCCTGATTGGTCGGCCGGTAAACCTGCTAGTGCCACCTCACCCCGTCTCTGACGGCCCCGAACAGCCTGCAATTCCGGGTCATCGGGTCACTGGAGACCCGATTAAACCGGAATCCGCCTCAGATCGCTGGGCTGAATTGTCCAGCGATCTGCGGCTATCGACGACATGGGGGGTCATCGCATGACCTCCCCGGGCAATATGCCGCGATGCCTGCTGAATGATTTCAGCAGGCATCCAGCTCCGGTCCCCAACCGGCTAGCGGTGGGGACCGGATTTCCCACGGGCGTATGGATACGCCCTGCATCCTTAAGGACTCAGGATGCAGGGCGTATCCATATGCCCTGCGTCCTGAAGAGGTTAAGTACCAGGGAGCAAAGGCGTACCTGTACTCCCTTGGTCCTTAAGGGGTTAAAGGGGTACTTCTGTGGAAATTTTTTTTTTTTATCAACTGGTGCCAGAAAGTTAAACAGATTTGTAAATTACTTCTATAAAAAAATCTTTCTAGTACTTTTTAGGGTCTGTATACTACAGAGGAAATGGTTTTCTTTTTGTAACACAGAGCTCTCTGCTGACATCATGAGCACAGAAGCTGGGCCATGACAGCCATGTAGAGGTATATCGTGTCAAGTCTGAGGAAGAGAAAGCTAGAAGTTCCTCCATACGCTGGGTAGAGGCCACCTCAGAAACCCATTCCCCAATGGTAGGAGCATGAGGAGATCGCCAGTGCCGGGGTATAATTATTTTAGCTGCCTGGAGGAGGTGTCGCAATAGGGAGCGCTTGTATGCAGAGGTGGCCATAGGGAGCATGAAGAGCAACACAGCGCCAGGCTCACAGGGAACAACAAAGCCCTTCACTGTTTGTATAACGGAAAGGACCGAGTCCCAGAAAGAGGAAAGGGCTGGGCAGCACCACCAGACATGGGACATCGTGCCCTCGGCAGATCCGCACCTCCAACAAGAAGCGGAAATGGAGGGGTACCAGCGATGTAACATCGACGGTACACGGTACCAGCGAGATAGGATCTTAAAGCTGGTCTCCTGGGCCTTGGTGGCTACCACCGCCTTATGAGTTAGGCAGAAGCAGCGAGACCACTGCTCAGGGGAGTATTGACGGCCTAACTCTGCCTCCCATGCTAAACAATAGGACGGGAGGGCTTGCGACCTGGAAGAGAGCAGGAGGGTATAAAGGAGGGAGATGACATGCCGAGGGTAGGAGGAAGCCATGCAGAGTTGTTCAAAGGAAGTCAGTCAGGAATTAGAGGTACGCAGCGAAGAATGGAAGTGCTTCAATTGGAGATACTCAAACAGGGCCCGACGAGAGACGGGCCACGACTCCTTAATGGACTCTAAAGGCGCAAGGGTTCCTTCAGTTAGAACATGGCACAAGCGCATTGGACGCGAAAGGGAGGCACCCAGAAAATTGCCCTCCGATGACCAGCTAGGAGGAAAGGCAGGGTGGTCAGAGATGGGAAGTAACGGGCCAGATCTATCCAAAAGAGAGCCCCCATTACCAGCTGTATGTAAAGAGGCAAGAGTATTTCTAGTGGTGAAGGAAACGGGTGGAGGATCGGGGAGCGTGGGAGACCGATTCCAGGGGAGAATGGAGAGAGAGCGAGGGCAGAGGGCCTGGGCCAGTTTCACCCCCATCTTATGGTCGCAGTTATGGAACCAATCAAGGACCCTAGTGTGAACGCAGGCTAGGTAGTAGAGTCTGCCATCAGGGAGACCCGCCCCCCCAGATATCTTCTGTCTGAACAATAGCAATCTATTAAGTTTGGGGCTGGAGGACGACCATACGAAAGAGCCGAAACAACGCTGCAGTTGCAGCCAAAATGCCGAGGGTCCATGTACCAGGAGCGTCTGGAGCAGATAGAGCAGTCGTGGCATGATCGTCATCTTAAGTATGGCAATCCTACCGAACCAGGAAAACTACCGTCGGTTCCAGGAGGCCAAGTCAGAGCGGATACGGGCCAGTAGGGCAGAGAAATTGGCAGAGAACAACCCAGACAGGTCAGCAGGGATAATAGTAACTAAATAGGAGATTCCCCGGGAGGGCCAAGTGAAGGGAAAGGAGGAACGAAGAGACTGTAGCTCACGGTCTGGCAAAGAAACACCCATTGCCTCAGATTTGGAGTAGTTGATTTTGAAGTTGGACCAACGGCCAAATTCAGAGAGGCGGGCAATCAATGATGGGAGGGAGACTACCAGGTTGGTTAGGTAGACCAAAAGGTCGTCTGCGAAGGCTGAGCATTTGTATTTGTGTCCACCAACCACGAGGCCATGAATATCTGGATCAGTACGAATAGAGGAGAGCAGGTGTTCCGTTACCAGAACGTACAGCAGGGGAGAAAGGGGGCAGCCCTGCCGAGTACCATTGTGTATGAGGAAGGGTGAGGATAGGGAACCGTTTATCTTTAAAGGGGCGGATGGGGAATTATACAAGTCTAAGACTTTGGAGGTGAAGATTGGGCCCAAACCTATATGGTGGAGAGTTTGTACCAGGGAGGGCCAGGACACAGGGTCAAAAGCCTTTTCGTCATCTAAAGACAGGACCACAAGAGGAATCCCTTGGGAAAGAGCGTGGTGAATGAGATCCAGAGTTTTAAGCGTGTTATCCCTGGCTTCCCTCCCCGGCACAAAGCCCACTTGGTCCAGATGAACTAGGGAAGGAAGAATAGTGTTAAGGCGATTTGCTAGGAGCGTGGAATACATTTTTTAAGTCCACATTTAGCAGGGATATGGGGCGATAACTACCACATAAATGGGGGTCTTTACCACGCTTGGGCAGAACTGTCACATGGGCGAGGGTGGAGTCGGACGGGAAAGGAGAAGAGGGGGAGATGGAGTTGAAGGAGTCCAGCAATAAGGGGGAAAGAGAGGATTCCAGTGTTTTATAGAACCGTGCTGTGTAGCCATCCGGGCCGGGGCTCTTGCCGCCCGGGAGATTCTGAATAACCCGGTAAAGCTCTTCGGGTGAGAAAGGGGCTTCCAATTGGCTCAGCCAATCAGGGGAGAAGGAACAGAAAGGGAGATGGGGGGGAGGTAGGTGGTGGGGGCAGATTGTAGAGCTCAGAGTAATAAGAGTGGAACACAGAGCGAATGTCGGGGTGGTATGGACCATGGACCCGGAGGTAGATTTAACGCAGGGGATATGGGTTTGAGCAATTCGGGAGTGTAACACCCTGGCCAACATGCGACCGCTCTTGTTGCCATATTCGTAGAATTTACCACGGCCGACTTGTAAAAAGCGACACCAGGAGGCCTCGAGAAGGCGCTTCACTTCCAATATGGCAAGTTCAAGGTCTCGAAGGACCAGAGCAGAGAGGGATCGCTTGTGGGCCAGCTCGAGAGAGGAGACCTTAGAGAGGGCCGATCGTAATTCGGAGGCCTTCTGACGTTTAAGACGCGAACCATGACGTATGAGGACCCCTCTAAGGACACACTTATGGGCTTCCCATCGGGGGGGTGGGGTAGGGTCAGCAGCATGGTCAGCAACAAAGTGGGTAACAGTCTGGGAGAGGTCGGCAATGCACACGGTATCTAATAGCAAGGATTCATTCAGCCGTCAAGACCACGCAGTACGCGTCATGGAGGGAATATGGAGAGAGCAATACACGGGTGCATGGTCCGACCACAGAATGTGACCAACAGAAGCCGAGGTCAGCCAAGGTAGAGAACTATGGGGAACCAGGATAAGGTCAATGCGGCTATAAGAGTTGTGAGGAGGGGAATAAAAGCTATAATCCCGGTCAGCAGGGTGAAGGAGACGCCAAGCGTCACACAGTTGGAGCAGGGCAAGGGAGCGTTTAACCTTCTTGATGGCGGCATACGAGAGACATGAGCATCCCGAGGAGTTATCCAATGTGGGGTCCAGAGTCAAGTTGAAGTCCCCACAAAGCATAGCAGTGCCTCGGATTAGGGGGAGGGCAACATCAATAAGCGTAGGAATTGATTATTGTGAATTTGCGGCCCCCTAGGGAAATGGAGAGAATAAGATAGCGGGCGGCTGGATCCACAGTGACAGAAAGGACCTGGTGGGCTAGGGACTTATGTATAGCTATGGCCACCCCTTTAGTGCGGGACTCGGGATTATCAGCTCTGAACCAGACAGGGTAGAATTTGTTATGCAGGGAAGGAGTGTGTCCTACCTTGAAATGCGTTTCTTGAAAGCACACTACATGCGTCCTACGTTTATGGAAGTGGTGAAGAATTTGGGCCCTCTTGGAGGGTATGTTCAGTCCCTTGGCGTTGAACGAGGCCACGTGGAGGTCTGCCATGAAGAAGCAGATAGAAGAAGGACAGCAGGCTTAAGAAACCAAGACCCACCTGAGAAGAGAGAGAGAAAAAGAGAAGAGGTGGAAGGAGGGAAGGTAAAGGAGAGTAGAAAAGAAAGAGAGAAGGCCTGTAGTGAGGGGTAGGGAAGAGAAAAAAAAAAGGGGGGGGAGGTAGAGCTGGAGGGGGAACCCAAACGTATGGGAGAACAGGACACGAAGCGACAAAAAAGAGAGGCAAACAAATATGAACAGGAAAACAAAGAAAAGAAGAAGAAAAACCTAAGCAGCAGGGGGAACCGCCGCAGCAGACACTAAAACCAGACCAAGGTCTGACAAAAAGGAGTACTCCGGAGAAATCCCCAGAGGTAGCTCCAAACTATTTGGGGAAAGTGGAAGACAGACAACCATGAAGAAAGCTCCAAAGACATAAGCGACTATGAGGAGAAGGAGGTGAGGAGAGAAATATGAGTGGCAGACGCCGGGCACAGGAGGGGGGACAAAGCCGACAAAGCCAAAGAGAGAGATGAAGTAGGGCAGAAAGGGAGAGGTAGAGCAGGGAGGGGTGGGGGGGTGGAGATGAGAGGATCCAAAAGGCCACGGGGGCCACATTAACCTGCGAATACAGAGCAAAACACTTATCATATGAGATACATTCAAAAAGGCATTACAACAAGTTAAGTCCCACACCCACCCCTCCTTCACGTCCACCAGGTAAGCATACAGTGAAAGCTAAATAAACTTCGGGCAACGGGGATAGGGGTTCAATGATATCAGGTGACAGAAGAGGGGCCGGCCTGAGTAGAGGGGATCGATTCCCATCTGGTCACCAGCTTTTGACGTCGAGTGTTCCTCGGAGGCAAGCCCTGACGGGCAGATTTAGAGGGCTGTAGAGGGGAGCGATGCAAGGGCCGCTTCGGAGCAGCAGTAGACAGGGAAGGCCAGTCTGAGAGAGTGACAGGAGGCATGTCCAAATCTTGCAGGAAGCCGGGGAGGTCATCAGGTGAGCGGAGAGTGAAAGTGCGGCCCTCTCTCCGCACAATTGGGGCAAAGGGAAAACCCCAGCGATAGGCAGTGTCACGTTCCCGGAGTATTTCAAGGACAGGCTTCAAAGCGGCCCTTTGGGCGAGGGTGTATCTGGACAGATCAGGCAATTGGACTGGAACATCCTTACAGAATCTGGCGTCTGGAGCGAGATTGTCTCAAAATGTCCTCCTTGATAGCATAGAAATGAACTCTGCAAATGACGTCCCTGGGGCGCTGGTCGTCAGTAGAAGGAGGTCGAAGGGCTCTGTGGGCTCGGTCAAGTTCAATGTGAGCACCCGGTGGGCGATCTAAGAGGTCGTTGAAAATGGACAATAAAGCAGGTGTCAGTTCCTCATGGCCTACCATCTCCGGAAGGGCCCGGACGCGGATGTTGTTGCGTCTATTGCGGTTCTCGACGTCGTCCAGATGCTGTTGTAACATGAACAATTGATCAGAATGGTGCTGGACAACTTTCTGAAGAGCTTGAAGAGACGACGAGGTTGAGTCCAGAGCAGATTCCACTTTGTCCACCCGGGTGGATACCTCCGCTAGGTCAGAGCGGAGCGATGCAAATTCCTGTTTACACTCCGCTACCAGCTGTTTAGCCAGAGAAGAGAAGTCCTCCTTAGTGGTCAAGGACACAACCAAGGCGTGTAGGTCAGCTAGGGTCACTAAGCGGCCATCTGGGGGCAACATAGGAATTCCCATTACCGTCAATGGAGGGGTGCCAGAGGAAGTCTGGAGGTCAGGGGCAGGAGACTGCTGACGGAAGACCGGTGGGGTCCCCATCAAGCTGGAGGGGCCGGCAGGGGAGGCAGATGGCATAACATGGTGCCCGGAGCTTGAGGCCAGGCAGAGGGGTCCAGGGGGGCATTGTGAGGCCGGCAGAGGAGGGGAGGAGTGGGCCCAGGATGACCCAGAGGACCAAGGAGGGGACGCGGGCGGGGGGCCCAGGGAGTGACACTGAACAGACATGGTGGCATATGGGTTGTGTGCCACAACTGGGGAGTAGGCACATACAGGGGTCTGGTTCCAAGGCTGTAGGGGAGAGGTGCCAGATGCCCCCCAGGTGCTGGATAGGCATTCAAGAGGACAGTGGAGGGGGGCCTGCAGGCTGGATGGGACCCCCCTCTAACAGCAACTTCAACATAGGACCCGTATGTAGCGTGGCCGAGCCCAGGCTGGTGTCCCCCACAGTAGGAGGCTCATGGAGAGTAGGCCGTAGCAGGGTTATGTGAGCGAGCTCGGGTTGTCAGCTATTGCAGCGCAGTTGCGCTCACCTGAGAGTCCCGGGTGGTTGCCGCTCCGGCATCCAGGAGTGAAGGAGATCTTAGGGCCGGAGGATGAGCTGCTCATTCGTCCAGGGATGTCGCTGAGGGAGAGGTCGGTCGGCGCTGCGAGCAGCGCTGCAGAGGCACAGGCAGGGGAAATGCCGGAGGACTGCCCGCCATCTTGTGCGCTCGGGAGAGGCCCCAGCAACCAAGGGGATCGAGGGAGAGTCAGAGGGGAGTGCAACCTCGGCGGCATGAGGCATGGTAGGAGACTGTGCCGGGGCCGCAGCAGGCCTCCGCGATGCTGTAGTCGCCATGAGGGTCCGCGGCAGGGATTCGCTTCTGGCCGGCTGGGACCGCAAAAAATATGTGGTAAGGTCTCTCTGAGGGTTCGGGGGACCGGAGGAGGTCCTCTTCTTACTTTTTTTTGTCAGTCCACCCCATAAAATGTGCCCGAAAATCTCAAGTATGGAGCAGTGCTGGCGGGAGCTCACAAGGTGCACGTCCTCACAGCGCCATTGTCAAGCCACGCCCCAAAAATACAGAGTTTTTAATGCGTATTAACATAGTTCATAAGGTTGAAAAATGACCAGAGTCCATCTAGTTCAACATATATCCCTAATGAGTCCCTACTGAGTTGATCCAGGGGAAGGCAAAAAACCCTCATACTAAAGGTAAAAATTCCTTCCCGACCCTAAATATGGCATTCAGAATAAATCTCTGGATCAATTTGCTGTCCCTAAATATCTAGCATACATAACCATCAATGTTATTATTCTCCATAAATGCATCCAGACCCCTTTTGAACTCTTTTACAGAGTTCACCATGACCACCTCATTGCTCTTACAGTAAAGAACCCCCTGTCTGTGGTGGAGTAGAAACCTTCTTTCCTCTAAACGTAGAGGTGGCCCCCTTGTTATAGATACAGTCCAGGGTATAAATAGATCATGGGAGAGATCTCTGTATGGTCCCCTGAAATATTTATACATAGTTATTAGGTCACCCCTAAGCCTTCTTTTTTCTAAACTAAATAACCCCAATTCTGATAATATTTCTGGGTACTGTAGTCCTCCCATTCCCCGTATTACTCTGGTTGCCCATCTTAGAACCCTCTCCAGCTCCACTATATCTTTCTTGTACACTGGTGCCCGGTACTATACACAGTATTCTATGTGTGCTCTGACTAGTGATTTGTACAGCGGTAGAATTATTTCCTTGTCGTGGGCATCTATGTCCCCATTGATGCACCCCATGATTTTATTTGCCTTAGCAGCAGCTGCCCGACACTGGTCACGACAGCTAAGTTTACTATAAACTTAGACCCCTAAGTCCTTTTCCACGTCAGTCGTCCCAAGTGTTCTCCCATTTAATATATAACCCCGTCCCGGATTTTTCCTCCCCGTGTTTACCGCTTTACAGAGTTTAGTATCATCTGCAAAGATTGCTACTTTACTATTCAACCCCTCTACGAGGTCATTAATAAATGGTGGTACCCCACTAGTAACAGTCACCAAATCAGAATAAGTACCATTAATAACAACCCTCTGTTTCCTATCACTGAGCCAGTTACTTACCCACACATTCTCCCCCAGTCCAATCGTTCTCATTTTATGCACCAATCTTTTATGTGGCACCGTATCAAATGCAATTTCGCACATTTTTCTGCCCTCATCAGTGCATACAGCATATGTACATCTAAGTAGTGTACCATTTTGTACCTGTTAATCTGTCAAGTGCCTACATACTGTGAAAGTCCAAGCAATAGTACTCACCAGCTGGTGTTTTACAAAAATACAGAGTTTTTAATGTGTATTATAGTGCATTTTTCTGCCCTAATCAGTGCATACCGCATACCTACATTTAAGTAGTGTACTATTTTGTACCTGTTAATCTGTCAAAGGCCTAGATACTGTGAATGGACAGCCAATAGTACACACCTGCTGCTGTTCTAGACAAATACTGTTTTAAGTGTAGTGAAGCATATTGTACTCCCCTCATATACCCAATAAGTATGTCAGGAAGATTATTGCCAGGACATGCACAGAGGAGTGGCAGAGGCCTAAATTCATCAGGTCACAGCAGGGGTGTGTGCCAGCCAGAGTCGCAGCGAGAGGTCTGAGCTCCCGGTGTCAGCTAGCAGTTGTGTCGCGACCAGCAACTCAGCAGCCGTGATTGATCAGTTCAGTCGGTCATCCACTTCATCTCAAGTGACATTGAACACCCCCAGTCAACAGTCGGTGGGTTCCTCACACTCAACCCTCAGTTTGAATGGCTCTCATGCTGCTGTTGCCGCCACCTCCAGGCTCTGACAATGTGCTGCTCTATGGTCTCCTCATGCTATTGCTACCACCTCCAGGCTCTGTCATTGTGCCACCATATGGTCTCCTCATGCTGATGCTACCACCTCCAGGCACTGTCATTGTGGAGCCATATGGTCTCCTCATGCTGATGCTGCTACCTCCAGGCTCTATAATTGTGCTGCTCTATGGTCTCCTCATGCTGATGCTATCACCTCCAGGCTCCCTCATTGTGCTGCCATGGGTACTGCAAAACATAATTAAGGTGCTGGTCCACAGTTTCAGAAATTCCTTGCATTAGGGTCTCTTTCAGGACACCTGATGCCACCTCCAGGCTGTGCCATTCAGCCACTATATGGGCTCCTTATGCTTTCCCCGCCTCCAGGCTGTGTCATTCAGCCAATATATTGTTTTCTGATGCTGATGGGACTGTCTTGGATATTACCTACAATTTTTTATGGTAGCATTAGCAAACATACATGCTCAATAAAGATTTCAACATTGATTTTTTAATTTTAGGGGTTGTGAAGCCCTTTTTATGTACACATCCTGCTGTCTGATCCAGGCTGTGTGTTCCAGGAACTACTTGGCTTACTGATGCTGCTGGGCCTGTGCCTACATTTTTGGGATGTTATCACTATCTAACATACATGTTCTATACAGATTTCAAGATTCACCTTTTAATGTTTGGGTTTATTAAGCCCTCTTTTGTACTTCTGCTGCTGCCTGATCCAGGCTGTTTGTTTCAGCAACTATATGGTTTAGTGATGCTGCTTAGCCTGTGCCAAAATTTTTTTGATGTTAGCACTAGGTTACATATATGCTTAATTGAGATTTCAACATTGATCTTTCAATCTTAGGAGTTATGAAACCCTCTTGTGCACTCCTGCTGCTGACTGCTCCTGTCTGTGTCATTCAGAAACTACATGGTTTAGTGATGCTGCTGGGCCTAGGACATTACCTATATATGTTTATGGTAGCACTAGGTACCATACATCTTCAATGGAAATTTAAAAATTCATCTTTTATACTGAGAGATTGTGAGGCCCTATTGTCTCCTCATCTGCCGCCAACTCCAGGCTGTGCCATTCAGACACTATATGGTCTCCTCATGCTTCAGCCACCTCCAGGCTGTGTCATTCAGCCACTATATGGTCTCCATATATTGACTGTGTATTGTAGAAAACATGTGGCTATCCTTGAGTTACACTCCCAGAATTATTGCCATGTTGATACCAGACAAGTAATAAAAGGAATATTGCCAATGACTAGCAGAAACAGGGAACTGTGGATACTGACCACCGGCTGTTGGAATTGACTGACTATCCCAGGTGATAGATTTACCATTGTTACGCCGAGCGCTCCGGGTCCCTGTTCCTCCCCGGAGCGCTCGCAGCGTTCTCATGCATGCAGCGCCCCGGTCAGACCCGCTGACCGGGAGCGTTGCTCTGGTATCACCGGCGGGGATGCGATCCGCGTGGCGGGACGCCCCCTGCCCGCGGGTCGCATCCCATTCCCCTCACCTGTCCCGTCCTCCTTCTGTCCCGTCCCGGCACGCGCGGCCCAGCTCTCTAGGGCGAGCGCGCGCCGGCTCTCTGAAATTTAAAGGGCCAGTGCACCATTAATTGGTGCCTGGCCCAATTAAGTGCAATCACTCCCTACACATAAAAACCCATTCCCCCTTCCTGTCCTTGCCAGATCTTGTTGCCTTAGTGCCCTGAGAAAGCGTTTTTGTGTGTATCCCTAGCCTGTGTATCCAGACCCTTTGCCGTTGCCCCTGACTACGAACCTTTGCCGCCTGCCTTGACCTCTTGCTATGTCCGACCTTGCCTTCGCCTTGTCCTTGTGTACCATGCCTATCTCAGCTGTCGGTGAGGTCGAGTCGCTATCAGGGGATACGACCAGGGAGTTACCGCCGCAGCAAGTCCATCCTACCTTTCCGTGGGCTCTGGTGAAAACCAGTAACTTCTTAGAACCGGTCCCCTGGTACGGCCCACGCCTTCGCCTCACTGACACGGAGGATCCACTACCTGCATACTGGTCCAGTTCCTGACAGTAGATCCGGCCATGGATGCCGCTGCCAAGTCTTGCTGACCTCACCACGTGGTTGCCCAGCATTCTCAACAGATCGCCCAACAAGGACAACAGCTGTCGCAGTTGACCGCCATGTTCCAGCAGCTTCTGCCTCCACAGCTTCAATCATCTCCTCAGCCAGCTCCAGCTTCCCCTCCACCGCGAGCTGCCACTTCTACCTCTCGATTCCGCCTGTCTCTTCCTGAGAAATTTGATAGGGACTCTAAGATGTGCCGTGGGTTCCTGTCTCAATGTTCCCTGCACCTCGAGATGATGTCGGACCAGTTCCCCACAGAACGGTCTAAGGTGGCTTTCGTGGTCAGTTTGTTGTCTGGAAAGGCCTTGTCCTGGGCCACACCACTTTGGGAGCGCAACGATTCTGCCACCGCTTCCATCCAGTCCTTCTTCTCCGAAGTACGCAGTGTCTTTGAGGAGCCAGCCCGGGCTTCCTCAGCCGAGACGGCTCTTCTGAATCTTGTCCAAGGGAATTCTTCAGTGGGCGAATATGCTATGAGGCCCTCTTCACGACCTTCAAGAAAGGTTTATCCAGCCACAACAAAGATGTTCTGGCCGCACGAGAAATTCCTGCTACCCTGTCTGAACTTATCCAGTTGGCCACCTGCATTTATATGCGTTTCTCTGAAAGACGCCAGGAGCTCCGCCAAGAAAAGGATCTTGTTCGCACCAGGCGGTTTCTTCGCTTGGCACCTCTCCACTGCAACCTACTCCTGTACCTCCCGCCGAGGAGGCTATGCAAGTGGATCGGTTTCGCCTGACCCAAGAAGAGAGGACTCGCCGCAGAAATGAAAATTTGTGCCTGTACTGTGCTAGTACCGAACATATCCTAAAGAACTGCCCTATTCGTCCTCCGCGTCAGGGAAACGCGTGCACCTAGTTAACGTGGGAGAGGCGTTACTAGGTGTGAATGCATCCTCTCCCCGTCTGACTATACCTGTGCGGATTTCTCTACCCGCAAATACCAATACCTCCTTCTCCGCTGTGGCTTTTCTGGACTCAGGTTCAGCAGGAAATTTAATTGATAAATTCAATATCCCTGTTAACCGTCTCGTCAAACCTCTCTTCATTTCATCTGTGAATGGAGAAAGACTGGTCTGCACCGTGCGTTATCGCACAGAACCCCTGTTCATGAGCACTGGCATTACCCAACTGTACCTCTGAAATTCTTCTTGGATTACCCTGGCTCCAGCGTCACGCACCTATCCTCGACTGGGCCACTGGGGACATTAAAAGTTGGGAATCTTCCTGCCACAAACGATGTCTCAATTCTGTTCTCACCTGTCAAGTCTCCTTCGCCACACCATTGCCAGGTCTTCCTATCAGGACTACTCTGATGTTTTCTCTAAATAGCAAGCAGAAGTCTTACCGCCACACAGACACTTTGACTGTCCTATTGACTTGCTTCCTGGCACTACTCCACCCCGTGGCAGGATTTTCCCACTATCCGCTCCTGAAACACAGGCCATGTCTTAATATATACAAGAAAACCTTAAAAAGGGTTTTATCCGAAAATCTTCATCTCCTGCAGGAGCGGGCTTCTTTTTCGTTGCCAAAAAAGATGGATCCCTACGGCCTTGCATTGATTACCGCGGTCTTAACAAAATCACTGTAAAGAACCGTGATCCTCTGCCTCTCATCTCAGAACTAT